>NC_135234.1:7426210-7755585 GCF_051348905.1 Ranitomeya variabilis
TACCACAGAGGCTGCATTACCCTGCAGGTGACACTAGGTGGCAGCACTACACAGCACATACCACAGAGGCTGCATTACCGCAGGTGACACTAGGTGGCAGCTCTACAAGGCACATACCACAGAGGCTGCATTACCGCAGGTGACACTAGGTGGCAGCACTACAAGGCACATTCCACAGAGGCTGCATTACCCTGCAGGTGGCCCTAGGTGGCAGCACTACACAGCACATACCACAGAGGCTGCATTACCCTGCAGGTGACACTAGGTGGCAGCACTACACAGCACATACCACAGAGGCTGCATTACCCTGCAGGTGACACTAGGTGGCAGCACTACACAGCACATACCACAGAGGCTGCATTACCCTGCAGGAGACACTAGGTGGCAGCACTACACAGCACATACCACAGAGGCTGCATTACCCCGCAGGAGACACTAGGTGGCAGCACTACACAGCACGTACCACAGAGGCTGCATTACCCTGCAGGAGACACTAGGTGGCAGCACTACACAGCACATACCACAGAGCCTGCATTACCCTGCAGGTGACACTAGGTGGCAGCACTACAAGGCACATACCACAGAGGCTGCATTACCCTGCAGGTGACACTAGGTGGCAGCACTACACAGCACATACCACAGAGGCTGCATTACCCTGCAGGTGACACTAGGTGGCAGCACTACAAGGCACATACCACAGAGGCTGCATTACCCTGCAGGAGACACTAGGTGGCAGCACTACACAGCACATACTACAGAGGCTGCATTACCCTGCAGGTGACACTAGGTGGCAGCACTACACGGCACATACTACAGAGGCTGCATTACCCTGCAGGTGACACTAGGTGGCAGCACTACACAGCACATACCACAGAGGCTGCATTACCCTGCAGGTGACACTAGGTGGCAGCACTACACGGCACATACTACAGAGGCTGCATTACCCTGCAGGTGACACTAGGTGGCAGCACTACACAGCACATACCACAGAGGCTGCATTACCCTGCAGGTGACACTAGGTGGCAGCACTACACAGCACATACCACAGAGGCTGCATTACCCTGCAGGTGGCACTAGGTGGCAGCACTACACAGCACATACCACAGAGGCTGCATTACCCTGCAGGTGACACTAGGTGGCAGCACTACACAGCACATACCACAGAGGCTGCATTACCCTGCAGGTGGCACTAGGTGGCAGCACTACACGGCACATACCACAGAGGCTGCATTACCCTGCAGGTGACACTAGGTGGCAGCACTACACAGCACATACCACAGAGGCTGCATTACCCTGCAGGTGACACTAGGTGGCAGCACTACACAGCACATACCACAGAGGCTGCATTACCCTGCAGGTGACACTAGGTGGCAGCACTACACAGCACATACCACAGAGGCTGCAGTACCCTGCAGGTGACACTAGGTGGCAGCACTACACAGCACATACCACAGAGGCTGCATTACCCTGCAGGAGACACTAGGTGGCAGCACTACACAGCACATACCACAGAGGCTGCATTACCCTGCAGGTGACACTAGGTGGCAGCACTACACGGCACATACCACACAGGCTGCATTACCCTGCAGGTGACACTAGGTGGCAGCACTACACAGCACGTACCACAGAGGCTGCATTACCCTGCAGGTGACACTAGGTGGCAGCACTACACGGCACATACCACAGAGGCTGCATTACCCTGCAGGTGACACTAGGTGGCAGCACTACACAGCACATACCACAGAGGCTGCAGTACCCTGCAGGTGACACTAGGTGGCAGCACTACACAGCACATACCACAGAGGCTGCATTACCCTGCAGGTGACACTAGGTGGCAGCACTACACAGCACATACCACAGAGGCTGCAGTACCCTGCAGGTGACACTAGGTGGCAGCACTACACAGCACATACCACAGAGGCTGCAGTACCCTGCAGGTGACACTAGGTGGCAGCACTACACGGCACATACCCCAGAGGCTGCATTACCCTGCAGGTGACACTAGGTGGCAGCACTACACAGCACGTACCACAGAGGCTGCATTACCCCGCAGGTGACACTAGGTGGCAGCACTACACAGCACATACCACAGAGGCTGCATTACCCTGCAGGTGACACTAGGTGGCAGCACTACACGGCACATACCCCAGAGGCTGCATTACCCTGCAGGTGACACTAGGTGGCAGCACTACACAGCACGTACCACAGAGGCTGCATTACCCCGCAGGTGACACTAGGTGGCAGCACTCCTCGCTATGTGACAGATCTTCCATTAGTCAGTAGAGATGAGGGAACTTGTTCAGAAAATGTCACACATTCCGATTTGTATTTTTACTTAGTTGGTAAAATTCAGTCACACTTTGGTAAGTCATTGTTTCCACTAATGCCTTTGCTTTGTTATGACTTTGGCTGGATAGTGGTGCTGTATGATGAGCGGGGGACGGGAGGACGTGTTTGATGATGGGAGGGGTGTGGAGCGGTTAGAGGAGCCGCAGAGTGTAATTTTTTTTTTTTTTAAATAACTTTATGTGTGTTGATTCCGGCAGCCAATCAGGGCTCAGAAACCATCCACAAGGTCGTGACACAAGGTCTTCTGTGATTGGCTGCAGACGTCACATGTCCTTGTCCATATATAAAGCGGACATCTTGTTTCCTCAGTGTCACAGTGCAGAGAGGTCGCTCATGCGCTGGTGCTGCTGCTGAAAGTGAACTTGTCAGTTAGATAGGATCCTGTCCTGTGTGAAATCGATCTTCAGCCTAAAACTAGATTGTGGAATTACTGTGCGGCCGTCTACAGAAGCTCCGTTAGCTGCTCCAGATTATTGGGGATAAAACTGTCAGATTAATCAGGAGGCCGGATTCTGCTGAACGTTCTACGTGGTGGAGAATTGTGTCACAGAAATCACTGTATTAACCCCTTCATGAGTGTGGGATTTTCCGTTTTCATTTTTCGCTCCCCTCCTTCCCAGAGCCGTAACTTTTTTTATTTTTCCGTCAATTTGGCCATGTGAGGGCTTATTTTTTGCGGGACGAGTTGTACTTTTGAACGTCATCATTGGTTTTACCATGTCGTGTACTAGAAAACGGGAAAAAAATTCCAAGTGTGGTGAAATTGCAAAAAAAGTGCAATCTCACACTGGTTTTTTGTTTGGCTTTTTTGCTAGGTTCACTAAATGCTAAAACTGAGCTGCCATTATGATTCTCCAGGTCACTACGAGTTGATAGACACCTAACATGGCTAGGTTATTTTTTATGTAAGTGGTGAAAAAAAATTCCAAACTTTTTCCGATACCCGTAGCGTCTCCATTTTTTGTGATCTGGGGTCAGGTGAGGGCTTATTTTTTGCGTACCGAGCTGGCGTTTTTAATGATACCATTTTGGTGCAGATACATTCTTTTGATCGCCCGTTATTACATTTTAATGCAATGTCGCGGCGACTAAAAAATGTAATTCTGGCGTTTCAAATTTTTTTCTCATTACACTGTTTAGCGATCAGGTTAATGCTTTTTTTTATTGATAGATCGGGCGATTCTGAAAGCGGCGATACCAAATATATGTAGGTTTGATTTTTTTTTTATTGATTTATTTTGATTGGGGCGAAAGGGGGGTGATTTAAACTTTTATAATTTTTTTATTTTTTTCACATTTTTTGTAACTTTTTTTTTACTTTTGCCATGCTTCAATAGCCTCCATGGGAGGCTAGAAGCTCACACAACTCGATCGCCTCTGCTACATAGCAGCTATCTGCTGTTCGCTGCTACTGTATGTAGTAGAAAATCAGGTGTGCTGTGAGTACCGACCACAGGGTGGCGCTCACACCTACCGGCGATCAGTAACCATAGAGGTCTCAAGGACCTCTATGGTTACCATTCTGATGCATCGCTGACCCCCGATCATGTGACGGGGGTCGGCGATGACGTCATATCCAGCCGCCCGGCCGGATGCGGTAGTTAAATGCCGCTGTCTGCGTTTGACAGCGGCATTTAACTAGTTAATAGGCGCGGGCAGATCGCGATTTCACCCGCCGCTATTGCGGGCACATGTCAGCTGTACAAAACAGCTGACATGTCCCGGCTTTGATGCGGGCTCACCGCCGGAGCCTGACCTCGGACGTACTATCCCGTCTGAGGTCAGTAAGGGGTTAACTATGAATCCAGCAGCACAATGTGGATATAATATGGACGACCATAGTGTGACATATAAGGAGAACCCGGCCGTCATGGATCCATCAGTAACATCTCCTCTATGGACCATCTATAATATAACGGTGGGAGCGTCACTCTGTCCGAAGCCTTTATAGACTGCGCAAGCGCAACGCACCGAGCCTCCGCAGTCTGGACCAGAGTGACGCAGCCGAACTTACTTATCCCCCCCTAATATACCGGCCATGGGGGCTCCACACACCCGCGTATCCCCCTAATATACCGGCCATTGGGGGCTCTGTGCTCTGCAGCTCCAGTCAGGGTAGATGTAGAGCCCAGCGGAGCTCCAGGACCTTCGATGATGTCACCACCAGCATGTGACCAGTGACGCGAGTGGGCGGAGTCAGCCCTCGCTGTGCTGGCTGCAGGGGTGCTGTATCCATTACAGCCAGCGCCGCACTCAGGCAGTAAGTACAGCCGACTGCACTCAGCACAGCCACGCACAGCCGCCCGCACTCAGCACAGCCCCCCGCACTCAGCACAGCCGCCCCGCACTCAGCACAGCCGCCCGCACTCAGCACAGCCGCCCGCACTCAGCACAGCCGCCCGCACTCAGCACAGCCGCCCGCACTCAGCACAGCCGCCCGCACTCAGCACAGCCCCCCGCACTCAGCACAGCCACGCACAGCCGCCCGCACTCAGCACAGCCACGCACAGCCGCCCGCACTCAGCACAGCCACGCACAGCCGCCCGCACTCAGCACAGCCCCCCGCACTCAGCACAGCCGCCCCGCACTCAGCACAGCCGCCCGCACTCAGCACAGCCGCCCGCACTCAGCACAGCCGCCCGCACTCAGCACAGCCGCCCGCACTCAGCACAGCCGCCCGCACTCAGCACAGCCCCCCGCACTCAGCACAGCCACGCACAGCCGCCCGCACTCAGCACAGCCACGCACAGCCGCCCGCACTCAGCACAGCCGCCCGCACCCAGCACAGCCGCCCGCACTCAGCACAGCCACGCACAGCCGCCCGCACTCAGCACAGCCGCCCGCACCCAGCACAGCCGCCCGCACTCAGCACAGCCGCCCGCACCCAGCACAGCCGCCCGCACTCAGCACAGCCGCCCGCACTCAGCACAGCCCCCCGCACTCAGCACAGCCCCCCGCACTCAGCACAGCCGCCCGCACTCAGCACAGCCCCCCGCACTCAGCACAGCCGCCCGCACTCAGCACAGCCGCCCGCACTCAGCACAGCCGCCCGCACTCAGCACAGCCCCCCGCACTCAGCACAGCCGCCCGCACTCAGCACAGCCCCCCGCACTCAGCACAGCCGCCCCGCACTCAGCACAGCCGCCCGCACTCAGCACAGCCACGCACAGCCGCCCGCACTCAGCACAGCCGCCCGCACTCAGCACAGCCGCCCGCACTCAGCACAGCCGCCCGCACTCAGCACAGCCGCCCGCACTCAGCACAGCCGCCCGCACTCAGCACAGCCGCCCGCACTCAGCACAGCCGCCCGCACTCAGCACAGCCACGCACAGCCGCCCGCACTCAGCACAGCCACGCACAGCCGCCCGCACTCAGCACAGCCACGCACAGCCGCCCGCACTCAGCACAGCCGCACTCGGGCAGTAGAGCCGGAGAGAGAAAGATGGGAGCAACATATGGCAGAATGGAAACAGGAACAGGCAGAATGGGAGCAGCACATTACAACAGAATGGGGGCACAGGATGGGAGCAGCACATGACAGAATGGGGGCACACACATGACAGGATGGGGACGCAGGATGGGAGCACATGACAAGATGGGGGCGCAAGATGGGAGCACATGACAGGATGGGGGCGCACACATGACAAGATGGGGGCGCAGGATGGAGCAGCACATGACAAGATGGGGGCGCAGGATGGGAGCACATGACAGGATGGGGACGCAGGATGGGAGCAGCACATACCAGGAAGGAGACCATATACCAATATAAATGCTCGCCACCCGGGCGTAGAACGGGTTCAATAGCTAGTCTATAATAAGGCAGACGGACATATAGAGCTAAAAGATGGCGGCACGATGGTACCAGCATAAGGTCGGGTGTGTGACTGGGTGTACGGCGTAGTAGCTGGTAACACAGATAGTCACCATGTGTTAGGAAATGACACGGCAGAATGTCCGGGAGATCAGTCCGTCATGAGGCATTGTGTGTATTCTGCCATGTCATTTCCTAGATTATGGGATGGACTTATCCACCACATGGTGGCCCGTGATTATCTGTGTTACCAGCTACCACGCCGCACACCCAGTGCCACACCCGACCTTGGGCGTTCTGTGATGCTGGTACCATGGTGCCGCCATCTTTTAGCCCTGTACGTCCGTCTGCCTTATTATAGATGTTCCATAGATGTTACTGATGGATCTAGGACGGCTGCTTCTCCTTATATGTGATGTTCAGGCACACGATCTAAGAATATAAACAGTGGTTCATGTAGTGACAGGAGACAGTGTCACGATAATGTGAATATTCCGTGTTTGGAGGATATACCTAACAGTTCCATGGCTTTTCAGACTCTCTTGCCCTGCTATATAGTGTAATGTGAGGCCAGTGCGCCAGCAGCACTCACTACAATCACTGAAGATGTTTATGGCTTTCAGCTGCGAACGCCAGACTCTGTGTAAAACCCCTCATCCCTCCTCCCACCCGATACTGGCTTTAACTGGTACATCAAGCATGGGATTCTTTTGTTCTTGTAACGCTAGATATATTGGCACCGATCAGGGCTAGAGATATAAGAATTATATATTCCGGATGTCCATCGAGAGATCTATAGCTCACGGAAATCGCTAGTAGCTAAACCCAACAAGTGCAAGGAGCTGGTTTCTCTGTAAGCGGGTCGTGTAACTACACCGTGTTTACACTTAAAAGAATCCCTCTGACGTGGTGCACATCCTGATCATGGTGTCGTTTGTATACAAGGTTCATACAGCGAGCTATGTATAAAAATGGTCAGTCACAGCTCTAAGAAAGGGGAGGATTCAGCCTTGAGTGAGGTCACCACAGGGGGGGTGCCTGGGTTTTACGCTGGAAAATAAGTGAGTGGGACATCAGTCTTCCAGTGTCTTTTGTCCGGGGTCTAGCTGCTAGACAGATGTGTGATATGCATCTAGATGTGTCCCCTGAGCACATGGGCAGCCAGGAGATGAAATGATCTGAACGAAATGTAAGTGTTCTTTCAACTTTAAACTCATTTTATTTGTAATTTTACTGTACATACGATACTTGTCGTCTTTATAATATCTTTTTATACCTCTGTAAACACTGCCTACCTTTTTTGGAGTAAAATATAAAATTACTAGCTTTGTCTCTCCTTGCTCTATAACATACAGTCACGTTCTCTGAAGAGAATTACGCTACTAATCTGGGTTGGCTCCGGATCCATTAATAATTAAGAAATCGGAGCTGGTGGCAGTGGATTTGTCCTGTGCGTTTGGGAGGCTTTGTAGCGACTGGCGGCGTTGATAATTATTGTTCCCGCCTGACTGGGAGTAGTTATATCGCCCATTAGTGTGTGCCCATTAGCCAGTACAAAGTAAGGCAGCCTTTCTGGCGACTAATTATCCTAGGTGCAGTACCGTGTCTGACCTGAGGGTAAGGAGGGCGCCAGAGAGCTGCAAGTTCCAAACCTGAAGTGGGATATAGATAAATCCTCTTCAGAAGGAACCAGGGGCAACCAAACAACCCCGGTTCATGACAAATTGGTGTGAGTGGTGGGGATGATAAAGGTATCCTCCCTGTGAACTGTGACAGACAGCTGTGGGCCTAAGGTTGTGAAACAGCAGGGTACAAGAGGGGAAGGCTACATACAACATAAGTGGGAAACAGCGAGGTCGTGGTGGAAGGGGAGTAGGCTTGGAGTTCAATGTGTACGTGGGTTAGGTGTTAATGTGAATGAAAGTGAGCTGCAGACTTCACAAATATGTATAAGAAGAGGAAACACAGTACTATGTATGAGAGGTAAAAACGCTAACAGTGAGCCCCAGACTCCAGTACTATGTATGAGAGGTGTAAACGCTAACAGTGAACTCCAGACTCCAGTACTATGTATGAGAGGTGGAAACACTAACAGTGAACTCCAGACTTCAGTACTATGTATGAGAGGTGGAAACGCTAACAGTGAACTCCAGTACTATGTATGAGAGGTGGAAACGCTAACAGTGAACCCCAGACTTCAGTACTATGTATGAGAGGTAGAAACGCCAACAGTGAACCCCAGACTTCAGTACTATGTATGAGAGGTAAAAACGCCAACAGTGAGCCCCAGACTCCAGTACTATGTAGGAGAGGTGGAAACGCTAACAGTGAACTCCAGACTCCAGTACTATGTATGAGAGGTGGAAACGCTAACAGTGAACTCCAGTACTATGTATGAGAGGTGGAAACTCTAACAGTGAACCCCAGACTTCAGTACTATGTATGAGAGGTAGAAACGCTAACAGTGAGCCCCAGACTCCAGTACTATGTATGAGAGGTGGAAACGCTAACAGTGAACTCCAGACTCCAGTACTATGTATAAGAGGTGGAAACGCTAACAGTGAACTCCAGTACTATGTATGAGAGGTGGAAACGCTAACAGTGAACCCCAGACTTCAGTACTATGTATGAGAGGTAGAAACGCCAACAGTGAACCCCAGACTTCAGTACTATGTATGAGAGGTAAAAACGCCAACAGTTAGCCCCAGACTCCAGTACTATGTATGAGACGTGGAAACGCTAACAGTGAACCCCAGACTTCAGTACTATGTATGAGAGGTAAAAACGCTAACAGTGAGCCCCAGACTCCAGTACTATGTATGAGAGGTGGAAACGCTAACAGTGAACTCCAGACTCCAGTACTATGTATAAGAGGTGGAAACGCTAACAGTGAACTCCAGTACTATGTATGAGAGGTGGAAACGCTAACAGTGAACCCCAGACTTCAGTACTATGTATGAGAGGTAGAAACGCCAACAGTGAACCCCAGACTTCAGTACTATGTATGAGAGGTAAAAACGCCAACAGTTAGCCCCAGACTCCAGTACTATGTATGAGACGTGGAAACGCTAACAGTGAACCCCAGACTCCAGTACTATGTATGAGAGGTGGAAACGCTAACAGTGAACCCCAGACTTCAGTACTATGTATGCGAGGTAGAAATGCCAACAGTGAGCCCAAGACTTCAGTACTATGTATGAGAGGTAGAAACGCTAACAGTGAGCCCCAGACTTCAGTACTATGTATGAGAGGTAGAAACACTAACAGTGAGCCCCAGACTTCGGTACTGTGTATGAACGACGTTTCTCACTTTTGTTTCCTAAGTACCTGAAGCCTCACAATGTCCCGATCCTTCAGTGATAGATATAAGGGCAGAAGGTTCGTGTTGGAGCCGTCACTTGTAGGCCATGTGCACACGTCAGGATTTCTTGCAGAAATTTCCTGAGCAAAACAGGACGTTTTCTGCAAGAAATCTGCATGCGCTTTTCTCGCGTTTTTCTTGCGTTTTTTGTGCATTTTTTTTTTGCGGGTTTTTCCGGACATTTCCCAATGCAATAATATAGTGGGAAATCCGCAAAATTAATGACCATGCTGCGTTTTTTACCGCAATGTGTTTTTTTCACGGGAAAATAACGCATCATGTGCACAAAAATTGCAGAATGCATTCTAAATGATGGGATGCTTAATGTGAGCATTTTTATAGCGAAAAAAACGCGAAAAATCTGCAAGGTGTGCACACAGCCTTACACTGCGGGGGTCGGTGGCACATAGTTGGGGGTCGGAGTCTGCTGTGAGATGGCGCCGTGTGCGGAGCCTCCCTGCTGGTTCTGCCCGTCAGTGTTGTCATCTCACGGAGGATCGTCTGTGCACAAGGAGGCGCCATCATGTCCGCGCTGGTGCTGCGCTTCTGCCCTGTGACCGTCTGTCACTTCCCCTCCTCAGGTTGGCGCAGTACGACATCGTGGTCACCACCTACAGCCTGGTGTCCAAAGAGATCCCTGCCAAGAAGGAGGAAGGGGACGCCCCGGCCCAGGACCAGGACCTGGAGGTGAGGACCCTCCACAGTCACATCTTATCCTCCAGTCACCCCCAGAGCTGCACTCACTATTCTGCTGTTACATCGCTTCTCATCCTCCAGTCACCCCCAGAGCTGCATTCTCCAGTGTTACATGTGAGCACTTCATGTCCCAGGATGCCGTGCTGCGGGGTGACTCCGCTGTTTGTGTTGCAGGACCGCGCTGCCTCCTCTCCGCTGCTCCGTGTGGCCTGGAGCCGCATTATTCTGGACGAGGCGCACAACATTAAGAACCCGAAGGTGCAGACGTCCATCGCTGTGTGTAAGCTGCGGGCCGGGGGCCGCTGGGCAGTGACCGGGACCCCCATACAGAACAACCTGCTGGACCTGTACTCCCTGCTGCGGTGAGGACTGCACACAGCGCCGCCATCAGCTGCTCACATGACCTCGTCCTCCGCTACACGGGGGGCACTAACAAACAGCATCTCCTGTCCCCGGGACCCCACAACCCTCAGCGGCGGTCTCTCCCGCCCCCATGTTCCTCAGCAGCGGTCTCTCCCGCCCCCACGATCATTAGCGGCGGTCTCTCCCGCCCCCATGTTCCTCAGCGGCGGTCTCTCCCGCCCCCACGATCATTAGCGGCGGTCTCTCCCGCCCCCATGTTCCTCAGCGGCGGTCTCTCCCGCCCCCACGATCATTAGCGGCGGTCTCTCCCGCCCCCATGTTCCTCAGCGGCGGTCTCTCCCGCCCCCACGATCATTAGCGGCGGTCTCTCCCACCCCCATGTTCCTCAGCGGCGGTCTCTCCTGCCCCCACGGTCCTCAGCGGCGGTCTCTCCCGCCCCATGATCATTAGCGGTGGTCTCTCCTGCCCCCACGGTCCTCAGCGGCGGTCTCTCCCGCCCCCACGATCATTAGCGGCGGTCTCTCCCGCTCCCATGTTCCTCAGCGGCAGTCTCTCCTGCCCCCACGGTCCTCAGCGGCGGTCTCTTCCTCCCCCGCGATCATTATCGGCGTCTCTCCTGCCCCCACGATCATTAGCGGCGGTCTCTCCTGCCCCCACGATCATTAGCGGCGGTCTCTCCTGCCCCCACGATCATTAGCGGCGGTCTCTCCTGCCCCCACGATCATTAGCGGCGGTCTCTCCCGCCCCCACGATCATTAGCGGCGGTCTCTCCTGCCCCCACGATCATTAGCGGCGGTCTCTCCCGCCCCCACGATCATTAGCGGCGGTCTCTCCTGCCCCCACGATCATTAGCGGCGGTCTCTCCCGCCCCCACGATCATTAGCGGCGGTCTCTCCTGCCCCCACGATCATTAGCGGCGGTCTCTCCTGCCCCCACGATCATTAGCGGCGGTCTCTTCTCCCCAGGTTCCTGCGCTGCTCCCCTTTCGATGAGTTTAAGCTGTGGAAGTCTCAGGTGGATAACGGCAGCAGGAAGGGTGGAGAGCGTCTGACCATCCTGACCAAGAGCCTGCTGCTGCGGAGGACCAAGGACCAGCTGGACCACACCGGGCGACCGCTGGTAACTGCCCCCTGGGGTCTGACACTGGGGGAGGGTACTTGTGGGGGTGGATAGCGTGGTGTGTGTCGGTGACCCCCGTGTCCTGCAGGTGGCGCTCCCCCAGAGGAGCAGTGAGCTGCATCAGCTGAGACTCTCCGCCCAGGAGCAGGCCGTGTACGATGTGATATTCGCCCGGTCCCGGTGAGGAGGGGACGCTGACACTACACTGGGGTCCCGTGCTGGGGGTGGCAGTACAGGGGGGCAGGAATAACGGGTACAAGGCAGAGCAAGGGGGGCGAGGTGTTAGGGTGTAGATGGTGGGAGCACGACCAGAGCAGGGGGTAAGGGTCTGATATGGTGAGAGGCATGGTGAGGGTCTACAGTGACGGGGTGGGAGAGGGACTGGTACCGTGGGTAAAGAGTGGGGTGTGATGTAGAATGAGGGGCAGTGTGATGGGTAAAGCTTGGGATCCAGTGTAGAAAGCCGGTGTGGTGGTAGAAGGCGGGGGCTGGTGGGCGGGGGTGGGCCAGTATAGGGGTAGAAGGCGGGGGCCAGTGTGGTGGTGGCAGATGAGGGCCGGTCTGGTGGTAGAATGCGGGGGCCGGTCTAGTGGTAGAATGCGGGGGCCGGTGTGGTAGATGGGGGACCGCTGCCCTCTCCTCATGTCCTGGCTTTTCATCCCCAGGTCTACGCTCCAGAATTACTTGAGGCGACACGAGGGGGCATCTCACGCTGAACTAAGGGGTCCGGATAATCCGTTTGACAGAGGTACCGGCACCTGAGACCCCACTGTTTGGTTTGTGGGTGCCCCTCCCCACCTTTCTTACCTGCCTCCTTCTTACAGTTGCTCGCGAGTTTGGAGCCCCCCAGGGAGATGTTTCTGCCCCTCCTCCGCTATCTCAGGGTTCCAGCACCGTTCACATCCTGTCACTTCTGCTGCGTCTGCGCCAGTGCTGCTGCCACTTATCCCTGCTGAAGACCGTGAGAGAACCCCGGGGCCCATCATGGAGGGCGGGCCTATGATCGGAGGGCAAGGGTCGTGGTGCGACAGCGGCCGTGTGATCGGCGGGCAGTAGCATAGTGGAAGGACGGGTGATTGGAGGGCAGGATCATGGTGGGAGGGTGGCCGTGTAGAGGGGGGACAAGGTGTTGTGGGAGGGCGGCCGTGTACAGGGAGGGTGGCCGTGTAGTCGGAAGGCAGAGACATAGTGGAAGGCGGCCGTGTGGTCGGAGGGTGGGGGTCATGGTGGGAGGGTGGCCGTGTGGTCGGAGGGTGGGGTCATGGTGGGAGGGCGGCCGTGTGGTCGGAGGGTGGGGTCATGGTGGGAGGGCGGCCGTGTGGTCGGAGGGTGGGGTCATGGTGGGAGGTGTTGTGAATTCTGCTCTTGGGCTCCCTCCGGTGGTTGTTGGTGGTAGTGCAGTTGTCTTGGGGTTGTAATCCGGGCAGGTGTTTCTGCTCATTGCAGCTCTATTAGGTATTTAGGTGTGCAGGCTCCATGAGTCAGTGCCAGTTGTCCATTGTACTTGGAGGGGATTGCATCTCTCTCTGGCTCCTCATGCCCTGCTGCCAATTCAGATAAGATAAGTTTCTGGGTTTTTTTGTCTCTGTGCACACATGCAGTGTGCTTTGCAATTCAGTGCAATTTATTGTGTTTTTGTCCAGCTTAGACTTTGTTTGGATTTTTCAGTCATGCTGGATTCTCAGGAGATGCAGATATACTTTCTATGTCTTTAGTTAGATGTGGAATATTTGTATTTTCTGCTGTGGATATTTTTAGGATTTTAATACTGACCGCTTAGAATTCTGTCCTATCCTTTCCTATTTAGTTAGAAGTGCCTCTTTTGCTAAATCCTGTTTTTCTGCCTGCGTGTGTCTTCCTCTTGTACTCACAGTCAATATTTGTGGGGGGCTGTCTATCCTTTGGGGTACTGCTCTGAGGCAAGATAGAATTCCCATTTCTATCTATAGGGGTATTTAGTTCTCCGGCTGTGTCGAGGTGTCTAGGACTCGTTAGGTACATCCCAGGGCTACTTCTAGTTGCGGTGTTAGTTTAGGGTTGCGGTCAGTATAGGTACCACCTCTCCTGAGAAAGTCTTTCATGCGGCTCCAAGGTTACCAGATCATAACAGGGAGGGCGGCCGTGTGGTTGGAGGGTGGGGTCATGGTGGGAGAGCGGCCGTGTGGTCGGAGGGTGGGGTCATGGTGGGAGAGCGGCCTTGTGGCTGGAGGGTGCGGTCATGGTGGGAGAGCGGCCTTGTGGCCGGAGAGTGCGGTCATGGTGGGAGGGCGGCCGTGTGATCGGAGGGTGGGTGTTATGGACCTGGTGGTTAGGAGCACCCGAAATGACCTGATGGTTAAAATGGAAAACCTGGGACAAGCTCTGAGGAAGTGGTAACTCTACTGACCGCAATCCCTAATCCTATCACACACACTAGAAATAGCCGTGGAGCGTACCTAACTCTCCCTAGACGCCTCTTCACAGCCTAAGAGCTAACTACCCCTAAAGATAGAAATGGCAGCCTACCTTGCGTCAGAGAAACTCCCCAAAGTAAAGGTAGCCCCCCACAAATATTGACTGTGAGTTAAGAGGGAAGTAACAAACACAGGAATGAAACAGATTTTAGCAAAGGAGGCCGAATCTTCTCTAGATAGACAGAGGATAGGAAAGGGAACTATGCGGTCAGTATTAAAAACTACAAAAACCACGCAGAGTGTGCAAAAAGACCTCCACACCGACTCACGGTGTGGAGGTGCAGCTCTGCACCCCCAGAGCTTCCAGCTAGCAAGGAAATATCATAATAGCAAGCTGGACTAGAAACATAGCATGTACTGAGAAATATATTCAAAAACCAATGAACAGCAAATGGACTAGCAAGGACTTAGCTTCTGCTGGAGTAGACAGGTCATCTGAGAAATCCAAGAGAGATCTGAACCAGTACTGAGACATTGACAGCTGGCATGAACTAACGACCTGGGCAGAGTTAAATAGGGAAGCCAGCAGAAGCAATAAGCGAGGGCAGCTGAGAAAGCCAACCTCAAAGATCAGCAGTTCCACTCAAAGCCACCAGAGGGTGTCCAAGGACAGAACTCACCAAAGTACCATTCACGACCACAGGAGGGAGCCCGAGAACGGAATTCACAACAGTACCCCCCCCCTTGAGGAGGGGTCACCGAACCCTTACCAGAGCCCCCAGGCCGATCAGGACGAGCCAAATGAAAGGCACGAACCAAATCGGCAGCATGGACATCGGAGGCAACAGCCCAGGAATTATCCTCCTGACCATAGCCCTTCCATTTAACCAGGTACGGAAGCTTCCGTCTCGAAATACGAGAATCTAAAATCTTCTCCACCACATACTCCAACTCCCCCTCAACCAACACCGGAGCAGGAGGATCAACGGAAGGAGCCATAGGCGCCACATATCTCCGCAACAACGACCTATGGAACACATTATGGATGGCAAAAGAAGCTGGAAGGGCCAAACGAAACGACACAGGATTGATAATTTCAGAAATGTTATAAGGACCAATGAAACGAGGCTTGAACTTAGGAGAAGAAACCTTCATAGGAACATAACGAGAAGACAACCAAACCAAATCCCCAACACGAAGTCGGGGACCAACACAGCGACGACGGTTAGCAAAACGTTGCGCCTTCTCCTGAGACAACGTCAAATTGTCCACCACGTGAGTCCAAATTTGTTGCAACCTGTCCACCACAGAATCCACACCAGGACAGTCAGAAGGCTCAACCTGCCCTGAAGAAAAACGAGGATGAAAACCAGAATTACAAAAAAAAGGCGAAACCAAAGTAGCAGAACTAGCCCGATTATTAAGGGCGAACTCGGCCAATGGCAAGAAGGTCACCCAATCATCCTGATGAGCAGAAACAAAGCATCTCAGATAGGTTTCCAAGGTCTGATTGGTTCGTTCGGTTTGGCCATTTGTCTGAGGATGGAACGCTGAAGAAAAAGACAAATCAATGCCCATCTTAGCACAAAAGGCCCGCCAAAACCTAGAAACAAACTGGGAACCTCTGTCTGACACAATGTTCTCCGGAATGCCATGCAAACGAACCACATGCTGAAAAAATAATGGAACCAAATCAGAGGAGGAAGGCAATTTAGGCCAAGGTACCAAATGGACCATCTTAGAAAACCGATCACAAACCACCCAGATGACAGACATCCTTTGAGAGACAAGAAGATCAGAAATAAAATCCATGGAAATATGCGTCCAGGGCCTCTTCGGGACAGGCAAAGGCAAAAGCAACCCACTGGCACGAGAACAGCAAGGTTTGGCCCGAGCACAAGTCCCACAGGACTGCACAAAAGAACGCACATCCCGTGACAAGGAAGGCCACCAAAAGGACCTAGCAACCAAATCTCTGGTACCAAAAATCCCAGGATGACCAGCCAATACTGAACAATGAACCTCAGAAATAACCGTACTAGTCCATCTATCAGGGACAAACAGTTTCTCCACTGGACAGCGGTCAGGTCTATCAGCCTGAAACTCCTGCAACACCCGCCGCAAATCAGGGGAGATGGCAGACAGAATCACCCCCTCTTTGAGAATACCAGCCGGCTCAGAGACTCCCGGAGAATCAGGCAAAAAACTCCTAGAAAGGGCATCAGCCTTCACATTCTTAGATCCCGGAAGGTATGAGACCACAAAATCGAAACGGGAGAAAAACAGTGACCATCGAGCCTGTCTAGGATTCAACCGCTTGGCGGACTCGAGGTAAGTCAGATTCTTGTGATCAGTCAGGACCACCACGCGATTTTTGGCTCCCTCAAGCCAATGTCGCCACTCCTCGAATGCCCACTTCATAGCCAACAACTCCCGATTGCCGACATCATAATTACGCTCAGCAGGCGAAAACTTTCTAGAAAAGAAAGCACACGGCTTCATCAAAGAGCCATCAGAACTTCTCTGAGACAAAACAGCCCCTGCCCCAATCTCAGAAGCATCAACCTCGACCTGAAAAGGGAGCAAAACATCTGGCTGACGCAACACAGGGGCCGAAGTAAAACGACGTTTAAGCTTCTGAAAAGCCTCAACGGCCGCAGGGGACCAATTCACCACATCAGCGCCTTTCTTCGTCAAATCAGTCAAAGGCTTAACCACACTAGAAAAATTAGCGATGAAGCGACGGTAAAATTAGCAAAGCCCAGGAACTTCTGAAGACTCTTCACAGATGTAGGTTGAGTCCAATCATAAATGGCCTGAACTTTAACAGGGTCCATCTCGATAGTAGAAGGGGAAAAAATGAAGCCCAAAAAGGAAACCTTCTGAACTCCAAAGAGGCATTTAGACCCCTTCACAAACAACGCATTAGCACGAAGGACCTGGAACACCATCCTGACCTGCCTCACATGGGACTCCCAATCATCCGAAAAGACCAAAATATCATCCAAATATACAATCATGAACCTATCCAGATACTTCCGGAAGATGTCGTGCATAAAGGACTGAAACACAGATGGAGCATTAGAAAGCCCGAATGGCATCACCAGGTACTCAAAATGGCCCTCGGGCGTATTAAATGCTGTTTTCCAGTCATCGCCCTGTTTAATACGCACAAGATTATACGCTCCTCGAAGGTCAATCTTGGTAAACCAACTAGCCCCCTTAATCCGAGCAAACAAATCAGACAACAGAGGCAAAGGGTACTGAAATTTGACCGTGATTTTATTGAGAAGGCGGTAATCTATACAGGGTCTCAGAGAGCCATCCTTCTTGGCCACAAAAAAGAACCCTGCTCCCAACGGTGACGAAGACGGGTGAATATGCCCTTTCTCCAAGGACTCCTTTACATAACTCCGCATAGCGGCATGTTCTGGCACAGATAAATTAAACAGTCGGCCCTTAGGGAACTTACTACCAGGAATCAAATTAATAGCGCAATCACAATCCCTATGAGGGGGTAGGGCACTGGACTTGGGCTCATCGAATACATCCTGGTAATCCGACAAAAACTCAGGGACTTCAGAAGGAGTGGAAGAAGAAATTGACATCAAAGGAACATCACCATGTACCCCTTGACAACCCCAACTAGACACAGACATTGATTTCCAATCCAGTACTGGATTATGAACCTGTAACCATGGCAAACCCAACACGACAACATCATGCAAATTATGCAACACCAGAAAGCGAATATTTTCCTGATGTGCGGGAGCCATGTACATGGTCAGCTGAGTCCAGTACTGAGGTTTATTCTTGGCCAATGGCGTAGCATCAATCCCCCTTAAGGGAATAGGACTCTGCAAAGGCTCCAAGGAAAAACCACAGCGCCTGGCAAACTCCAAGTCCATCAAATTCAGGGCAGCGCCCGAATCCACAAATGCCATAACAGAAAAGGACGACAATGAGCAAATCAGAGTAACAGATAAGAGAAATTTAGGCTGCAGAGTACTAATGGTGACAGACCTAGCGAACCTCTTAGTGCGCTTAGGACAATCAGAGATAGCATGAGAGGAGTCACCACAGTAAAAACACAGCCCATTCTGACGTCTGTGTTCTTGCCATTCAGCTCTGGTCAAAGTTCTATCACATTGCATAGGCTCAGGCCTCTGTTCAGAGGACACCGCCAAATGGTGCACTACTTTGCGCTCGCGCAAACGCCGATCAATCTGAATGGCCAAAGACATTGATTCATTCAGACCAGCAGGCGTGGGGAACCCCACCATAACATCTTTAAGGGCTTCAGAAAGACCCTTTCTGAAAATTGCTGCCAGGGCACACTCATTCCATTGTGTAAGCACAGACCACTTTCTAAACTTCTGGCAATATACTTCTGCTTCATCCTGACCCTGACATAGAGTCAGCAAGATCTTCTCTGCCTGATCCACAGAATTAGGTTCGTCATAAAGCAATCCAAGCGCTAGAAAAAATGCATCTACATTAAGCAATGCAGGATTTCCTGGCTCAAGGGAGAATGCCCAGTCCTGCGGGTCACCACGCAACAAAGAAATAACAATCTTTACTTGCTGAATGGGGTCACCAGAGGAGCGGGGTTTCAGAGCAAGAAACAGTCTGCAATTATTTTTGAAATACAAAAATTTAGATCTATCCCCAGAAAACAAATCAGGAATTGGAATTCTAGCCTCTAACATCAGATTCTGAACTACATAATCTTGAATACTCTGTACCCTAGCAGTGAGTTGATCCACACAAGAGGACAAACCTTGAATATCCATATCTACACCTGAGTCCTGAACCACCCAGAGGTTAAGGGGAAAAGAAAGACAAAACAAGCTGCAAAGAAAAAAAAATTGACTCAGAACTTCTCTTTTCCCTCTTTTGAGATGCATTAACACTTTGTGGGCCAGCTGTACTGTTATGGACCTGGTGGTTAGGAGCACCCGAAATGACCTGATGGTTAAAATGGAAAACCTGGGACAAGCTCTGAGGAGGTGGTAACTCTACTGACCGCAATCCCTAATCCTATCACACACACTAGAAATAGCCGTGGAGCGTGCCTAACTCTCCCTAGATGCCTCTTCACAGCCTAAGAGCTAACTACCCCTAAAGATAGAAATAGCAGCCTACCTTGCCTCAGAGAAATTCCCCAAAGTAAAGGTAGACCCCCACAAATATTGACTGTGAGTTAAGAGGGAAGTAACAAACACAGGAATGAAACAGATTTTAGCAAAGGAGGCCGAATCTTCTCTAGATAGACAGAGGATAGGAAAGGGAACTATGCGGTCAGTATTAAAAACTACAAAAACCACGCAGAGTGTGCAAAAAGACCTCCACACCGACTCACGGTGTGGAGGTGCAGCTCTGCACCCCCAGAGCTTCCAGCTAGCAAGGAAATATCATAATAGCAAGCTGGACTAGAAACATAGCATGTACTGAGAAATATATTCAAAAAACCAATGAACAGCAAATGGACTAGCAAGGACTTAGCTTCTGCTGGAGTAGACAGATCATCAGAGAAATCCAAGAGAGATCTGAACCAGTACTGAGACATTGACAGCTGGCATGGACTAACGACCTGGGCAGAGTTAAATAGGGAAGCCAGCAGCAGCAATAAACGAGGGCAGCTGAGAAAGCCAACCTCAAAGATCAGCAGTTCCACTCAAAGCCACCAGAGGGTGTCCAAGGACAGAACTCACCAAAGTACCATTCGCGACCACAGGAGGGAGCCCAAGAACGGAATTCACAACAGGTGGGGTCATAGTGGGAGGGCAGCCGTGTGGTCGGACAGTAGGGGTGTAGTGGGAGGGCAGCCGTGTGGTCGGAGGGCAGGGGCGTAGTGGGAGGGCGGCCGTGTGGTCGGAGGGTGCGGTCATGGTGGGAGGGCGGCCGTGTGATCGGAGGGTGCGGTCATGGTGGGAGGGCGGCCGTGTGATCGGAGGGTGGTGTTATGGTGGGAGGGCAGCCGTGTGGTCGGAGGGTGGTGTTATGGTGGGAGGGCGGCCATGTAGTCGGAGGGTGGGGTCATGGTGGGAGGGTGGCCGTGTGATCAGAGGGTGGGGTCATGGTGGGAGGGCGGCCGTGTGGTCGGAGGGTGGGGTCATGGTGGGAGGACAGCCGTGTGATTGGAGGGTGGGGTCATGGTGGGAGGGCAGCCGTGTGATTGGAGGGTGGGGTCATGGTGGGAGGGCAGCCGTGTGGTCGGAGGGTGCGGTCATGGTGGGAGGGCGGCCGTGTGGTCGGAGGGTGGGGTCATGGTGGGAGGGCGGCCATGTAGTCGGAGGGTGGGGTCATGGTGGGAGGGTGGCCGTGTGATCAGAGGGTGGGGTCATGGTGGGAGGGCGGCCGTGTGGTCGGAGGGCAGGGGCGTAGTGGGAGAGCAGCCGTACGATGATTTCGGGTTCATTTCTGCCCCAGACTCTGGACCAGCTTGAGCTGAAGAATGAGGGGCTAAGCCTGACCCTGGAGGAGCAGCTCAGCGCCCTGACCTTGTGTGACCTCCAGAGCCCGGACCCCAAATCCACCGTCTCCCTGAACGGAACCAATTTCCAGGCTGAACAGTTTGAAAGTGAAAGGGGCAGCAGTAAGGTGAGAAAAACGGGCGTCACGTGTAATAGGGTGTGTAGTGTACGGTGATGTCACACGCCCTGTGTATTGTACGGTGATGTCACACGCCCTATGTGGTGTACGGTGATGTCACACGCCCTGTGTATTGTACGGTGATGTCACACGCCCCGTGTAGTGTACAGTGATGTCACACGCCCCGTGTAGTGTACAGTGATGTCACACGCCCCGTGTAGTGTACAGTGATGTCACACGCCCTGTGTAGTGTACGGTGATGTCACGCCCTGTGTAGTGTACGGTGATGTCACACGCCCCGTGTATTGTACGGTAATGTCACACGCCCTGTGTATTGTACGGTGATGTCACGCCCTGTGTAGTGTACGGTGATGTCACACGCCCTGTGTAGTGTACGGTGATGTCACACGCCCTGTGTAGTGTACGGTGATGTCACACGCCCTGTGTAGTGTACGGTGATGTCACACGCCCCGTGTAATGTACTGTGATGTCACACGCCCTGTGTATTGTACGGTGATGTCACACGCCCCGTGTATTGTACTGTGATGTCACACGCCCCGTGTATTGTACTGTGATGTCACACGCCCTGTGTTTTGTACGGTGATGTCACACGCCATGTGTGGTGTACGGTGATGTCACACGCCCCGTGTTTTGTGCGGTGATGTCACGCCCCGTGTAGTGTACGGTGATGTCACACGCCCCGTGTATTGTACGGTGATGTCACACGCCCCGTGTAGTGTACGGTGATGTCACACGCCCCGTGTAGTGTATGGTGATGTCACACGCCCCGTGTATTGTACGGTGATGTCACACGCCCCGTGTAGTGTACTGTGATGTCACAATCCCCGTGTATTGTACGGTGATGTCACACGCCCCGTGTATTGTACGGTGATGTCACGCCCCGTGTAGTGTACGGTGATGTCACACGCCCCGTGTAGTGTATGGTGATGTCACACGCCCCGTGTAGTGTACGGTGATGTCACACGCCCCGTGTAGTGTATGGTGATGTCACACGCCCCGTGTAGTGTACGGTGATGTCACACGCCCCGTGTAGTGTATGGTGATGTCACATGCCCCGTGTATTGTACGGTGATGTCACACGCCCCGTGTAGTGTACTGTGATGTCACAATCCCCGTGTATTGTACGGTGATGTCACACACCCCGTGTAATGTACTGTGATGTCACACGCCCCGTGTATTGTACGGTGATGTCACACGCCCCGTGTATTGTACGGTGATGTCACACGCCCCGTGTATTGTACGGTGATGTCACACGCCCCGTGTATTGTACGGTGATGTCACACGCCCCGTGTATTGTACGGTGATGTCACGTGACTTTCTGTCACTCTTTCTTGCTCTCTAGGTCGACGCTCTCATTTCCATGTTGAGGACCATCGTCCCCCAGAAGAGGTGAGCTCTCAGCCCGGCCCCATATAGACGCTCTGTACGTGTGACGGGGGGTTATTATCTGTCCAGAGATGGGGTTGTAGTCCGCCGTCCCACGACCAGGCAGATTGTACCGGAGGGCTGTATTGGCGGCCATGCTAGTAGCCGCTTCCGTTTCTGTCTGTGGACGGGAGTTGTTTTGTTTGCAGCGTCGTTGTGTCGCAGTGGACCGGCATGCTGAAGATCGTGGCCCTCCATCTAAAGCGTCTGGGGACATCTTACGCCACAATCGACGGCTCCATCAATCCGAAACTGCGCATGGACCTGGTGGAGGATTTCAATACAAACCCCCGGGGGCCGCAGGTATGAGCAGTCCCAGCATGCACTGCAGTGTGACCACGGGGTGTATGTGTGGGGTCAGGGGCCGTAGCCCACTAACGACCTGTGTGTCCCCAGGTTATGCTCGTGTCGCTCTGCGCCGGAGGAGTCGGTCTGAACCTGATCGGAGGAAGTCACCTCTTCTTGATGGACATGCACTGGTAAGGCCTGTGGACCCCCGGCGCGGGCGCACTGTACACCACCGGCTGTGTGCTGGTTATTTTAGGGCTTCTTCAGGACCCCAGTACTGCTCACTTATTGCTACTGCAGCAGTTTGTGTTGTCTTGTGACTGCAGCTCTGGATGTGACTGGAGTATCGCTGGGGCATAAATCGTGTCAAGTGAAGTGTTCTCCTAACTCGTTCTGCTGGAGCAGTTCTGCCCGCCTCTCGACCTCTTCTGCCCCGCCTCCCGCCCTCTTTTGCCTCGCCTCTCGCCCTCTTTTGCCCTGCCTCTCACCCTCTTCTGCCCCGCCTCCCGCCCTCTTCTACCCCGCCTCCCGCCCTCTTCTACCCCGCCTCCCGCCCTCTTCTACCCCGCCTCCCGCCCTCTTCTACCCCGCCTCCCGCCCTCTTCTACCCCGCCTCCCACCCTCTTCTACCCCGCCTCCTGTCCTCTTCTGCCACACCTCCCGTCCTCTTCTGCCCCGCCTCCCATCCTTTTCTGTCCCGCCTCCCGTCCTCCCCTGATTATTGTAGCTTTGTCATTCTGCTCATCCTGAGCCTCCTAATTCATGAGCTGTTGGTCCCTTTCAGATGTTCGCATTTTCTTGAGTCCACATTTCATATTTCAGGAATCCGGCTCTGGAGGATCAGGCCTGTGACCGAATCTACCGGGTGGGACAGTGCAAGGATGTGGTGATCCACAGGTGAGGAGGCGTCCGGTGATCATACCAGGGTTGGAGGATGAGACGTATCTGAGGGGCCGCGCATCTGATACCTCTGGATACAGATCAGTAATGTTCCCATGTCCTGAGTGGCCCACACGTCATGTGCGTCGTCTCCGTCCCGTGCCACGCATCCGTTCTACGACGTCGGCTCATATTCCGCCGCGCCCCTCTCTGCGGACGTCGGCTCGTATTCCCCCGTACCCCTCTCTGCGGACGTCGGCTCGTATTCCACCGTACCCCTCTCTGGGGACGTCGGCTCGTATTCCACCGTACTCCTCTCTGGGGACGTTGGCTCGTATTCCACCGTACCCCTCTCTGCGGACGTCGGCTCGTATTCCACCGTACCCCTCTCTGCGGACGTCGGCTCGTATTCCACCGTACCCCTCTCTGCGGACGTCGGCTCGTATTCCACCGTACCCCTCTCTGCGGATGTCGGCTCGTATTCCACCGTACCCCTCTCTGCGGACGTCGGCTCGTATTCCACCGTACCCTTCTCTGTGGACGTCGGCTTGTATTCCGCCGTACTCCTCCCTGCGGACGTCGGCTCGTATTCCACCGTACCCCTCTCTGGGGACGTCGGCTCGTATTCCACCGTACTCCTCTCTGGGGACGTTGGCTCGTATTCCACCGTACCCCTCTCTGCGGACGTCGGCTCGTATTCCACCGTACCCCTCTCTGCGGACGTCGGCTCGTATTCCACCGTACCCCTCTCTGCGGATGTCGGCTCGTATTCCACCGTACTCCTCCCTGCGGACGTCGGCTCGTATTCCACCGTACCCCTCTCTGGGGACGTCTGCTCGTATTCCACCGTACCCTTCTCTGTGGACGTCGGCTTGTATTCCGCCGTACTCCTCCCTGCGGACGTCGGCTCGTATTCCACCGTACCCCTCTCTGGGGACGTCGGCTCGTATTCCACCGTACTCCTCTCTGGGGACGTTGGCTCGTATTCCACCGTACCCCTCTCTGCGGACGTCGGCTCGTATTCCACCGTACCCCTCTCTGCGGACGTCGGCTCGTATTCCACCGTACCCCTCTCTGCGGATGTCGGCTCGTATTCCACCGTACTCCTCCCTGCGGACGTCGGCTCGTATTCCACCGTACCCCTCTCTGGGGACGTCTGCTCGTATTCCACCGTACCCTTCTCTGTGGACGTCGGCTTGTATTCCGCCGTACTCCTCCCTGCGGACGTCGGCTCGTATTCCACCGTACTCCTCTCTGGGGACGTTGGCTCGTATTCCACCGTACCCCTCTCTGCGGACGTTGGCTCGTATTCCGCCGTACCCCTCTCTGGACGCCGGCTCGTATTCCGCTTCATCCCTCTGTGGATGCTGGCTTGTATTCCGCCGCGCCTCTCTCTGCGGACACTCGCTCGTATTCCGCCATGCTCCTGCGGATTCTTGCTGATTCCTGGAGTTATTATTCAGAGCTTCTTTGCTTCCTCAGGTTTGTCTGTGAGGGGACGGTGGAAGAGAAAATTTTGCAGCTCCAGGAGAAGAAGAAGGACTTGGCCAAGAAGGTTCTGACTGGAAACGGCAGCACATTCACTAAGCTCACCCTGATGGACCTGCGCCTGCTGTTCGGGGTGTAGCGTTACAGCCACCCCCAGTTGGCGGGTACATACAGGGGTTGTGCCAGTTGGCGGGTACATATGGAGGCCGTGCCCCCAGTTGGCGGGTACATATGGAGGCCGTGCCCCCAGTTGGCGGGTACATATGGAGGCCGTGCCCCCAGTTGGCGGGTACATATGGAGGCCGTGCCCCCAGTTGGCGGGTACATATGGAGGCCGTGCCCCCAGTTGGCGGGTACATATGGAGGCCGTGCCCCCAGTTGGCGGGTACATATGGAGGCCGTGCCCCCAGTTGGTGGGTACATATGGAGGCCATGCCCCCAGTTGGCGGGTACATATGGAGGCCGTGCCCCCAGTTGGCGGGTACATATGGAGGCCGTGCCCCCAGTTGGCGGGTACATGCGGAGGCCGTGTCCCCAGCTGCGGGTTACTGTGGTCAGACGTTATATCTATATGTCCAGTGTGTGGTGTCTTTTGTGTGTCCTGTAATAAAGTGCTGACGTTTTTCTAGTAGTGAGCGACTGTCCACATTGTGACCCTGAGTATACAGGACTGCCGGCTGTATACTCCTTCCATGGGCTGCCCGGGTTCCCTCATCTGGGACTTTCTGCTTCTGTCCGGCCTCCTGGTGCAGAGATCGACCATGATAAAGAATCAAAGCATAAAGTACAGCTGTGTGTAACATACTATCCGTCTGACATCACTAAGGGGGTAACTTACTGTTTTGGGGACAAAAGATCATACAACATGGGAACACTCCTGACTAGGTGTAGGCGAGTAATGGCCATGACATGCATGCTGCTATTTGGGTTAATTGACTCACTTAATGAAAGGAGGGTGTACTAATTAATAGCAGTGTGGCGTTAATGAGTGAGCTCAGTCATTCTGCGAAGAATCCGGTGTTGATTATGGCCCTTATGTAAAGGAGGAGGCCACAGATCTTGTACCCGCTGGTTTGAGCCTTTGCTCACTGAGTAAAATGGGTCATTCCAGACATTGTACTGAAGGAGAAAGAACTTTGATCAAGAAGCTGAGTACAGAGGGGAAAACACACACTGCTCAAAAAAATAAAGGGAACACTACAATCCCACATCCTAGATATCACTGAAATATTCCAGGTGTAAATCTTTATTCATTACATAGTGGAATGTGTTGAGAACAATAAAACCTAAAAATGATCAACGTAAATCACAACTAATATCTCACGGAGGTCTGGAGTTGGAATGATGCTCAAAGTCAAAGTGGAAAATGAAGTTACAGGCTGATCCAACTTCAGTGGAAATGCCTCAAGACAAGGAAATGATGCTCAGCACTGTGTGAGGCCTCGATGTGCCTGTATGACCTCCCTACAACGCCTGGGCATGCTCCTGATGAGGCGGTGGATGGTCTCCTGAGGGATCTCCTCCCAGTCCTGGACTAAAGCATCCGCCAACTCCTGGACAGTCTGTGGTGCAAGGTGACGTTGGTGGATGGTGCGAGACATGATGTCCAAGATGTGCTCAATCAGATTCAGGTCTGGGGAACGGGCCAGTCCATAGCTTCAATGCCTTCATCTTGCAGGAACTGCTGACACACTCCAGCCACATGAGGTCTGGCATTGTCCTGCATTAGGAGGAACCCGGGGCCAACCGCACCAGCATATGGTCTCACAAGGGGTCTGAGGATCTCATCTCGGTACCTAATGGCAGTCAGGCTACCTCTGGCGAGCACATGGAGGGCTGTGCGGCCCTCCAAAGAAATGCCACCCCACACCATTACTGACCCACTGCCAAACCGGTCATGCTGAAGGATGTTGCAGGCAGCAGATCGCTCTCCACGGCGTCTCCAGACTCTGCCACGTCTGTCACATGTGCTCAGTGTGAACCTGCTTTCATCTGTGAAGAGCACAGGGCACCAGTGGCGAATTTGCCAATCCTGGTGTTCTGTGGCAAATGCCAAGTGTCCTGCACGGTGTTGGGCTGTGAGCACAACCCCCATCTGTGGATGTCGGGCCATCAGGCCATCCTCATGGAGTCGGTTTCTAACCGTTTGTGCAGACACATGCACATTTGTGGCCTGCTGCAGGTCATTTTGCAGGGCTCTGGCAGTGCTCCTTCTGTTCCTCCTGCACAAAGGCGGAGGTAGTGGTCCTGCTGCTGGGTTGTTGCCCTCCTACGGCCCCCTCCACGTCTCCTGGTGTACTGGCCTGTCTCCTGGTAGTGCCTCCAGCCTCTGGACACTACGCTGACAGACACAGCAAACCTTGCCACAGCTCGCATTGATGTGCCATCCTGGATGAGCTGCACTACCTGAGCTACTTGTGTGGGCTGTAGAGTCCGTCTCATGCTACCATGAGTGTGAAAGCACAACCAACATTCAAAAGTGAGCAAAACATCAGCCAGAAAGCATTGGTACTGAGATGTGGTCTGTGGTCCCCACCTGCAGAACCACTCCTTTATTGAGGGTGTTTTGATAATTGGCAATAATTTCCATCTGTTGTCCATTCCATTTGCACAACACCAGGTGAAATTGATTGTCAAACAGTGTTGCTTCCTAAGTGGACAGTTTGATTTCACAGAAGTTGGATTTACTTGGAGTTAGATTCTGTTGTTTAAGTGTTCCCTTTAATTTTTTGGAGCAGTGTATAAAGAATAAAATAATTGGCTGCTCAGCTGAAAAGATTTCCAATGCTTTAAAATGGCAAACAAAACCAGAAACAAAGTAGAAAAAGAAATCCTACCAGCCGCATAGAATCACAAGAATGGGAGCTAAACCTCCAGAGATCGGCTCCAGGGAGATCAGAGAAGATCGTCAGTCCTGCAGCCATCAGAGGACGCCTACGAAAAGCCGACCTATCTGCAGGAAGCCCTCATAACGTACCATTCCTGAGAGAGAGACGTGGTGAGCCAAAGAACAGACTGACCTGAAGAGAAGGAATGTTCTATGGACAGATGACAGATTGTTCTTATTGGGTGTGAAGGCCACAGAGCGTTTGTGAGACCACCCATAAATGCAAACATGGAGGTGCGAGCAGAACGGTCTGCGGATGTCCTCATACTATGGAGTTGGGCCCATTTATCACAGACCAGGGGCCATGGACCAGTGTGAATATATAACAATACTGGTAGACGCCATGTTGTCTTATGCTGAAGAAGAAATGCTGTCCATGACCATGTCCTTGCCACATTATGTGAGACGTTGTCTGCTCCAAATTAAATTGTACAATTCAAATACGTGTCCGGAATGGACACACCGATACATGAAAAATCAAAGCAGATCTCTCGTTATTACATCTTCCGGTCAGTCTTTATATAGGTTATTAGTATTCATGCATGGTGACAATATCATTGGCTCATCTTTTCGCTATGTGCTGGCGCTAGGGTTAACCCTCTCACCCAGCTTGTGGTCTACGGGTCGCACTGCCCCCTCTAAGTTTAGTTTCTCTCACTTTCCTATGTTTTTTTCTAAGTGTTACACAAATTCATTCCTGAGCCCCCTTATCTGATCATGGACTCCATCTTGGAAGGAAAGAAACACATGTAGAGAGAAACTAAGATGAATTCAGGATAGGTGAAATATAAATCCTGCTCTCACAACCCCAAACACATCAGCAAGTGAGCGACATCCTGGGTTAGGACACTTATCTTAAGGCTATCGGGGACCAACCTATTCCAAATAAAACCAAGACCCCACAACCTAATACTTCTAAAGATTCAGCTCTCGTGCCCCTAACCTGAGGGTAAACTAACAGTGGAGACGGCATCAATTATTGGTTTAAATGGGTAAAATACACTGCACTCGCCATGAACAACAGTGATTGTATAGTCTGTGCCCGGCTGGTGTCCTTCCCTATAACCGACCAGACAAGCCCCATTGCTTTCTCCTGCCTACTACAGAAGGAGACAATAGTGTAATCTGCTCCGACAGCTGTATCCCGCTATAAAACCTAAACATGTAAAGGCCAATGGAGTCAGCCCCTATCCCGGGAATTACACGGGTTTCCAGAGTTTAACGGGTCCATTGACCTTAGGTTCCTCACACTGGAGTCCCACCACTAACTTGGTACGAGTCCATGTCCTCCAGAATCAGACAGTGGCTAGGGCTGACTTATGGTGGATGTGTGGAAATGGTGACTTATCCAGTGTTGCCAGTGGGACGGGAGGGTACATGTGCTATCGTTAAACTCCTGATATCATTCCAGATTGTGACTCCAAATACAGACAAGCTCCACGGATATGAAACGGGAAACCAGAGACACGAGCGTGACACCGGCATTCCTACTCCTTTCCACCCTCACGTGTACATTGACGCTATTGGGGTTCAAACCCAGAGATCCAGTATCAGTGGGATAAGAATCATTATTCCCCATCGTTAAGAATCATTATTCCCCATCGTTACAGAGAATAAAAACGTGGACTGGATGAGATAATTCTAGTAGGGATGCATCCGGGGGATAGCTGGACAGCTGGGCACCACCTCGACCTCTCAGTATAGACTCTGCCTTGACCTGATTATGGCAGAGGGCAGAGGTATGTAAGAAGGTGAGGACATCGTGTTTCCTTAATTCCTAACATCACTGCTCCGGATGGTGGCATAAGTGAAGCCCTGAGAGGGATCGATGCCCTGTCCAGCGAATTAGCTGAAAACTCAGGTGTTGGCAACCCCTTCAGTATGTGGTAAGAAAACACGTTTGGTAAATGGGGCTCCCTTCTTAGCAAGTTGGCATGGACTTTGCTGATAGTTCTGGTGGCCATTACAATACTTGGTTGCTGCCTTGTACCCTGTGTTCGGGGCATTGTTTTGAAAGCTATAGACAAGGCCACAGAGACGAGACCTGTAGTGGATTGCACCCAGTGTTAGTGAACGATGGCACCCGTTTAGTTTGGGTGTGTGTGTCCATGTGATGGTGTGACAGGCAGACCCATCCGGTGAAGCGGTGTAGGAAGACCGGCTTCTTCTATTAGGGGAGGAGAACGTATCTGGGGGAGTCTGCCACAAAGAAGGGAATTGTGAGAGCCGGAGCCATTTATCTATCCTGATTCCATTTTGGTCA
This sequence comes from Ranitomeya variabilis, assembly GCF_051348905.1. Classification (NCBI taxonomy): domain Eukaryota; kingdom Metazoa; phylum Chordata; class Amphibia; order Anura; family Dendrobatidae; genus Ranitomeya; species Ranitomeya variabilis. Next base: position 7,456,148 of record NC_135234.1, read on the forward strand.
TTATTCATTCATCCCCTTGCTTTCCAAAATGGAGTCTGTGTATATTTTGAGATAAGTCTCAGAAATTCCTTTATCTAATGGACTTGGAGATAATATAGCAAAGTGAAAGAGAGTAGAGCCGCACCTAGACCCTAAAGCTGGGTGTCGATAGTGTTAGCCAACGAGAAGTATGGATGCCTGCACATATGATATTGTTCCACTGTACGTCCAGAGAAAGACCAATGGTGTCATAGAACGAGTTCTGTTCTGATCCGAAGCGCGGGGTTCTCTCATCTTCTACGTCTACTTGGACTTTACTATTTAATTCTTAGCAGGCACAACGTCTCGGGAGGTCCCACAATATGTGGTGACGACATTGTAACCATCTCATTGTCTCCGCTCCTCTCTACAGAAGTTCTGCCATTGGCTTATACACATCTAACGTTAGTCCTGTCTACACCCAGCTGGAGAGTTTAGGTGCGGCTCCTCTTACTTTCATTTTGCTATAATATCTCTAAGTCCCATTAGGCAGATTCCTGAGACTCCTTATCTCAAAATATACACAGACTCCATTTTAGAAAGCAAAGAGATGCACGAAGAATAACCAAAATGGAGTCCGGATAGATGAATCCTGCCCTCACAATGGGGACTCAGCTTTTTATCACTTGTTTGAACCACACTGCTGTTATTTTGCACATAACTAAATGACCCAACGCCCGGAGAGGACCTCTGGCTGGTGATCCTTCACAGAATAAAGGTTTTATTTCGGGATGCATGCCAGTGGAGACGGATGAGGATGGTTCGTGTGTAGAAGAAGAAAATAAATGCACAGTGAATTTATACCATATTTACTTTTTGTCATTTTTGCTCTGTATACGTTGTTTTAATGATGACCTATAGAAGATAGTTGGATATTGATTAGAGGATAAAAGGCCATAGAGAATAAACAGTATGCGCACAGAAGAAGCCATCAGGCGAAACGTCAGACAAGGACTGGCGTTCCACGTGTTACTTTCATGTAGCTGTTTTATTTGAGTATAACACCATCCTTTCTTGGACGACGGCACCTTGCCGGGCTGTTCTATGTTCATATTATCTGAGAACTGGAAGCAAGAAGTTCAGATTGCCTAACAACGTGTTATGTTTTTTTCCCCTCCATATGCTGATGCAGACCATGTGTCTGTTACTCTCTGCACCAACCATCCAATCCCATTCGCCTTCAGCCTTGTTGGTCTATTGTGCTTCATATTTTCAAGATTAACAAAGAAGGAAGGATACGCGGGCATCTCAGAGGCTATGAACCCAACAGGAAAGCAGCGGAGAGCTCCTGGACAATGTCAGTTGTCGGCCTGTTCCTCGGGGGCGTGTCTGAGACTAGAAGACATCCATCTTCCTTCCCTATAAAAGCCACAGGTTTTAGATGGATGCAGTCGTAATGACCAAGGTTACGAGAATATGAGACATAAATGGCAAGAATAAGATATTTATTCATATGCGTTATGTAGCTTCCAGCACAGATCTCCAGTGGCGGCTCCTCGGGGCCCCTTTTGGGGGGCGGCTCAGGAGTTTGTGGAATGGATGAATAGTCCACAAACTATAAGGCACTTTTCAAAGTTGTCTTGTCTTTTTGGCAGGTGAGATATATATTTTCAGCAGTTGGCCATAAAATGTCCCTTCCGCAATGCTGCGGTGGTATATTCCTCCAATGACACCTCTGTATAATTCTCCGGTGACACCGCGGTGATATATTCCACCGGTAACTTCGCTGTATGCTACTCTGGTAACGCCGTAGTATATTCCTTCATAATGCCGTGGAAAGTTCCTCCGGTAATGCTGCAGTATACTGCTCGGATAACACCGTGGTACGTTCCTCTGGTAACGCTGCTGTATGTTCCTCCAATAACGCCGTAGTATATTCCTTCATAATGCCGTGGTAAGTTCCTCCGGTAATGCCGCAGTATACTACTCGGATAACACCGTGGTAAGTTCCTCCGGTAACACTGCTGTATGTTCCTCCAATAACATCGCAGTATATTACTCTGATAACTATGCTGTATGTTCCTCTGGTAACGCTGCAGTATGTTCCTCTGGTGATGCTGCCTTGTGTTCCTCCGATAACGCTGCAGTATGTTGCTCCGTTAATTCTGCAGTATATTCCTCCGGTAATGCTGCAATATGTTCCTCTGGTGCTGCTGTGTGTTCTTCAAACAACGCTACAGAATGTTCCTCCGGTGATGTTGCAGTGTGTTCCTCCGATAACTCTGCAGTATGTTCCTCTGATAATGCTGCAGTATGTTTCTCTGGTGACGCTGCGGTATATTCCTTTTGTGCTGCTACTGTGTGTTCTTCCAATAACGCTGCAGAATGTTCCTCCGGTGATGGTGCAATGTGTTCCTCTGGTAATGCTGCAGTATGTTTCTCTGGTGACGCTGCGGTATGTTCCTCAGGTGATGCTGTAGCATGTTTTTCCTGTGTTGCTGCGGTATGTTCTATGTTTGTTCCTCTGGTAATGCTGCAGTGTGTTTCTCTGGTGACCCTGCGCTATGTTCCTCCAGTGCTACCGCTGTGTGTTCTTCAAATAACGGTGCAGAATGTTCCTCCAGTGATGGTGCCGTGTGTTCCTCCGATAACTCTGCGGTATGTTCCTCAGGTGATGCTATAGTATGTTTTTCCGGTGTTGTTGCGGTATGTTCCTCAGGTGATGCTGTAGTATGTTTTTCCAGTGTTGCTGCAGTATATTCCTCCAGTACTGCCGCTGTGTGTTCTTCCGATAACATTGCAGATGTTCCTCCGGTGATGGTGCCGTGTGTTCCTCCGATAACTCTGCGGTATGTTCCTCAGGTGATGCTGTAGTATGTTTTTCCAGTGTAGCTGTGATATGTTCCTCCAGTGCTGCCACTGTGTGTTCTTCAGATAACATTGCAGATGTTCCTCCGGTGATGGTGCCGTGTGTTCCTCCGATAACTCTGCAGTATGTTCCTCAGGTGATGCTGTAGTATGTTTTTCCAGTGTAGCTGTGATATGTTCCTCCAGTGCTGCCACTGTGTGTTCTTCCGATAACATTGCAGATGTTCCTCCAGTGATGGTGCCGTGTGTTCCTCCGATAACTCTGCGGTATGTTCCTCAGGTGATGCTGTAGTATGTTTTTCCAGTGTAGCTGTGATATGTTCCTCCAGTGCTGCCACTGTGTGTTCTTCCGATAACATTGCAGATGTTCCTCCAGTGATGGTGCCGTGTGTTCCTCCGATAACTCTGCGGTATGTTCCTCAGGTGATGCTGTAGTATGTTTTTCCAGTGTAGCTGCGGTTTGTTCCTCCAGTGCTGCCACTGTGTGTTCTTCCTATAACGTTGCAGAATGTTCCTCCAGCATTACACACATCTTCTGCCATTATAGCGCCACAGTCTGGGGCAGCTTGCGGCGAGGAGCTAAGTCCTTCACACCGACACAGTCTGATGTCTCGGAGGTGGATCCACAACATGACCAGTGAGACTTGCCGGGATGACCTTTGTGGCCGTGGCCACAGCCCCGGAAGCCACCTATAGAGGATGACAATTGTTATGTACAGAAGATAAGGACAGTAGTCAGTATCAGCAGAGCGGCACGTACCTGGCATTGTCCCACCACAGCCGCAGCGGGCGTCCTTCTGGCCACCACTGGAGCAGAATGTGCAGCAGTGGTAGATGCCGCAGTGCGGGCGCAGTGATCTCCTCACAAACACAGTAAACGGGGAATCCTGTGGAGAAAACGTGGATGTCTGGAGTGAGACTCCAACATAACGTGCTGGCACCGTGCCCGTGTGTCGCTACCTCTTACCTGGATATGGTGACCTTTTATGCACACACTTATGGAGATCTGGCCCGGCTCTGCTGGCGTGTAGGATATCTGATATGTCCCATCATGGCTATCCTGAATGGAGGCCGGCACAGACCTGTGTGACATGAAAAGACGTCAAGAATGACATGAGTGACATAACGAGTAGCTCCACGGCCTACGAGCGGCCATTATCTGCTGCTGTGCAACGACCGGAGGGAAGATCAATATTCATAACACGACCTGCAGCGCTGAAAAGTGTGGCCCCGAATTATCAGGACACGGCCATGATGTGTCACCGATGCTATTGGCATGGAGTCTACGGCAAAGGTATGAGGGGCACTGAGCGCCCGGCACTATAATGAGGGGCACTGAGTGCCTGGCACTATAATGAGGGGCACTGAGCGCTGGCACTATAATGAGGGGCACTGAGCGCCCGGTACTATAATGAGGGGCACTGAGCGCCCGGCACTATAATGAGGGGCACGGAGTCTACGGCAATGGTATGAGGGGCACTGAGCGCCCGGCACTATAATGAGGGGCACTGAGCGCCCGGCACTATAATAAGGGGCACTGAGTGTCAAGCACTATAATGAGGGGCACTGAGCGCCCAGCACTATAATGAGGGGCGCTGAGCGCCCGGCACTATAATGAGGGGTGCTGAGCACCCAGCACTATAATGAGGGGCACTGAGCGCCCGGCACTATAATGAGGGGTGCTGAGCACCCAGCACTATAATGAGGGACACTGAGCGCCCGGCACTATAATGAGGGGCACTGAGCGCCCGGCACTATAATGAGGGGCACTGAGCGCCCAGCACTATAATGAGGGGCACTGAGCACCCAGCACTATAATGAGGGACACTGAGTGCCCGGCACTATAATGAGGGGCACTGAGCGCCCAGCACTATAATGAGGGACACTGAGCGCCCAGCACTATAATGAGGGGCACTGAGCACCCAGCACTATAATGAGGGGCATGGAGTCTACGGCAAAGGTATGAGGGGCACTGAGTGTCCAGCACTATAATGAGGGGCACTGAGCACCCAGCACTATAATGAGGGGCACTGAGCGCCCGGCACTATAATGAGGGGCACTGAGCGCCCGGCACTATAATGAGGGGCACTGAGCGCCCGGCACTATAATGAGGGACACTGAGCGCCCGGCACTATAATGAGGCATGAAGCATACAGTCTAGATCACGTGAAGTCATTATTATCTCCTCTACTCCTCCTTGGTCAGGCCTCATCTGGAATACTGTGTCCAGTTTTGGGCTCCACATTATACAAAAGACATTGAAAAGCTGGAGCAAGTTCAGAGAAGAGCAACCGGGATTAATAGTTAATAGTAGTTATTAAGGTTGAAGGAAGACTGTAAGTCCATCTAGTCCAACCCATAGCCTAACCTAACATGCCCTAACATGTTGATCCAGAGGAAGGCAAAAAAAACCCATGTGGCAAAGAGTAAGCTCCACATTGGGGAAAAAAATTCCTTCCCGACTCCACATACGGCAATCAGACTAGTTCCCTGGATCAACGCCTTATCAAGGAATCTAGTGTATATACCCTGTAACATTATACTTTTCCAGAAAGGTATCCAGTCCCCTCTTAAATTTAATTAATGAATCACTCATTACAACATCATACGGCAGAGAGTTCCATAGTCTCACTGCTCTTACAGTAAAGAATCCGCGTCTGTTATTATGCTTAAACCTTCTTTCCTCCAGACGTAGAGGATGCCCCCTTGTCCCTGTCTCAGGTCTATGATTAAAAAGATCATCAGAAAGGTCTTTGTACTGTCCCCTCATATATTTATACATTAACATAAGATCACCCCTTAGTCTTCGTTTTTCCAAACTAAACAGCCCCAAGTGTAATAACCTATCTTGGTATTGCAGACCCCCCAGTCCTCTAATAACCTTGGTCGCTCTTCTCTGCACCCGCTCCAGTTCAGCTATGTCTTTCTTATACACCGGAGACCAGAACTGTGCACAGTATTCTAAGTGTGGTCGCACTAGTGACTTGTATAGAGGTAAAATTATGTTCTCCTCATGAGCATCTATGCCTCTTTTACTGCATCCCATTATTTTATTTGCCTTTGTAGCAGCTGCCTGACACTGGCCACTGAATATGAGTTTGTCATCCACCCATACACCCAGGTCTTTTTCATTGACGGTTTTGCCCAGAGTTTTAGAATTAAGCACATAGTTATACATCTTATTACTTCTACCCAAGTGCATGACCTTACATTTATCCCCATTAAAGCGCATTTGCCATTTATCAGCCAAAGCTTCTAGTTTACATAAATCATCCTGTAATATAAAATTGTCCTCCCCTGTATTGATTACCCTGCAGAGTTTAGTGTCATCTGCAAATATTGAAATTCTACTCTGAATGCCCCCTACAAGGTCATTAATAAATATGTTAAAAAGAAGAGGGCCCAATACTGACCCCTGTGGTACCCCACTGCTAACCGCAACCCAGATGGTGAGTGGACTGCAAAGTATGTCCTATGAGAAACGGTTAAAGCATCTGGGAATGTTTAGCTGCAAAAATGAAGCCTAAGAGGAGACTTAATAGCTGTCTACAAATATCTGAAGGGCTGTCACAGTGTAGAAGGATCATCGTTATTCTCATTTGTACATGGAAACATGAGAAGCAATGGGATGAAACTGAATGGGAGAAGATACAGATAATATAAAAAACTTTTTGACAGTGAGGGTGATCAATGAGTGGAACAGGCGGCCATGAGAGGTGGTGAGTTCTCCTTCCATGGAAGTCTTCACACAGAGGCCGGACAGACACCTGTGTGAGATGGTTTAGTGACTCCTGCACTGAGCAGAGGCTTGTATATGATGACCCAGGAGGCCCCTACCAACTCTAGCATTCTAGATTCTATGATCCTATGAAATCCTGATGGAACCACAAGCCGTATAGAATCCTCGAAGCCCAGCACGAGGTGATTTCAAAGTAGGTGAAGAAAATGATGAGCCTAGGCGTTGCCAAGGAGTCAAAAAAGCTGCGGGTCCAGCCCCACTGTCCTTGTACAGAAGGGGAGTATCTGCAAAACCACAGGAAACTAAATGTGTCTAAATGTGATGCGAATCCGATGCTCCACGTAGATGATCTCATAGAGAAGCTAGGTTCAGCCAGATACATCATCACCCTCGACCTAACAAACGGTTACTGGCAAATCCTTCTCTCTCACAGCGCAAAGGAGAAGATGGCTTCTTCTCCACCTGATGATTATTGCCAGTAAACCAGAATTCTGTTTAGGCTGTGAGGAGCCCTAGCTACATTCTGGAGAGCCATGGACTTAGCCCTTCATAAAAAGTATGCCACAGCTTAGCACAATGATATTATGATATCCAGCCTGGAGTATCAGGGAAGTCATCTGCAGAAGGTACAGGCAGTGCTAGGTTCTCTGAGGAAGGGGTGTTTACCATAAACCAAAGAAGTGTGCCATGGAGAACAGGAAGGGAGAATACTTGGGCTACATTGTCGGAAAAGGCAAAATAAAGAAGGAAATGAATAAGGTTGAAGCAATCCAAAATTGACCTCAAGCGGTCTCCAAGAAACAGGTTCAGGCATTTCTGGGAATGGTGGGATGTTATCAGCAGGTTATCCCAAATTTCACCATGATAGCCGCAGCCCTGACTGACCTTCTTAAGGTCACAAAGATGTTGATGGCAAAATGGTCTCTTGAAACAGAGATGGCGGTCCAAGAGTTGAAACTCAGGGCTACAAGACTTCAAATTTCATGCGGGACAAAGGCCTGGGAAGCTGCACAGCAACGCTGATAGCCTGTTTAGACTTCCCTGTTTGGTGACTGAAGATGCCAAAACCCATGGAGTTTGGCAGGGGGAGGGGGATATGTGACAAAGTCACTGGCAAAGTACTGGAGGGAGGGTATGTTTCACTAAGGGTGTTGGCTTCAGTGATAGCAACCTAGGAAATGATCCAGCACACTAAGTGCTGAAAGGGGTTAATCAGAAATGTTTTGTGCTAGGTTAATTGAACAGCTGTAGATTGGGAGGGGTTCAGAGGATAAATACTCAGCCATCTAGAGCATTCAGTGTGGGGTGGGCTTGGAGGTACAAAGCTCTGGAGCTGTGTTTTTCAAGTTAAGAAAAGCTAAACCTTTAGTTGTTTGTTCCTGAAGCGGATGGATTGCCGTGGCAACACAGACTGTGCCATACGTTATGTTTTTGTTACATAGTTACATAGTTACATAGTTATTAAGGTTGAAGGAAGACTGTAAGTCCATCTAGTTCAACCCATAGCCTAACCTAACATGCCCTAACATGTTGATCCAGGGGAAGGCAAAAAAACCATGTGGCAAAGAGTAACTCCACCATGGGGAAAAAAATTCCTTCCCGACTCCACATACGGCAATCAGACTAGTTCCCTGGATCAACGCCTTATCAAGGAATCTAGTGTATATACCCTGTAACATTATACTTTTCCAGAAAGGCATCCAGTCCCCTCTTAAATTTAATTAATGAATCACTCATTACAACATCATACGGCAGAGAGTTCCATAGTCTCACTGCTCTTACAGTAAAGAGCCAGGAAGGCTGGGTTTGTTTTGCTAATATTGCACTGGTTTATACAGTACTCTTAATAAACCAGTGGAAGATTTAAAGAGACAGTGTTCTACCTTAATATTGATAGTCTACTTCTATGTGCAGCAAAGTGAGCCAATCTATCACAATGTAAAGAATAGACACGTGTAACAACGCCGTAGTAGAATGGTAGGATATATGTCTTATAAAGGGAGGTCTGGGCACAGAATTAAGCTGTCATTGGGAGAAACTGCAGTCTTTTCATCGAGAGCTACTGCAGACTTTTCTTCGAGAGTAACTGGAGCGCCCCGTAAGGCCGGGGGGGTTCTCGGTACCGGGTCCTGCGGTTCACAGGGGGATGTCACGGTGGCTGCGACCCAGTCCGTGGCCCTAGGACGTCCGTGTAAAAGGGGAAAGGTCTTTAAAGGGATATAGTTTATTTTCATGACGCCACTTGTGGTATTCGGTCAGGGTGACCGACGCTGCTTTAAGGGGTCTGCTGGGGTGATGTTATGGCAGCTAGATGGTATACCTTCCCACAGGTGAAGTGTGTCCCCAGGGCTCCCGGTGTGTAGATGGTGATGGTGTGAGGCGCAGAGAAGAACGAGGACACAAGGTTGCAGTCTCTTTACCTTTACTGAAGACTTCAGCATCCACAGTCCTGAGCACCAGATCACAGGGCAGGCAGAGTCCGGCCGGTTTGGAGGCAAGTCCAGAGTCCCCTTATCCAGGTGGAAATCAGTAGCCTTCCCTTGCGCTGCAGTGGTGTAGTCCCTTACTGCCTATGGCTTCACATAAGGTCCTCACAGATGTGGTGTTTCGCTCTCTGTCCCCCATATAGGATAGGACAATACCCGTATGATTGGTGACTTGAGCCTGTTTATAGGGTCTCATAGATAACCCGGCTCTGTAGGTGTCACCGTGCCTCCTGGGTTTAGGTGTGGACAGGTAACCTGCAATTAGCTGTCCTGCCGGTCTCTGAGATAAGGCGTAGAGGTCCTTACTCCCTCGGTGTTCCGGCTACCGGTGTTCTGCGCCTCAGAAGGAGGCAGCCTGAGTGGGGCTGGTCCCCTTCTGGTATCCTCTCCTTTGCTTCGACTTCCTTCCTGATCGCTGCAATATAATTCTGCCTTTCAATGTCTCTTTCTGCACCTCTGAGGGCATGCACAGCTCCGTGGACCCACTGTCCTCCTCAGACTCTGGTCTGGAACTAACAGAACTCCTGTCTGGAGCTCTGCCAGGAACTGACTAACTTTCCCTACAGACTACCAGTTATATATATATGGGGAGTGACCTAATAAATAGGAGCAGGAGCTCCCCCTGGTGGCCTGGAGTGTGAATGTGTTGCATGTTTGTGATACCTGGATGCAGTTATCCTTCTTTGTCTCCGAACGTAGCATCACTCTCCCCAAGAGGAAAGCAATACCACTGTGACGACCAGGACCCTGGGGCACCGCATAACTGCAGACTTTTCTTCGAGAGTAACTGCAGACTTTTCTTCTGCGACCAGAAAACCCAATAAGAGATCTAAGGATTTGTTGTGACATACAGTATTGATGACCCATCTACAGGATAGCTCATCAGTAGAAGATCACTGGTGTTACGGAACTGCAGCACAGAACTAGGAGAGAACGGGGAAAGCTGACCCTGCACTAAGACTAGGCTGATACCCTACGATGGAGTGGGAGACCCATTTCTTGCGAATAGACCCACCGACGATCTTAGTCTAAACTCAGCGAAGACCTATAGATAAGGGGAAGGAGGTCCCTAAAAGATCTAAGGACTAGGTATAAAAAACAGGTCACCTCCTGATAGGAAACACAGAGAAGGCTGCAGAAACAAACTGAAAACAGAAACAAAAGATAGCAGAACCAGAGATCCCAGAACCGCACAATATCAAACACAGAAAGCTGTAAAAGCACCTAGCCAGAACTCTAGCGGATTAACACTGTTGTCCAGCAAGAAATGGGAGGCAAGATCTGGGTAATAAAGGGGGATACAATCACCTGACCTAAGACAACCCAGGAACCAGGGGAAAAGACCAGCAGCCAGAAAACCACAACAAGATGGCGGATGGTCAAAAACAAAACAGATTCTAACAACTGGGGTCCAAGACCTGGTACCACCACCAATCAGCTACTTGCTCCGGCGGCATTACTGAGCTGCTGCTGTTCCCATTCCCCGCTGCTTTCCTCTGTTATATCTGGGTGAGTATATGTATCCATCCACCTCTCGTGTCTCCCCTTTTCCTCATAGTTTGTAGCTTGCGAGCAGCAGGGCCCTCATTCCTCCTGGTATCTGTTTTGAACTGTGATTATTGTTATGCTGTAATGTCTATTGTCTGTACAAGTCCCCTCTATAAGTTGTAAAGCGCTGCGGAATATGTTGGCGCTATATAAATAAAAATTATTATTATTATTATTATGTATGCCTGGTATATTCTGTTTCCCATGTACGTGTTGCCTTGTTCGTCTGGTTGGTGTACTACGATAGAATACTACTCCCCTCTTCCCTGCGTGGGGGAAGGGTACAGGCTGAGGGTGGACTCAGGAGCTAAGGCAAGGTATGTGGCCCTGGCATCTTCACTTTCAGAAGTTACCCGGGGAACAGAAAGCTAGGGCACCCGTAGTGTTAAGGACAGGAAAGGAGCCCCTGGTCCCGGGTCACCCGACAACAGAATGGTGATAGCTGCACTGTGTGGAGATCGGGTTGTGATGCTGCATTGGTGGATTCCAGGTATATTTTATGATTTACTGAAGTGTACGAGACAACTGGAGGTGAAAAGTTTTATCTCCCCTCTGACTAAGGCTCCGTCACATGTCCTGTTGATTCCTGTACAGGAAAAAACAGTACTGATGAGATCCATGGTCTGTGTCCGTGTGACATCTGTATGAACGTATGTGATATCCGTGTGTCTATGTGACATGTATTGGTGCTTGAGAAGAAGCAGTACAGCTCGCACTGATCCCAGGCGCTGGCTGCTGAAAGCAGCTCTCAGCATTGTCGCTGGGTGTCCCTGAGATCAGCGCAACCAGGCGACAATGATGGGAGTTGTATTCAGCCGCCTTGTGTCCCTTCTGTGTAAAATAAAGAAATAAATACACAAGACGCGTAATTTTCAGAACCAGAAGAGGGAAAGCTGACAGCTGGGGACAGATGTTAATAATTTGGGACAAGGGACATTTTAAAAATAAAAATGTTATACTCACCTCAATCCAAGTCCATTGAAGTCCTTAGCGCCTGTAAAAAAACAAAACCAGTAAAGGCAAAGCAGACAGCTGTGAGCTGTTATTAATAGCCTGGGAACCTTTTGGGATACTGTTCCCTTTTCCAGATTAGTAACATCAGTCCACAGTTGTCAGCTTTCCCTCTGCTGGTTATGAAAATTATACGAGAGCCCGCGCCGTCATTTATATTTAATTCTTTATTATAGACAGAATGTACACAGCAGGTGCTGAATACAACTCCCATCATTGTCTCCTGGTCGCACTGATCTCAGGGACACCAAGCAACAATGATGAGAGTTGCCTTCAGCAGCTGGCGCCTGGGATCAGCACCAACTGTACGGCTTCTTCCCAGGCTTCGGTACGTGTGCAGCACGCATTCTGACTGTGCTGCGCAAAAAATCCTGACATGTCTGAGGGATTTTCACATGGACACACGGTCTGTGTGAAAAATCTGACATGTGCGCACCACCATTGAATACAATGGGTGCATGGGTCCGTATTTGCATCCTTATAAAACGGACGTGTGAAGAAGGCCTCCTTCAGATGTCAGTGATTTTTTTGATCAAGTGTCATCTGTGTTTTTCCAATTTTTGTTCAGTGTCACTTTTTACCATCAGTTCTTCATTAGTGATTTTCAAATAAGAAAAAATACATAAATGACGAAGATTCTCCTCTCCAATGTTAATCACGGACGGCACACGGACGGCACATGGACGGCACACGGACGGCACATGGACGGCACACGCACTACTCACTAATGCTGTCCGTGTGCTGCATGGGACTGTCACACACCCATACACTTTTATTGGTTATTTTGATCCATTACTCCAATAAAAAATGGATGTCTTTCTGTATTTCTGTGGCTCACTCAGTCCACAAAAAGACATGGACGTGTGAGCAGCCCCATAGACGTTAATGGGTGTGTGTACACGTCTGATAGAGCCCGATAATGCACGGTGTAGGGACATTTCTCAGAATAGATGCTAAACATAAACCATAATGTGAACAGGGTCTCATGCGGTAGGTTAGAGGACACTGGTGTGTTGTACCCAGCTATCTCTGGTTTGGGGGTGTCTGAGGTCCTAGTAATGCTCCCCATAAGAAACTGGCAATGCTCCAGCTTCCTATCAAAGACATAAAAGTCCAAAAAGGAGGCAACAGATCAAAAATAATGGAAAGATAAGGAAGGATCATTTATTCACCAACAGCAGCTACGGTTCAGCTTTCTATGGAGCACTGCAAACAGAGAGGCTCTGCTGGAGAAAGGCTCTGCAGGAGAAAGTCTACTGGAGAAAGGCTCTGCTGGAGAAAGGCTCTGCAGGAGAAAACATCTGTAGGACAAAGGGTCTGTAGGAGAAAAAGGCTCTGCTGGGAGAAAGGCTCTGCAGGAGAAAACATCTGCAGGAGAAAACATCTGCAGGAGAAAACATCTGCAGGAGAAAACATCTGCAGGAGAAAGGCTCTGCTGGAGAAAGGCTCCTCTGGAGAATGGCTCTACTGGAGAAAGGCTCTGCTGGAGAAAGGCTCAGCTGGAAAAAGGGTCTGCAGGAGAAAGTCTGCTGGAGAAAGGCTCTGCTGGAGAAAGGCTCTGCAGGAGAAAACATCTGTAGGACAAAGGGTCTGTAGGAGAAAAAGGCTCTGCAGGAGAAAGGCTCTGCAGGAGAAAACATCTGCAGGAGAAAGGCTCTGTTGGAGAAAGGCTCCTCTGGAGAATGGCTCTACTGGAGAAAGGCTCTGCTGGAGAAAGGGTCTGCAGGAGAAAGGCTCAGCTGGAAAAAGGATCTGCAGGAGAAAGGCTCCTCTGGAGAAAGGCTCCTCTGGAGAAAGGGTCTGCAGGAGAAAGGCTCCTCTGGAGAAAGGCTCTGCTGGAGAAAGGCTCCTCTGGAGAATGGCTCTACTGGAGAAAGGGTCTGCTGGAGAAAGGGTCTGCAGGAGAAAGGCTCAGCTGGAGAAAGGGTCTGCAGGAGAATGGCTCCTCTGGAGAAAGGCTCTGCAGGAGAAGGGCTCTGCAGGAGAAGGGCTCTACAGGAGAAAGGGTCCATAGAGAGAGCTGAACCGTTGCTGCTGTTGGTGAATAAAGAATCCTTATTTTTTTACTATTTTGGATCTGGTGCCTCCTTTTTGATATTATGGCATGTCTACATCTATCTATCGAAGGAGGAGAGGTTCCAGGAGCTGCCAGCGTAGCAAGAAGTTTAGCAGGGTGGTGTGATAATCACAGAGCGTGCCGGTCCAGCCACGTACAGGAAGAAGGGGAAGGATCATCTCGGCACTCGCATCCTGATTAAATGGTAACATTTATTAGATTCAACGAAAAAAAACTACTTAAAATTAACTGATATGTTTCTGGCACAGAAAAGAGCCCTTAGTCATTGGATAGTGAACAAAGAATAAGCACGGATAAATATCAGGAACATTGACCAATCCTGGATAACCAGTGATTAGGTGACAAGTGCAAACAGGTGAGACTAGAAACCATTGGACGGCAGGAACAACACACGGAAAATTAGATTCAAATCAATAGATATAACGTTTCTGTATCAGTGTTCCCCAACTCCGGTCCTCAAGAGCCACAACAGGTCATGTCTTCAGGATTTCCTTAGTATTGCACAGGTGATTGAATGCTTGGTTATCCAGGTGATGCAATTATCACCTGTGCAATACTAAGGAAATCCTGAAGACATGACCTGTTGTGGCTCTTGAGGACCGGAGTTGGGGAACACTGCGTGTAGTTGATAACATTAGGAAAATTAGTACTTAATCGTAGTATCCAATATGCTTCTCAGTGTGCAAGTTCTCTCTTCCAGTTTCCACCACGTTTGGGACATAGTACTCTTTCCAGCCCAAAAAATGCAAAGTGGGATAAATCACTACAGAAACAATTTATGTTATGTATTGCCTGGGAGCTTATCCATATCTTTGTTAGGATGGGCCTGCCAAAGGAGATTTTGATGGGCCAGCTGTGTAAGGTCCTCCAGATTGCCCAGCTGCAAACCTCAGTTTACCATCCACAAACAGACGGCCTAGTAGAACGCTTTAATAAGACCTTAAAGGCGATGCTCAAGAAGGTCATTGAGAAGGACGGTCGAGACTGGGACTATCTGCTTCTGTTTCTGCTCTTGAGAGAAGTTTCTAAAGCCTTCACTGTCTTTTCACTGATCGAACTCCTGTAGGGTCGACATCCGCAAGGGCTCCTGGACATCGCCAAGGAAATCTGGGAAGCTGAGGTCATGCCACATCAGAGTGCCATAGAGCATGTCGCCCAGTTGCAGGAGAGGATTGCGAAAGTAATGCCTATCATGAAGGAGCATCTTTTCCAGGCACAGGAGGCACAGGAAAAGGTATATAACCAATCAGCAAGACTGAGGCAGTTTCAGCCTGGGTGCTCCGTGCTAGTGCTTATCCCCACGATGGAGATCAAGTTCCTAGCCAAGTAGCGAGGCCCATACGAGGAAGGAAACTACACCGAGTATATCATATGAACTTGCTCAAGCCATGGCAAGATTGGGAATTGCTGGAAACTGCTTACCTGGGAGCCCGTCCCAAAGCAAAAGTGGAGGAGGTCACAATTGCAGAGACTCAAACGCCGGCTCAGAAGCAACAGTGTCGTGAACTGCGGCAGAGGAACTGTAACCTATTCTCGGAGTTGCCAGGGCATACACAGGTGGTGGAAGAACGCTAGACCTTGGTGTGATAGAGGAGTCAAAAAGTGGATGGTCGAGTCCCATCGTGAGTGGCGGGTTTGTAACAACTACCGCAGGCTGAAGGAGGTGTCCAGTTTTGATGCATATCCGATGCCCTGCATAGACAAACTCATTGAGAGACTTGGACCTGCAAGGTACTGTACATTACAACTCCTGACCTGATGAAGGGCTACGGTAGATCCCCATGTCCCAGAGTGCCAAGGAGAAGATGGCCTTCTTGGGGCCTGAAGGCTGTTTCCAATACCCCAGACTGCCCTTCATACTGCAGGGGGCTCCAGCTACCTTCTAGAGGGCTATGGATCAGGTCTTGGCCCCACAAAACAAATATGCTGCAGCCTACTTTGATGACATTGTGGTCTTCAGCCCTGACTGGAGTAATCATCTACCAAAGGTACGAGCGATCCTGGATGCATTGAGAAAAGCCAGATTCACTGTGAATCCGAAAAAGTGTGCCATAGGGAAGGAAGAGGCCAAGTACTAAAGGTACCTTCACACTAAGCGACGCTGCAGCGATATCGACAACGATGCCGATCGCTGCAGCGTTGCTGTTTGGTCGCTGGAGAGCTGTCACACAGACAGCTCTCCAGCGACCAACTATGCGAAGTTCCCTGGTAACCAGGGTAAACATCGGGTTGCTAAGCGCAGGGCCGCGCTTAGTAACCCGATGTTTACCCTGGTTACCAGTGTTAAATGTAAAAAAACAAACACTACATACTTACATTCGCGTCCCCCGGCGTCCGCTTCCCTGCACTGTGTAAGCGCCGGCAGTAGCAGGGCACAGCGGTGACGTCACCGCTGTGCTTTGCTTTACGGCCGGCACTGACACATTCAGTGCAGGAAGCTCTGAGCAGCAGCGCGGACGGCGGGGGACGTGACAGACATCAGAGGGTGAGTATGTACTGTTTTTTTTCACTTTTACAATGGTAACCAGGGTAAATATCGGGTTACTAAGCGCGGCCCTGCGCTTAGTAACCCGAGATTTACCCTGGTTACCATTGTAAAACATCGCTGGCATCGTTGCGTTTGCTGTCAAACACGACGATACACACCGACCTAACGACCAAATAAAGTTCTGGACTTTCAGCAACGACCAGCGATATCACAGCAGGATCCTGATCGCTGCTGCGTGTCAAACACAACAATATCGCTAGCCAGGACGCTGCAACGTCACGGATCGCTCTCGTTATCGTTGTAAAGTCGTTTAGTGTGAAGGTACCTTTAGGCTATGTCATCGGGAGAGGCGAAATCAAGCCACAGATAACCAAGGTCGAGGCGATTCAGAAGTGGCCGCAACCGCTTTCCAACAAGTAAGTGAGGGCATTTCTTGGAATTGTGGGACATTACTGGTGGTTTATCCCAAGTTTTGCCATAATTGCTGCACTATTAACAGATGTCCTTAAGGGCACAAAGTCGACCATGGTGAGCAGAGATGACATTTCAGGTGCTAAAGTGGACTCTGTGTAAACATCTGGTTCTGGTAGCACCGGACTTTAGTAAAGTATTCGTGGTCCAGACAGATAGTTCGGAAGTTGGGTTGGGAGCCCTGCTCTCTCAGGAAATAAATGGGGAAAAGCATCCCATCCTGTGTCTGAGCCAGAAACTCTCTTCCTGCGAAAAAAAATATGCCATTGTCTAGAAGGAGTGCTTAGCCATAAAATGGGCCGAAAATACACTGAAATATTACCTACTAGGTCATAGGTTTAAGCTAATGTCAGATCATGCCCCTGTGAGATGGTCAAGTGAAAAGAAGGGTAAGAATGCCCAGGTATGTAAGTGTTTCTTAACCCTCCAAGACTTCAGGTTCCACACAGAGCATAGACCAGGCAAGTTATATGGTAATGAGGATGCTCTCTCCAGAAACCCGTTTGGTGCCTGAATGTGCCAAAACCCCCATCTTTGGGCAGAAGGGGGGGATATGTGACAAGGTCACTGTCACTGTATGTGAGGGAAGATATGTATTAGAAAGATTGCTTGCTTCCGTGATGTCAAATCTATACATTTCTTCCCAGCATGCTATGTGCTGAAGGGGTTTACCAGCCATTACAAGGGTTTTTAATCAGTAGGTGAGAGATGGGCGGTATGCCTACTCACCATATCTTCACCTCAAGGGTGGAAAGTTAAATGTGCAGTCACGGTTTTTTTTCTATGTGTTGTGTGTTTTGAGAGGAAAGTCTCCAGACATGACTCCAGGAGGAGCTGAAGATAAATGGGGGTCTGAGCAGGCGAACTCCTCAGAGATAAGGACTTTGCTGTGATTTATCTTTTGTTTTGCCATTTTGTCAGAAAGGCCATGTTTATTGTGCTAAACCCTGCCATGGTTTATGCTGTCCCATAATAAACCAGCAAGTGACTTAACTAAGAAGCGTTCCTGTGTATACCTCTGAAGCACTTAACCGAGTCAACCCCTCACAGTTGCTGGAGAATGCGGGCAATGATCCGGGAACACGCATAGCGGCTATGGACGAACTGCATGTCCTGGGTAAAATCCGCCATCCAGGGTGAGACATCCGTCAACATGGAGGAGCTTGTCAAACATCTGGTCCAGGTCCAACAGCAGCAGCAACTAGCAACTCCAACAGCAGTGACCGCAACGGAAGGCACTAATGCGGCAGATGTAACTCCTCACAGCAGTCGTTTGTGGGAGGCCACCAGTCTCCTCCCTAACTGCAGGTGATGACTCATACATCCTGAAAGCAGTAAGACGAGCCATACAGAAGATGACCTCAGGGGATGATGTGGAAGCTTTTCTGACTGTTTTTGAGAGGTTGTATTTGCCAATATGTTACTGGAAGATCCTGCATTATTGTATGTACTGTCCCATCTGCCAGATAACTGCTCCCGTTTCTCACTTCTGAAGTCCCTTAGTCCCGTTACCTGTAATAGAGGTCCAATTTGAGAGGATTTCCATGGACCTAGTAGGTCCCCTAGTTAAGTCCGCAACGGGGGCATCAGTATATCCTAGTGGTCCTGGACTATGCGATGTGGTACCCTGAAGTGGTACCAGTAAGGAACTCTTAGGCCAAGAGTATTGCCTGGGAGCTTGTCCATATCTTTGCTAGGATGGGCCTGCCAAAGGAGATTTTGATGGACCAGAGAACCCCCTTCATGAGCAAAGTGATGAGAGAGCTATGTAAGGTCCTCCAGATTGCCAAGCTGCAAACTTCAGTTTACCCTACGCAGACCGACAGCCTGGTAGAGCACTTCAATAAGACCTTAAAGCCAACTGGCACTGTTATGAGGGCCACTGGCACTGATATGAGGGGCACTGCATGACTGGCATTGTGCGACTGGCACTTATATGAGGGGCACTGTGCGGCTAGCACTGATATGAGGGGCACTGTGCAACTGGCACTGATATGAGGGGCACTGTGCAACTGGCACTGATATGAGGGGCACTGTGTGGCTGGCACTGATATGAGGGGCACTGTGCAGCTGGCACTGATATTAGAGGTGCTGTGTGGCTGGCACTGATATTAGAGATGCTGTGTGGCTGGCACTGATATGAGGGGCACTGTGTGGCTAGCACTGATATGAGGGGCACTGTGCGGCTGGCACTGATATGAGGGGCACTGAGCGGCTGGCACTGATATTAGAGGTGCTGTGTGGCTGGCACTGATATAAGGGGCACTGTGCGGCTGGCAATGATATTAGAGGTGCTGTGTGGCTGGCACTGATATTAGAGGTGCTGTGTGGCTGGCACTGATATTAGAGGTGCTGTGTGGCTGGCACTGATATGAGGGGCACTGTGCAGCTGGCACTGATATGAGGGGCACTGTGCGGCTGGCACTGATATGAGGGGTACTGTGCAGCTGGCACTGATATTAGAGGTGCTGTGTGGCTGGCACTGATATGAGGGGCACTGTGCAGCTGGCACTATTAGAGGTGCTGTGTGGCTGGCACTGATATGAGGGGCACTGTGTTGTGAAATTGGATTTTGGGCTCCCCCGGTGGCCACTGGTGGAATTGAACTGGTGTGCATCATCCCCTCTGTTCACCTGTTTCCATCAGGATGTGGGAGTCGCTATTTAACCTTGCTCCTCTGTCACTTCCATGCCGGTCAACATTGTAATCAGAAGCCTTTCTGTGCATGTTCCTGCTGCTAGACAACTCCCAGCTAAGTTGGACTTTAGTCCTCGTTTGTTTTTGCATTTTGTTCCAGTTCACAGCTGTAGTTTCGTTTCTGTGTCTGGAAAGCTCTTGTGATCTGAAATTGCCACTCTGATGTTATGAGTTAATACTAGAGTCTTAAAGTAATTTCAGGATGGTATTTTGATAGGGTTTTCAGCTGACCATGAAAGTGCCCTTTCTGTCTTCCTGCTATCTAGTAAGCGGACCTCAATTTTGCTAAACCTATTTTGATACTACGTTTGTCATTTCATCTAAAATCACCGCCAATACATGTGGGGGGCCTCTGTCTCCTTTCGGGGTATTTCTCTAGAGGTGAGCTAGGACTGATATTTTCCTCTGTCAGGATTAGTTAGTCCTCCGGCCGGCGCTGGGCGTCTAGGGATAAAAAACGTAGGCAACGCTACCCGGCTACTGTTAGTTGTGCGGCAGGTTTAGTTCATGGTCAGTTTAGTTTCCATCCTTCCAAGAGCTAGTACTTATGTTTGCTGGGCTATGTTCTCTTGCCATTGAGAACCATAACAGCACTGTGCAGCTGGCACTGATATTAGAGGTGCTGTGTGGCTGGCACTGATATTAGAGGTGCTGTGTGGCTGGCACTGATATGAGGGGCACTGTGCAGATGGCACTGATATTAGAGGTGCTGTGTGGCTGGCACTGATATTAGAGGTGCTGTGTGGCTGGCACTGATATAAGGGGCACTGTGCGGCTGGCACTGATATTAGAGGTGCTGTGTGGCTGGCACTGATATAAGGGGCACTGTGCAGCTGGCACTGATATTAGAGGTGCTGTGTGGCTGGCACTGATATGAGGGGCACTGTGCGGCTGGCACTGATATGAGGGGCACTGTGTGGCTGGCACTGATATGAGGGGTACTGTGCAGCTGGCACTGATATTAGAGGTGCTGTGTGGCTGGCACTGATATGAGGGGCACTGTGCAGCTGGCACTGATATTAGAGGTGCTGTGTGGCTGGCACCTTGAGTGCTGCTCCAGTGCTCTTCTTACCCATGAGACCTGCAAACAGGCTAAGTGGCTGACACGGGGGCTTACATGTGAGCCGGCAACCGAATTCTCTGTGTAAGAATGCCATCACACAGCAGTTTTTGGTCAGTATTTTACATCAATATTTGTAAGCCAAAACCAGGAGCGGAACAATTAGAGGAAAAGTCTAACAGAAACATATGCACCACTTCTGCATTTATCACCCACTCCTGGTTTTGGCTACAAATACTGATGTAAAATACTGACCAAATACTGCTAGTGTGACGGCAGCCTAAGTCTATGGAGTCTCGCTCTGCGCCTCCATCTGATGTTCCATAGATTTCCATTTTCAGCAAGTATCTCTGCCCCACACAATGGTCCCTCTGTGAGTCAGCAAAGAAGAGGAGCCATCAAGTGGGACCTGAACTGCGCTGGAAACCGGAGAAGACGGCGATCGATGAGTATAGTAATCCTCTTACACATCATTACGTACTTAAGGTAATTTGGACAACCTATGAAACAAGAATGTTGTTGGGACTTATTCTATAAACATGGTATTGAATAATAGCCAGCGCTCACTGAGTGACCACGTAGATCTAATCAATGATCAATACTGAAGCCACAGTCATAAAGGAATTATCTAGACGTTAGACCCAGCACAACACCACGTGCTGGAAAGAAAAGACCAGCACACCACCGGGCATCTACTTGACAGAGACGAGAACCAGCGCACTACTCAAGAGAGACGAGTTGCGGCACATCACCAGGCATCTACTCGAGTGAGACGAGACCCAGCGCACCACCGGGCATCTACTAGAGAGAGATGAGACCCAGCATATCACCAGGCATCTACTTGAGAGAGATGAGACCCAGCACACCACCGGGCATCTACTCGAGTGAGACGAGACCCAGCGCATCACCAAGCATCTACTCAAGAGAGATGAGACCCAGCGCACCACCGGGCATCAATTCTGGATAGAGGAGACCCAGTATACCACGGGCATCTACTCGAGAGAGATGAGACCCAGCACACCACCAGGCATCTACTCGAGAGAGACGAGACCACATGCACCACCGGGCATCTATTATGGAAAGAGAAGACCCAGCGCACCATTGGTCATTTACTTTGAGACCCAGCGCACCACCAGAGAACTATTCAGGAGAGAAGAGACCTAGCGCACCACTGGGCAGCTACTCGGAGAGATGAGACCCAGCGCACACCACCGGGCATCTGCTCGTGAAACACGAGACCCAGCACACCACCGGACATCTATTCTGGAGAGAGGAGAACCAATACACCACCCTGCATCTATTCTGGAGAGAGGATACCCAATACACCACCAGACATCTATTTGGGAGAGAGGAGACCCACCACACCACCTTGCATCTATTCTGGAGAGAAAAGACCTAATACACCACCCTGTATCTATTCTGGAGAGAGGAGATCCAATACACCACCTGGCATCTATTATGGATAGAGGAAATGCAATACACAACCTGGGCAACTATTCTGGAGAGAGGAGACCCAATACACCACCCTACATCTATTCTGGAGAGAGGAGACCCAATACACCCCTTTGCATCTATTTGGAGAAAGGAGACCCAATACACCACCCAACATCTATTCTTGAGAGAGGAGACCCAATACACCGCTTGGCATCTATTCTGGATAGAGGAGACCCAATACACCACCTGGCATCTATTCTGGAGAGAGAAGACCCAATACACCACCCTGACTATATTCTGAAGAGAGGAGGCCCAATACACCACCCTGCATCTATTCTGAAGAGAACAGACCAAATAGACAGCCCGGCATCTATTCTGGAGAGAGGAGATCCAGGACACCACCAGGCATCTATTCTGGAGAGAGGAGACCCAATGCACCACCTGAACATCTATTTGGAGAAAGGAGACCCAATACCCCATCCTACATCTATTCTTGGGAGAGGAGACCCAATACACCACCTGGCATCTATTCTGGAGAGAGAAGACCCAATACACCACCTGGCATCTATTCTGGAGAGAGGAAATCCAATACACAACCTGGGCAACTATTTTGGATTTTGGAGAGAGGAGACCCAATACACCACCCTACATCTATTCTTGAGAGAGGAGACCCAATACACCACCTGGCATCTATTCTGGAGAGAGAAGACCCAATACACCACCCTGCATCTATTCTGGAGAGTGGACACCCAATATATCACCAGACATCTATTCGGGAGAGAGGATACCCAATGCACAATCCTGCATCTATTCTGGAGAGAGGAGACAGAACCCATCACCCGGCATCTATATTCTAAGAGAAGACCCAGTGCACCACCTGAGCATCTATTCTCTTGAGAGGACGTGACCCACCATTCACTCAAGCATCATCTCATCAGATAGAAGAACCAACTACTCATTCGATTACACAGTGTCTATTCTGGGGATAGAAGACCCATCACACTGCCCAGGCATCAATCTTGAAGAGACCAAACCCAGGCCCAAGGATCTATTCTGGAGTGAGGAGACCCATCCAACCATCCTGACATCCATATTGGGCAGAGGAGACCAAACCCAACACTCAGGAGACCCAATTTACTGCCCAGCATTAAATGATCCATGGAGAGCGACTGACCTGCCGGATTCTTTGTGCAGGATGGTGACTCTTGGTGGTGCCCCTTTATGTTCCTGCTGATCTCCAGATTTGGTGTTACAGGTGAGGGTGAAGCTGCAGAGCTGTCCCGGCTGGACGGGCCGGAGACCTGGGTGCAGTCATGGAGGACACAAGGT
Source organism: Ranitomeya variabilis (assembly GCF_051348905.1). NCBI lineage: Eukaryota > Metazoa > Chordata > Amphibia > Anura > Dendrobatidae > Ranitomeya > Ranitomeya variabilis. Next base: position 7,479,314 of record NC_135234.1, read on the forward strand.
CAGGAAACCTTATAAATGTGGTTCTATCACTGTTGGGAATGTGGAAGTGTATGAAGAGCTCACCTTGTCCACTGACCTGGCAGCTCCTAGGATCCACGCCCCCGCGTTGTACCGTGCCGTATACCTGGTACCCCTGGCACAGGCTGGCCTCTTCCTTGGCACTGAATTCAATTCTGTTGGACTCTGCTTGGTCCACTTGGCTGCAGTCTCCGCTGTTTAGTTCCTTCAAGCGGGCAATTACCAGGGCCTTAGAGCGAACAACATGGAGGTCTGGCCCATGATCCAGCAGGTCTTGGGTGAACGCGGTGGCTGTACCTAAGTCGGTCAGCTGCTGCCGTATTCGAGCTCGCTGCAGGCTCAGGGCTTGGTCTTTATGGCGCATTTCCTCCTCTATGTCCTGGAGAAGCCGGACCCTGTGCTCTTGAATGGCGCGTATGTATCCGTCTGTGAAGGCCACCACTTCCTTCCGCGCCAGGTCTGCACTTTTCGTTAGCTCCTCTCCAGCTTCTTGTACAGTGTGGAGTGCAGCGTCCAGTGCCTGCAGCTGAGGGCCACACTGCACTAAAGTGTCCTGCAGCTGCGCGCGATGCCTCCCTGCAACCTCCGAGACTGCACGGATATCGTGTCCTGAATGCTGCACCAGAGCGCAGTCCCGACAGGAGGGAAGAGCGCAGGACGCACAGAACAGGCGCAGCTCCTCCAGAGGATGCAGCGCGCAGGCGGGCGCCGGAGACAGAGAGGAGCCGGGAGGGAGGTCCCGCAGGGGCAGCACTGAGTGACCGCACGTCCGCTTCTGCCGCCTGTACAAAAACACAGGACAGATCTATTAGGAGATGGCCAGGAAATGTATCACGTCATAGGATTAGATACACGGCTCAGCAGTCAGTATCACACAGGAGAAAATTAGATACACGGCTCAGCAGACAGTATCACACAGGAGAGGATTAGATACACGGCTCAGCAGTCAGTATCACACAGGAGAGGATTAGATACACAGCTCAGCAGTCAGTATCACACAGGAGAGGATTAGATACACGGCTCAGCAGTCAGTTTCACACAGGAGAGGATTAGATACACAGCTCAGCAGATAGTATCACACAGGAGAGGATTAGATACACAGCTCAGCAGTCAGTATCACACAGGATAGCATTAGATACACGGCTCAGCAGTCAGTATCACACAGGAGAGGATTAGATACACGGTTCAGCAGTCAGTATCACACAGGAGAGGATTAGATACACAGCTCAGCAGTCAGTATCACACAGGATAGGATTAGATACACAGCTCAGCAGTCAGTATCACACAGGATAGGATTAGATACACAGCTCAGCAGACAGTATCACACAGGAGAGGATTAGATACACGGCTCAGCAGTCAGTATCACACAGGATAGGATTAGATACACGGCTCAGCAGTCAGTATCACACAGGATAGGATTAGATACACGGCTCAGCAGACAGTATCACACAGGAGAGGATTAGATACACGGCTCAGCAGTCAGTATCACACAGGATAGGATTAGATACACGGCTCAGCAGACAGTATCACACAGGAGAGGATTAGATACACGGCTCAGCAGTCAGTATCACACAGGAGAGGATTAGATACACGGCTCAGCAGTCAGTATCACACAGGAGAGGATTAGATACACGGCTCAGCAGACAGTATCACACAGGAGAGGATTAGATACACGGCTCAGCAGTCAGTATCACACAGGACAGGATTAGATACACGGCTCAGCAGTCAGTATCACACAGGAGAGGATTAGATACACGGCTCAGCAGACAGTATCACACAGGAGAGGATTAGATACACGGCTCAGCAGACAGTATCACACAGGAGAGGATTAGATACACAGCTCAGCAGACAGTATCACACAGGAGAGGATTAGATACACGGCTCAGCAGTCAGTATCACACAGGAGAGGATTAGATACATGGCTCAGCAGACAGTATCACACAGGATAGGATTAGATACACGGCTCAGCAGTCAGTATCACACAGGAGAGGATTAGATACACGGCTCAGCAGTCAGTATCACACAGGAGAGGATTAGATACACGGCTCAGCAGACAGTATCACACAGGATAGGATTAGATACACAGCTCAGCAGTCAGTATCACACAGGAGAGGATTAGATACACGGCTCAGCAGTCAGTATCACACAGGAGAGGATTAGATACACGGCTCAGCAGACAGTATCACACAGGAGAGGATTAGATACACGGCTCAGCAGTCAGTATCACACAGGAGAGGATTAGATACACGGCTCAGCAGACAGTATCACACAGGAGAGGATTAGATACACGGCTCAGCAGTCGGTATCACACAGGAGAGGATTAGATACACAGCTCAGCAGACGGTATCACAAAGGACAGGAGTAGATACACGGCTCAGCAGTCAGTATCACACAGGAGAGGATTAGATACACGGCTCAGCAGACAGTATCACACAGGATAGGATTAGATACACGGCTCAGCAGTCAGTATCACACAGGATAGGATTAGATACACGGCTCAGCAGACAGTATCACACAGGAGAGGATTAGATACACGGCTCAGCAGTCAGTATCACACAGGAGAGGATTAGATACACGGCTCAGCAGTCAGTATCACACAGGAGAGGATTAGATACACGGCTCAGCAGACAGTATCACACAGGAGAGGATTAGATACACGGCTCAGCAGTCAGTATCACACAGGAGAGGATTAGATACACGGCTCAGCAGACAGTATCACACAGGATAGGATTAGATACACGGCTCAGCAGACAGTATCACACAGGAGAGGATTAGATACACAGCTCAGCAGTCAGTATCACACAGGACAGGATTAGATACACGGCTCAGCAGTCAGTATCACACAGGAGAGGATTAGATACACGGCTCAGCAGTCAGTATCACACAGGATAGGATTAGATACACGGCTCAGCAGTCAGTATCACACAGGAGAGGATTAGATACACGGCTCAGCAGTCAGTATCACACAGGACAGGATTAGATACACGGCTCAGCAGACAGTATTACACAGGAGAGGAATAGATGCACGGCTCAGCAGACAGTATCACACAGGAGAGGATTAGATACACGGCTCAGCAGACAGTATCACACAGGATAGGATTAGATACACGGCTCAGCAGTCAGTATCACACAGGAGAGAATTAGATACACGGCTCAGCAGTCAGTATCACACAGGAGAGGATTAGATACACGGCTCAGCAGTCAGTATCACACAGGACAGGATTAGATACACGGCTCAGCAGTCAGTATCACACAGGAGAGGATTAGATACACGGCTCAGCAGACAGTATCACACAGGAGAGGATTAGATACACGGCTCAGCAGACAGTATCACACAGGAGAGGATTAGATACACGGCTCAGCAGTCAGTATCACACAGGAGAGGATTAGATACACGGCTCAGCAGTCAGTATCACACAGGAGAGGATTAGATACACGGCTCAGCAGACAGTATCACACAGGAGAGGATTAGATACACGGCTCAGCAGTCAGTATCACACAGGACAGGATTAGATACACGGCTCAGCAGTCAGTATCACACAGGAGAGGATTAGATACACGGCTCAGCAGACAGTATCACACAGGAGAGGATTAGATACACGGCTCAGCAGACAGTATCACACAGGAGAGGATTAGATACACAGCTCAGCAGACAGTATCACACAGGAGAGGATTAGATACACGGCTCAGCAGACAGTATCACACAGGAGAGGATTAGATACACGGCTCAGCAGTCAGTATCACACAGGACAGGATTAGATACACGGCTCAGCAGTCAGTATCACACAGGAGAGGATTAGATACACGGCTCAGCAGACAGTATCACACAGGATAGCATTAGATACACGGCTCAGCAGTCAGTATCACACAGGATAGGATTAGATACACAGCTCAGCAGTCAGTATCACACAGGAGAGGATTAGATACACGGCTCAGCAGTCAGTATCACACAGGAGAGGATTAGATACACAGCTCAGCAGACAGTATCACACAGGATAGGATTAGATACACGGCTCAGCAGACAGTATCACACAGGATAGGATTAGATACACGGCTCAGCAGACAGTATCACACAGGAGAGGATTAGATACACGGCTCAGCAGACAGTATCACACAGGAGAGGATTAGATACACAGCTCAGCAGACAGTATCACACAGGGTAGGATTAGATACACAGCTCAGCAGTCAGTGTCACACAGGAGAGGATTAGATACACGGCTCAGCAGTCAGTATCACACAGGATAGGATTAGATACACAGCTCAGCAGTCAGTATCACACAGGATAGGATTAGATACACAGCTCAGCAGTCAGTATCACACAGGAGAGGATTAGATACACAGCTCAGCAGTCAGTATCACACAGGAGAGGATTAGATACACGGCTCAGCAGTCAGTATCACACAGGATAGGATTAGATACACAGCTCAGCAGTCAGTATCACACAGGAGAGGATTAGATACACGGCTCAGCAGTCAGTATCACACAGGATAGGATTAGATACACAGCTCAGCAGTCAGTATCACACAGGAGAGGATTAGATACACGGCTCAGCAGTCAGTATCACACAGGAGAGGATTAGATACACGGCTCAGCAGACAGTATCACACAGGATAGGATTAGATACACGGCTCAGCAGTCAGTATCACACAGGAGAGGATTAGATACACGGCTCAGCAGTCAGTATCACACAGGAGAGGATTAGATACACGGCTCAGCAGTCAGTATCACACAGGACAGGATTAGATACACGGCTCAGCAGACAGTATCACACAGGAGAGGATTAGATACACGGCTCAGCAGACAGTATCACACAGGAGAGGATTAGATACACAGCTCAGCAGACAGTATCACACAGGAGAGGATTAGATACACGGCTCAGCAGTCAGTATCACACAGGAGAGGATTAGATACACGGCTCAGCTGACAGTATCACACAGGAGAGGATTAGATACACGGCTCAGCAGTCAGTATCACACAGGACAGGATTAGATACACGGCTCAGCAGTCAGTATCACACAGGAGAGGATTAGATACACGGCTCAGCAGACAGTATCACACAGGATAGCATTAGATACACAGCTCAGCAGTCAGTATCACACAGGAGAGGATTAGATACACGGCTCAGCAGTCAGTATCACACAGGAGAGGATTAGATACACAGCTCAGCAGTCAGTATCACACAGGAGAGGATTAGATACACGGCTCAGCAGACAGTATCACACAGGATAGCATTAGATACACAGCTCAGCAGTCAGTATCACACAGGAGAGGATTAGATACACGGCTCAGCAGTCAGTATCACACAGGATAGCATTAGATACACAGCTCAGCAGTCAGTATCACACAGGAGAGGATTAGATACACGGCTCAGCAGTCAGTATCACACAGGAGAGGATTAGATACACAGCTCAGCAGACAGTATCACACAGGAGAGGATTAGATACACGGCTCAGCAGTCAGTATCACACAGGAGAGGAGTAGATACACAGCTCAGCAGTCAGTATCACACAGGAGAGGATTAGATACACGGCTCAGCAGACAGTATCACACAGGATAGGATTAGATACACAGCTCAGCAGTCAGTATCACACAGGAGAGGATTAGATACACGGCTCAGCAGTCAGTATCACACAGGAGAGGATTAGATACACGGCTCAGCAGTCAGTATCACACAGGAGAGGATTAGATACACGGCTCAGCAGACAGTATCACACAGGATAGGACTAGATACACGGCTCAGCAGTCAGTATCACACAGGAGAGGATTAGATACACGGCTCAGCAGTCAGTATCACACAGGATAGGACTAGATACACGGCTCAGCAGTCAGTATCACACAGGAGAGGATTAGATACACGGCTCAGCAGTCAGTATCACACAGGAGAGGATTAGATACACAGCTCAGCAGTCAGTATCACACAGGAGAGGATTAGATACACAGCTCAGCAGTCAGTATCACACAGGAGAGGATTAGATACACAGCTCAGCAGTCAGTATCACACAGGAGAGGATTAGATGCACTTCTATGGGACTTGCTGCTCGGTTGCACCCGGAGTTGTCTATGGGGGGCGATACATGGAATCAGAAATCCCATTCACTATAAGCCATTCTTGGCCCCCATAAAGATGTATCATGGAATTACTCAGCGGAGGGCATCGAGCCCACGAGGGGCCCCGAGATTCTGGACCTGAGTGCAGCTGCCAATATCAGACCGGGGCCAGTGATCGGGATCCCCCCGGCCCCCCACCATCAGCTGCGGGCAGAGACATATGTGATAAGGAAATGTGCACGAGAAAGCAGAAATGAAACAAGTGAAAAGTATCGAAAAGATTGAGAAATGTGGGGAGTGAAGTAACCGGGTGGGGAGCGCCCTGCGGGGATCACTGGGGAACTCCAAAAAATAACACCTGCTAATAATAATCCCAAAATTCCCCGCGCCCCGAGCGCTGGCGGACGGAGCACCCAGAGACACAGCCCAAGATAGAGGTGTAGGGATCGTGGAAGGGTCGAGTAGGGATCGTGTAATGATCGAGTAGGGATTGTGTAGGGATCGAGTAGGGATTGTGTAGGGATCGAGGCCGCCCTGCCCCCGCTCTGGCAGCTACATGGTTACAGCGACCCTCTCTTCGCCACGTTTTACACCGACCTTGCTGAGCTGAACAGCTCCTATCATGCGACACGTCTCCTCTGACGGCGATTTCCTGCAGGACATTACTGACGTTATTCTACACTTAACCCCTAAAAAACTGATAATTAAAAAATAAACTCTAAAAAAAGTCCAAAATATTAATAGGGTTCCAGTTGATGAAATATCACCGCCATATAATCTGCGCCTGCCTCTGATGTCTATAACGACCCGTGTTCTGTACCACACGGCCTCCACTCTGGTGCTGAACTGGTTAAGTCTGCAGTCAGATTATTGTCTTGATGGTTCATCTACAGTATAATGCCGTTTGTTCCCAAAGCAAATCCTGACACCTGACTGGTCCTGTCTGGGGATGAGCAGAGCCGTGGAAGTTCAGGTTTGGAGGGTTCAGCTGAAATTTACTGCAAAGTTCGGTTCGGGTACCAGAACTTGATCTCGAACCCCACATAAATCAACGGGACGTGAGAGACTGAGCAGCAGTAGTAGATGCTGCTCAGTGTCTCTGCTGGATGGCAGGCTGTATGGTCACATCATGCAGCCATGCAGCCTGCCATCTAGATGTAGCAGAGCTAGACCAAATGGATTATTATCTTCTAAGTGGACAGGTGAGGACTATTGTTTATTATTTTAATTCTCTTGCAGGGGAAAATGGCGTCACTGGTATGGGCGATGACGCAAGTATGGTTTAAGATTTAAACTGTATTCCTCTTCTCATCATGTGCTTCATCTCTCTTCTGTGCTTTTCTTCGCTCTGTGCCTCTCACCTATCCTCTCCACTCTACTCTCCTCATGTATACTGAGCACTCCTCCCCATCAACCCTTTCTCTATCGCCTGCTCCTTTCATCAGGTGCTCCTCTCCTAAGCTACACCCTTTAGTCTGTGCTGCTGCTCTGCTCTATGCTCTTCACTCTATGCTTCTCACCTATACTAAGCAGCCCCCCTTGTCTGCTCTTCCCCATCCTGTGTTCCTGCTTTATCCCCCCCACCTTATCCTGTGCCTCTCCAGTATCCCTTGCTCCTCTTCTCATCCTATGCTCTTCGCTCTGTGCTTCTCACCTATCCTCTTATCACTCTATGCTACTCCCCATCCTAATGTCACACTTCTGTCAGAAGCAAGACAACACATGGCGAAACCGAAGGGAAGGGGAGCACTGCCACTAGGAAAAGATTACATATGCCCTTCGCTACCCTAAGCTCCCCAGATGGGTTCTTTCACCCCATGCAATGATCACACTTCTATCCCTTCCTTCCCTGAGAAAGACCGTGACTAGTGCATCGTGCAGCAGGAATACTAGACCTGCTCTAACATAAAGACAAAAAAGAGAAACAAGGATAAAAGCAGCAATCACTCAAAGTATTCCCAGACTACAGAAAGGGAAAAGGGGAAGGAAAAAATGAGATAATGTAAAAAAAACACTCAAACTTCCAAACATCTCCAGAGACAACTCCTTAATGATCTCCCTTCACACAGCTCACCCCTCCAGCTCCAAACCAGGTTATAGCAAGCTATCACTGGCAACTACTCAAGCTAAGAGGCGAGTACTTATACCAGAGGGGTGTGGAGAACTCAGAACAGCTGAGATAACTCTGGATGGAGAGCTCTAGGAGGCAAACTGCTCAACCCTTGCAACAACAGAGCAAGAAAAATCTGCACAACTGGAAAGCAAAGCAGAGCCAACCAGTTCAGATGCATGTATAGCCACCTGTGCTTTTTGTTCTGTGCTTCTCACCTATCATCTTTTTATTTTATACTGCCCCTCTCATCCTGTACTCTTTTTCAGCATATCTTACTGCCCTTTTACCTATTCTGTTCTTCTCTATCCTGTGCTCATCTCATCATGTGCTCCTCATCTATCCTCTGCTCTTTGCCTCTCACCTATCCTTTCTTGCCTCTATGCTCCGCTCCTATACTGAGCTCTTCCTCTCATCCTGTGCTCCTCTCCTATACTGTGCTCCTTTTCATCATGCCCCCCATTCCTATCCTATACTCTTCTCTTCGCTCTGTGCCTATCATCTTTTCTCTTTTCCCTCTATTCTCGGCTCCTATACTGAGCTCTTCCTCTCATCCTGTGCTCCACTCCTATACTGACCTCCTCCTCTCATCCTGTGCTCCACTCCCATACTGTGCTACTCCTTTCTTCCCTCTATGCTCCACTCCTATACTGAGCTCTTCCTCTCATCTTATGCTCCTCTCCCATATGGAGATCCTCCTCTCTTCTCTCTATGCTGTGCTAATATACTGTGCTTCTCTCTTCCCTCTATGCTCTGCTCCTATACTATACTCCTCCTCTCTTCCCTCTATGCTCCACTCCTATACTGTGCTCCTCCTCTTTCCTCTATTCTCTGCTCCTTGTGAGGCAGTGACCGGTGTCACAGGTAGGGGTCACTATGTGTCCCCCAGGATGTGCTCAGAAGTGTTTTGAGGTCATGGGAGTGCATTGCAGTCACAGGCGTAGCTGTGATTGCAAAGCAAAATAAAAAGTAAGTGTTAGCCCAGGGCACATTTAAGAAAACCTGCTGGGCTTTTGTGTTTTGAAAGCTACAGAATGGTAGTCGTGCAGTCCATTTCATTCCTGGTTGAGTTTTCCATGTGGCTAAAGGCCACAGATTCCAGATAAAAACCCTGCAGTATAGAGTTTGGGTGTGTCAGGTTCAGTGTCAGTCTGGTGTTTGGAGGAGTACAGAGCAGTCTGCTCTGTAGAGCTCCACCTCTGTGAGGCAACACAGGCAAGAGGAGCCAAACAGCAATGGGAGCTGAGAGGTCAGGCACCCACAGCATACACAGCGGAGCAGTCGCCCATGGCAACCTGTCTCGGAGGTGGACTGGCATGTTTATCGGCTGCAAACTGGAGGATATGGTTCCTGGCTGTGATCTGGATGATATCATGTACTGTGTTTTGCTGCGAATTAAACATTAAAGATACTTTTGTTTTGAACTTTGCTGGGTCACTGCCTTATCACTGCATAGTGTGCTGCCGCTGCACTAGATCCTATACTGTGCTCTTCCTCTCTTCCCTCTATGCTCCGCTACTATACTGAGCTCCTCCTCTCTTCCCTCTTTGCTCTGCTAATATACTGTGCTCTTTTCCTCCTTCCATGCTTCACTCCTATACTAAGCTCCTCCTCTTATATGCTACATGCCTATACTGAGCTCTCTTCCCTCTATGCTCCACTCCTATACTGAGCTCCTCCTCTCTTCCCTCTATGCTCTTCTATACTGTGCTCTTCTCTTCCCTCTATGCTCCTCTCCTATACTGAGCTCCTCCTCTCATCCTGTGCTCCACTCCTATACTGTGCTCTTCCTCTCTTCCCTCTATGCTCCACTCCTATACTGAGCTCCTCCTCTCTTCCCTCTATGCTCTTCTATACTGTGCTCTTCTTCTCTTCCCTCTATGCTCCACTCCTATACTGTGTTCCTCCTCTCTTCCCTCTATGCTCCTCTCCTATACTGAGCTCCTCCTCTCATCCTGTGCTCCACTCCTATACTATGCTCTTCCTCTCTTCCCTCTATGCTCCACTCCTATACTGAGCTACTCCTCTCTTCCCTCTATGCTCTTCTCCTATACTGTGCTCATCTTCTCTTCCCTCTATGCTCCACTCCTATACTGTGTTCCTACTCTCTTCCCTCTATGCTCCTCTCCTATACTGAGCTCCTCCTCTCATCCTGTGCTCCACACCTATATTGAGCTCCTCCTCTCTTCCTTCTATGCTCCGCTCCTATACTGAGTTCCTCCTCTCATCCTATGCACCACTCCTATACTGTGTTCCTCCTCTCTTCCCTCTATGCTCCACTCCTATACTGTGCTCCACTCCTATACTGAGCTCTTCCTCTCATCCTGTGCTCCACTCCTATACTGAGCTCCTCCTCCCTTCCCTCTATGCTCTGCTGCTATACTGTGCTTCTTCTCTCTTACTCTATGCTCAGCTGCTATACTGTGCTCCTCCTCTCTTCCCTCTATGCTCCATTCCTGTACTGTGCTCCTCCTCTCTTCCCTCTATGCTCCGCTCCTATACTGAGCTCCTCCTCTCTTCCCTCTATGCTCCATTCCTGTACTGTGCTCCTCCTCTCTTCCCTCTATGCTCCACTCCTATACTGTGCTCCTCCTCTCTTCCCTCTATGCTCCACTCCTATACTGAGCTCTTCCTCTCATCCTGTGCTCCACTCCTATACTGGTGCTTCTCCTCTCTTCCCTCTATGCTGTGCTGCTATACTGTGCTCCATTTCATCATGCCCTCCACCCCTATCCTATACTCTTCTTCGCTCTGTGCCTCTCATCTTTCCTCTCCTCCCTTTATGCTCCTCTCCCATACCCATCTCCTCCCCCCTTTTTGTGCCTCTGCCCTATCCTTTGTTCTACCTATCCTGCGCTTTTCTTCTTCATCTTGTGCCATGTATTACATGTCTTATTACAGTTGTCTGAGATATGTAGAAACCTGCACACGAGCCGCAGTAGCGCTAAAGTATGAAATAATACCGTACGTTTCGGTGGTGAGCGGTGCTGGAACTACTTTATTAGGCATTTTTTGTGCCTTATAAAAAATGTGTGATTGCAAAACTCCCCATTTTGTTAATGGCACACACCAGTAATTTTTTGGCTGGGGTAGGGTGTTTAAAAAAAATGGTCTAAAAATAACCAAGAAGTGGTGTAAACGGTATCTAAGACATCTAGCACACATAGGAGGGTCTGTTGTAAAGCTGTGCAGTCTAAAATGCAGGCAGGACCGTGAATCTGCTCCTAAACCTGCAGACCACCCCATGCCTTTTTCCCATCATCACTCTTTTCTCACCTGTGTGCCAGGAAGCAGAACTCGCACATGGTCACACTGCAGTCTTGGCACCGCTTCTCTCCCTTACCGTCTCCGCACAGATCACATGATATCTCATCTCCACCACAACGAAGCCGCTCGAGCAGCACCTCTGTCTGTGCCAGCAGGTCCGGTAATAGGTCTCTGATGCCTCCGGGTGGTAGGGTCACTTCGGAGTCACACACCGGGCACAGGACACTTTGCTGGGCCAATAGCTTCTGCCCTCGCTCCAGCGTGCTGAAGGGTTCTAGGCTTCGGAGGCAGCGCATACACAGAGTGTGTAGACAGGGCAGGACTCGAGGGTCCGAGAACAGGTCGTGGCACTGTGGACAGCGAGACCGGCATTTGATTGTCGCCACATCCTCCGGAGGGCAATGTACCTGCGCCATGGATCCCGCCGACAACTCCTGAAATGTCTGTGGTTAGAAGTAGTAGAAAAGTGAAGAACAGAAGTTTGGTTCTAGGTGCTCCTAGGTGCAGGGCACAGTTCTAGACTGCAGTGGGTGCAGACTGCAGAGCACAGGACATGAGCAGGGGATGAGACGTCTGCTGGGCCAGGCCTCAGTCACTGAGTGCACCCTGCTAATCCACTCCCAGGAAGTGTAAAGAGTCTGGACACAGGTCACACACTGATCCGGACAGACCAGACGGTGCTGCAGCCGTGCAGGCAGAACGGCCAAATCCTGAGCACATTCCCGGAATTCCAGTCCTCGGCTCTGTGAACTTACCCTGCCCCCGCCCTGCTGCTGGAGGTCACCCAACTCCATGAGTACCTGCAGCGCCCCCACATCTCAGAGATAGGCTGACAACGCCTACAAGCCCATATATATATATATATATATATATACTGTATATACAATTGAAACCAGAAGTTTCCATCCACTATATATAGACACATCTGCAGGTTTTTCTCAATATCGGACATGAGATCAGAATAAACCTTCCCCGTTTTAGGACACTAAGGATTACCATAATTATTAATATTTGCCAAATGCCAGAATAATGAGAAAGTTTTAAGGCATTTTTATTACTTACCTCAAAGTCAAAAGTTTACATCCAGTTCCTTAGTATTTGGTGCCATTGCCCTTACACTGAATGACTTGGGTCAGACGTTTGGGATCTCCTTCCCACAAGCTTCTCACAATAGTTGGTCGGAATGTGGGCCAATTCCTCTTAACACTGGTGTAACTGATCCATGTGTGTAGGTTGCCTTGCTCGCTTTGCTCATAAATTTTAACTAGGATTGAGATCAGGGCTTTATGATGGCTGCACCAAAATATGCAAATTGCCTCTTCTGAGAAAAAGAGGACTTAAACTCTATTGTTGGAAGTAGCGATCCTACAAGTCACAATCAACCCTTTAATGAGTCGTGCAATATGACAGGATAAAAGCCAAATCAGTATCTCAATTCGCAGACACGGTGTTGGCCCTCGTCACCAAAATATTCACTTTGTTATCCTGAAGCCACTTTGTTACCATCTTGACAGTGTGCTTCGGGTTATTGTCCATTTGGAAGACCCATTTCCACCCAAGCTTTATCGTCCTGGCTGATGTCTTGAGATGTTGCTTCGGTATTGCCACATCATCTTCTTTTCTCATGATCCATCTATTTTGTGAAGTTCACCAGCCCCCACTGCAGCAAAACGACCCCACATGATGCTGCCACCACCATGTTTCACAATTGTGATGGTGTTCTTAGGCTTCCAAGCTTCTGGAACACTCGCCAGGGCCATGGGGTACTCTGTACTGGGTCCGGGACTTAAAGGGATGTGTCACAGCGGCGGTGACCCGGTCCGTGGCCCTGGGCGCCCATGTAAAAGGGAATGTCTTTAAAGGGGTTATGTGAATAAAGTTTGTTCATGACACCACCTGTGGTATTCGGTTGGGGTGACCGTCGGTGACCGTTGCTGCTTAAAGGGCTCCGCTGGGGTAATGTTATGGCAGCTAGTATGATATGGTTTCCCACAGGTGAAGCTGGGTCCCCAGGGCTCCCGATGTAGTAGATGCTGTGGAAAGAAATGGAGGACACAGGGTTGCAGTGTCTTTACTGATGGGTTTAGGCATCCACAATCCAGGGTACCAGATCACAGGTGCTGGTATGGTCCGGCCGGCTTGGAAGAAAATCTGGAATACCCCTTACCAGGTGGGGTTGGAAGCCTTCCTACTAGTGCTGCGGTGTAGTCCCTTGCTGCCTTAGGCCCCTCACAAGGTCCTCACATTTCTCTCTGTCCCCCTTTAGGTAGGACACTACTCATAAGACAGGTAGCTCGAGCCTTTTTACTGGATCTCTATCACGACCCGGGCTCTATTTGCTACTTTGTCCTTAGGTGTCAAAGATGAACAGGTGACTTGCAATCCAGCTGTCCGCTGGGTTTCTGCTGTGAGACGTAGAGTACTTCGCAACCTCGGTCTTCCGGCTACCGGTATCTGCGCTCAGCATGGTGGAAGCCCAGTCACAGATTCACTCTCCAGCTCTTCACCCTCCTGCGCTTCACTTCCCCTTCACTGTCTCTACAAACTGTTCTGTTCTCGTACTTTCTTTTCCCAGGAGCTGCAGCATCTCATGTGGCTGCAAGGCCCCTCACTTCCTCTCTCTGGCAAACTAACTTCCCCTCCAGACCAGAATATATATAGGGAAGCCACCCTCAAACTGGATCAGAACTCCCCCTTCTGGCCTGGAGAATGAACATGTTGCATGTTTGTGATTACCTGATAAAAGGAATCCTTCATCGCTTCCAAGCATGATATCACTCTCCCCGTGAGGAAAGCAATGCCACTGTAACAACCAGGAACATGGGGTGTTACATTTCTCCCTTTTTCCTCCAAATGTAACTGTGGAGAAACGGGGTCAGTGGGTGCTCTCGTCCGCTGGCCCGGCTGTCTTTAGCAAGACTGAATGGACCATGGCTCATACCACTGAACGCCCGCTCTATCTCCCCGTTGGCAATACACTACACAGACAACACAGGGTTAAGGTAAAACAGTGTGGCAATACTTTATTGAACCACAACACACAATAGCAAACAGAACAATCTCACCATGGCTGGAATTGTTTGGTCACATGGGTGCATATAAAAGATCACTGCGTCTCCATGTATTTCCAGTATGACATGATGTCAGAGCTCCCAGGGTCGCTACTCCATCTGTGGACGCACGCACAGAGAAGGGGTAACGACAAGCGTAGGGAGATGACCAAGAACTGTCCATAGAGTCCATACAAGGTCCAAAGCCAGTTGACACGAGAGTCACCACCTGGCTTATCTGACCATCTCCATGGAACCAGGCGACCAGCGGGTCCTAAACCTGGCTTTCTCCAAACAGATCCATGGTGCAGAGATGGTCACTGGATCAGATCTGTGTCCTTCCAACCGGAGACGAAAACCCCTAGGTTGTTGTGAAGGAGGCCCCTGTTCCTCCCACGTCACCAATCCGTGACGTCACTACACAGGCACAGCTCTCCGGCGCCCCCTTTGTCTCTCAGGTCAGTAAGGGAACTGCACCTAGAGCAAATGGCCGCCGGGGAGACTGCCCTGTTACCCACACTGGGTGTTCTAGGATTCGCAATCAGAGTAAAAGGATCAGCCCAAAATTAACTTATGATTTAATTGCCTTAAGGGCGCACTAGGTAATTACAAGAAATATACAATCACAATATATCAAGAGTTACAGTCAGAGTACAATACAACAACAATGATACAAGGCTTAAGGTATAAAGCTGGAGGTCACTTTACCAGGTTAGAGGTCGCTTGTGGAAGCCGGGGGGCACAGCGTTCCGCAGGTCCAAAACTTTAGTTGCCGGGCAGCCCCCAGAAAGCGTGTGCTTGCTCCCCTCTGGCTGGCATGCCCTGTTTCTTAGCTGGTCATCTTCTGTGTGTCCTACTCTCCACATGTTCCAGCTCTTAACCCTGCCGTGTCCCTCCCCCTGTAGCTGGGTGGGCTTAGCAATCTCCACCCCTCTGCCTCCCTGCGAGATTTATTCCAATATCTAATAAATGGGATAACTTCTCTCAGGATGATCGGATCAGTACCCGGGCAGTACCAGCGCCTGTGGTTTGTTCTGCCGGTTGGACAGGGATCAAACCTGGACCCATTCGGTCCCCGTGGGAGGCTGATCTCTATATCTCGGGTTTCAGACCCCCCCCCACGGACACAGGAGTCGCACTATTAGATGCACAATTTCTTTAGGACGAGGGGAATATTTTTATGAGCCGGTACCTCGGATTATGCGTCCATAATTCATGATTCCCTGTTGTAGACGGTTTGACTGGACAGCCATAAGAGATGTGTATCCAGTGGCCACTTGACATGCGTGGTTTAATTAAGCCCCCAGGCATTTCCAAGCCCCCCTGCTGCTGTGGCTTCCTCCCTGAGCTTTGAAGTACCTTCTGCAATCTACACTGAGCTCAGCCGATTACCATACTAATAGGCACTATGTTCATTAGAAAAGGTGGGGGCCAGGAGCACTCCTCTCTGCAGACCTGTGACCAGGAGACAAAATGGAGTCACGCCAATCTGTGTTAGTATGCCCGTCCAAGATGGCGGCTGTTCCCTCATCACACCTCCCTGCTTTAGAGGGCGCTAGGGGGCATCACATTCCTGTGTTCCCCCGTGCGCCCTTCCGCACCTTCTCCTTGCCGGGACAACCCATCAGCATTACCATGGTCTCTGCCCCCTCCTCTGTCTCTCTCCGAGGCTGTCTCTGCCTCCTCCTCTGTCTCTCTGAGGCAGTCTCTGCCTCCTCCTCTGTCTCTCTTTGAGGCTGTCTCTGCCTCCTCCTCTCTCTGTCTGAGGCTGTCTCTGCCCCCTCCTCCTCCTCTCTCTGAGGCTGCCTCTGTCTCCTCCCTCTGTCTGAGGCTGTCTCTGCCTCCTCCTCTGTCTCTCTCTGAGGCTGTCTCTGCCCCCTCCTCTCTCTCTGAGGCTGTCCCTGCCCCCTCCTCTGTCTCTGAAGCTGTCCATGCCTCCTCCTCTGTCTCGCCCTGAGGCCGTCTCTGCCTCCTTCTCCTTCCCTGAGGCAGTCTCTGCCTCCTCCTGTCTCTCTCTGAGGCTGTCTCTGCCCCCTCCTCTCTCTCTAAGGCTGTCTCGGCCTTCTCTCTCTTTCGGAGGCGGTCTCTGCCTTCTCCTCGGTCTCTCCCTGAGGCTGTCTCTGCCTCCTCCACTCTCTCTCTGAGGCAGTCTCTGCCTCCTCCTCTGTCCCTCTCTGAGGCTGTCTCTGCCCCCTCCTCTTGGTCTCTGAAGCTGTCCCTGCCTCCTCCTCTGTCCCTCTCTGAGGCTGTCTCTGCCTCTCCCTCTCTCTTTCTGAGGCTGTCCCTGCCTCCTCCTCTGTCCCTCTCTGAGGCTGTCTCTGCCTCTCCCTCTCTCTCTGAGGCTGTCTCTGCCTCTCCCTCTGAGGCTGTCTCTGCCTCTCCCTCTCTCTCTGAGGATGTCTCTGCCTCTCCATTTCTCTCTGAGGCTGTCTCTGCCTCTCCCTCTCAGGCTGTCTCTGCCTCTCCCTCTCTCTCTGAGGCTGTCTCTGCCTCTCCCTCTCTCTTTCTGAGCGGATAGGGTACCCCTAACTGCCTCCGGTGAACCCTGCTGGACCGTTACCTGGAACAGCCATCCCTGGTCCCAGACCACCCGCTCGCGGTCTGACTCCCCAGGAGGCTGTGCCGCCTGCTCCTTGAGAGCTTTCAGGCTAGCATCAGCTTCCAACGCTGCCTGAAATCCCTGACTCGATGTGGCGAGAATGGACGACACTGCCACATCCGCTGTCAGCTCCCCGGGATCTGTCTCCTGGCCGCTGTCTGACTCGGCCGCCGCTTGGTCAGAGAGGGGGAAGCCTTCGGACCTCTGCAAGGCTCCTTGGGCTCCGGAGCTCCCACTCCTGGTGACAGCGGCCACGACCGCTGTGCCCATGGGTAGCGCCTGCTTCCCCCCGGCTCCTGACCAAGTCGCCGGGTCAGGCAGACTTCCCTGCCCTCCTGACATCCCGGGTGTGGGGAACTCCTGCCCTGGGGTCTTACCTGGTGGCTCCTCTCCCGGGACGCCTCCTCCCCCCATGGCCTGTTCCTCTTCCTGCAGGGGCCCTAGACTCAGCAGGCTGGATTCACTTAGGGGCCCTACACTGCCCATAGCAGCCCCTCCCTCCACCTCTGAGCTCTCCCCTACAGTCTCCGCACCTGTCCTCCCTGTGAGCCCTATGTGTGTGGTGTCCGTGCATGGATTACCCTCAGGTTTCAATCCCCCCTCCACTGTTGGAGGCACATTCAACACATCAACATTCACAGTAGAGTCATGACATTCTTGGGGAGCTGAACTT
The DNA here is from genome assembly GCF_051348905.1 of Ranitomeya variabilis. Lineage (NCBI taxonomy): Eukaryota > Metazoa > Chordata > Amphibia > Anura > Dendrobatidae > Ranitomeya > Ranitomeya variabilis. The sequence goes on from NC_135234.1 coordinate 7,497,079, forward strand.
GGGGGTTCAGTGGCCACATACCGAGACACTATCCGCCCCAAATCGGTCCCAAGTAATACATTGGCAGGAATATTTGACGTTACTCCCACCTCCCGCACTCCCCTCCCGGCACCCCAGTCCAAAAACACCTTTGCGACAGGCAGCGCAGGTTCCACGCCTCCAATTCCGGAGACGGAAAGGGTTCTCCCCGGCACAAAGTCTTGAGGGGACACCACCTCAGGACGTACCAGGGTTCGTTCAGCGCCTGTGTCCCGCAGTCCGATGACCACTGTGCGGCCGATAGTGACGGGCTGGTAATTGTCCAGGGACCTCTGTCATGGTTCTCAATGGCAAGAGACCGTAGTAAAGCATACAAAAGGACTAGCTCTTGGAAGATGGGAACTCGAGCTGACTGTGAGCTAAACCTACCGCACAACTAACAGTGGCCGGGTAGCGTGCCTACGTTTTATCCCTAGACGCCCAGCGCCAGCCGGAGGACTGACTGACCCTAGCAGAGGAAAATACAGACCTGGCTTACCTCTAGAGAAATTTTCCCCAAAAGGCAGACAGTAGCCCCCACATATATTGTCGGTGATTTTAGAGGAAATTGACATACGAAGTATGAAGATAGGTTTAGCAAATTGAGGTCCGCTTACTAGATAGTAGGAAGACAGAAAAGGGAACTTCACAGTCAGCTGAAAACCCTTTCAAAACACCATCCTGAAATTACTTTAAGACTCTAATATCAACTCATGACACCAGAGTGGCAATTTCAGCTCACAAGAGCTTCCAGCCTCAGAAATATTCAAACAAAGAGAACTGGAACAAAAATGCAAAAACAATCTTAGGACTACAAGTCCAACTTAGCTGATAGTAGTCTAGGAGCAGGAACATGCAACAGAAAGGCTTCTGGTAACATTGTTGGCCGGCATAGAAATGACTGAGGAGCAAGGCTAAATAGAAACTCCCACATCCTGATGAAAACAGGTGAACAGAGGAGATGAAGCACACAAGTTCAGTACCACCAGTAACCACCGGGGGAGCCCAGAAACCAAATTCACAACAGTACCCCCCCTCAAGGAGGGGGCACCGAACCCTCACCAGAACCACCAGGGCGATCAGGATGAGCCCTATGAAAGGCACGGACCAAATCGGAGGCATGAACATCAGAGGCTGTCACCCAAGAATTATCCTCCTGACCGTAGCCCTTCCACTTGACCAAATACTGAAGTCTCCGTCTGGAAACACGGGAGTCCAAGATCTTCTCGACAACGTACTCCAACTCACCCTCAACCAACACCGGAGCAGGAGGCTCAACGGAAGGCACAACCGGTACCTCATACCTGCGCAACAATGACCGATGGAAGACATTATGAATAGAAAAAGATGCAGGGAGGTCCAAACGAAAGGACACAGGGTTAAGAATCTCCAATATCTTGTACGGGCCGATGAACCGAGGCTTAAACTTAGGAGAAGAAACCTTCATAGGGACAAAACGAGAAGACAACCACACCAAGTCCCCAACACAAAGACGAGGACCAGCACGACGACGGCGGTTGGCAAACTGCTGAGTCTTCTCCTGGGACAACTTCAAATTGTCCACCACATGCCCCCAAATCTGATGCAACCTCTCCACCACAGCATCCACTCCAGGACAATCCGAAGACTCCACCTGACCGGAAGAGAAACGAGGATGAAACCCCGAATTACAGAAGAAAGGAGAAACCAAGGTGGCAGAACTAGCCCGGTTATTGAGGGCAAACTCCGCCAAGGGCAAAAAGGCAACCCAATCATCCTGATCCGCAGACACAAAACACCTCAAATAAGTCTCCAAGGTCTGATTAGTTCGCTCGGTCTGGCCATTAGTCTGAGGATGGAAAGCAGACGAAAAAGACAAATCAATGCCCATCCTAGCACAGAACGCTCGCCAAAATCTAGACACGAATTGGGTTCCCCTGTCAGAAACGATATTCTCCGGAATACCATGCAAGCGAACCACATTTTGAAAAAACAGAGGAACCAGCTCGGATGAGGAAGGCAATTTAGGCAAGGGGACCAAATGGACCATCTTAGAGAAACGGTCACACACCACCCAGATGACAGACATCTTCTGAGAAACAGGGAGATCAGAAATAAAATCCATGGAGATGTGAGTCCAAGGCCTCTTCGGAATAGGCAAAGATAACAACAATCCACTAGCCCGAGAACAACAAGGCTTGGCCCGAGCACAAACATCACAAGACTGCACAAAACCTCGCACATCTCGCGACAGGGAAGGCCACCAGAAGGACCTAGCCACCAAATCCCTGGTACCAAAGATTCCAGGATGACCAGCTAACGCAGAAGAATGGACCTCCGAGATGACTCTACTGGTCCAATCATCCGGAACAAACAGTCTACCAGGCGGGCAACGATCAGGTCTATCCGCCTGAAACTCCTGCAAGACCCGTCGCAAGTCTGGGGAAACAGCAGATAATATCACTCCATCCTTAAGGATACCTGTAGGTTCAGAATTACCAGGGGAATCAGGCTCAAAACTCCTAGAAAGGGCATCCGCCTTCACATTTTTAGAACCCGGTAGGTAAGAAACCACAAAATTAAACCGAGAGAAAAATAACGACCAGCGCGCCTGTCTAGGATTCAGGCGCCTGGCAGACTCAAGATAAATCAAATTCTTGTGGTCGGTGAATACCACCACCTGATGTCTAGCCCCCTCAAGCCAATGACGCCACTCCTCAAAAGCCCACTTCATAGCCAAGAGCTCCCGATTACCAATATCATAATTTCGCTCAGCGGGCGAAAATTTACGAGAAAAGAACGCGCAAGGTCTCATCACGGAGCAGTCGGAACTTTTCTGCGACAAAACCGCCCCAGCTCCGATTTCTGAAGCGTCGACCTCAACCTGAAAAGGAAGAGTAACATCAGGCTGACGCAATACAGGGGCGGAAGAAAAGCGGCGCTTAAGCTCCCGAAAGGCCTCCACAGCAGCAGGGGACCAATCAGCAACATCAGCACCCTTCTTAGTCAAATCAGTCAACGGCTTAGCAACATCAGAAAAGCCAGTTATAAATCGACGATAAAAATTAGCAAAGCCCAAAAACTTCTGAAGGCTCTTAAGAGAAGAGGGTTGCGTCCAATCACAAATAGCCTGAACCTTGACAGGGTCCATCTCAATGGAAGAGGGGGAAAAAATGTACCCCAAAAACGAAATCTTTTGAACCCCAAAAACACACTTAGAACCCTTTACACACAAGGAATTAGAGCGCAAAACCTGAAAAACCCTCCTGACCTGTTGGACATGAGAGTCCCAGTCATCCGAAAAAATCAAAATATCATCCAGATACACAATCATAAATTTATCCAAATATTCACGGAAAATGTCATGCATAAAAGACTGAAAGACTGAAGGGGCATTTGAAAGACCAAAAGGCATTACTAAATACTCAAAATGGCCCTCAGGCGTATTAAATGCGGTTTTCCACTCATCCCCCTGCTTAATTCGCACTAAATTATACGCCCCACGAAGATCAATCTTAGAGAACCACTTGGCCCCCTTTATTCGAGCAAACAAATCAGTAAGCAGTGGCAAAGGATACTGATATTTAACCGTGATTTTATTCAAAAGCCGATAATCAATACACGGCCTCAAAGAGCCATCTTTTTTAGATACAAAGAAAAAAACGGCTCCTAAGGGAGATGACGAAGGACGAATATGTCCCTTTTCCAAGGACTCCTTAATATATTCCCGCATAGCAGCATGTTCAGGCACAGATAGATTAAATAAACGACCCTTTGGAAACTTACTGCCCGGAATCAGATCTATAGTACAATCGCAATCTCTGTGCGGAGGTAGTGAACCAAGTTTAGGCTCCTCAAAAACATCACGATAATCAGATAAAAATTCCGGAATCTCAGAGGGAATAGATGACGAAATGGAAACCAAAGGTACGTCCCCATGAGTCCCCTGACATCCCCAGCTTAACACAGACATTGCTTTCCAGTCGAGGACTGGGTTATGAGATTGCAGCCATGGCAATCCAAGCACCAACACATCATGTAGATTATACAACACAAGGAAGCGAATAATCTCCTGGTGATCCGGATTAATACGCATAGTTACTTGTGTCCAGTATTGTGGTTTATTACTAGCCAATGGCGTGGAGTCAATACCCTTCAGAGGTATAGGAACTTCCAGAGGCTCTAAATTAAACCCACAGCGTTTGGCAAAGGACCAATCCATAAGACTCAAAGCGGCGCCAGAGTCGACATAGGCGTCCGCGGTAATAGACGATAAAGAGCAAATCAGGGTCACAGATAGAATAAACTTAGACTGTAAAGTGCCAATTGAAACAGACTTATCAATCTTCTTAGTACGTTTAGAGCATGCTGATATAACATGAGTTGAATCACCACAATAGAAGCATAACCCATTTTTTCGCCTAAAATTCTGTTGTTCGCTTCTGGACAGAATTCTATCACATTGCATAATCTCTGGCGCCTTCTCAGTAGACACCGCCAAATGGTGCACAGGTTTGCGCTCCCGCAAACGCCGATCAATCTGAATAGCCATTGTCATGGACTCATTCAGACCTGTAGGCACAGGGAACCCCACCATAACATCTTTAATGGCATCAGAGAGACCCTCTCTGAAATTTGCCGCCAGGGCGCACTCATTCCACTGAGTAAGCACAGACCACTTACGAAATTTTTGGCAGTATATTTCAGCCTCATCTTGCCCTTGAGACAGGGCCATCAAGGCTTTTTCAGCCTGAATCTCTAAATGAGGTTCCTCATAAAGCAACCCCAAAGCCAGGAAAAACGCATCCACATTGAGCAACGCAGGATCCCCTGGTGCCAAAGCAAATGCCCAATCCTGAGGGTCGCCCCGGAGCAAGGAAATTACAATCCTGACCTGCTGTGCAGGATCTCCAGCGGAGCGAGATCTCAGAGACAAAAATAATTTACAATTATGTTTGAAATTCTGGAAGCGAGATCTATCCCCGGAGAAAAATTCAGGTAAAGGAATTCTAGGTTCAGATATAGGAGCATGAATTACAAAATCCTGTAAACTTTGAACCTTCATAGCGAGATTATTCAAACCTGTAGCTAAACTCTGAGAATCCATTTTAATCAGGTGAAATCAGAACCATTCAAGGATTAGTAGGAGAGAGAGACGAAGGCTGCAGTAAGCAGAGATGCAAGTGAATCAACTAATGAGCAAACTCAGAAAAAAAAAAAAAAATTCTCTGCAGACTTCTTTTCTTCCTCTTTCTTCTGCCAATTATTTTAACCCTTGGCCGGCCAAACTGTCATGGTTCTCAATGGCAAGAGACCGTAGTAAAGCATACAAAAGGACTAGCTCTTGGAAGATGGGAACTCGAGCTGACTGTGAGCTAAACCTACCGCACAACTAACAGTGGCCGGGTAGCGTGCCTACGTTTTATCCCTAGACGCCCAGCGCCAGCCGGAGGACTGACTGACCCTAGCAGAGGAAAATACAGACCTGGCTTACCTCTAGAGAAATTTTCCCCAAAAGGCAGACAGTAGCCCCCACATATATTGTCGGTGATTTTAGAGGAAATTGACATACGAAGTATGAAGATAGGTTTAGCAAATTGAGGTCCGCTTACTAGATAGTAGGAAGACAGAAAAGGGAACTTCACAGTCAGCTGAAAACCCTTTCAAAACACCATCCTGAAATTACTTTAAGACTCTAATATCAACTCATGACACCAGAGTGGCAATTTCAGCTCACAAGAGCTTCCAGCCTCAGAAATATTCAAACACAGAGAACTGGAACAAAAATGCAAAAACAATCTTAGGACTACAAGTCCAACTTAGCTGATAGTAGTCTAGGAGCAGGAACATGCAACAGAAAGGCTTCTGGTAACATTGTTGGCCGGCATAGAAATGACTGAGGAGCAAGGCTAAATAGAAACTCCCACATCCTGATGAAAACAGGTGAACAGAGGAGATGAAGCACACAAGTTCAGTACCACCAGTAACCACCGGGGGAGCCCAGAAACCAAATTCACAACAGACCTCCCACCACCCCCTCCCACACATAAAACAGTGGACGGTTTCGGGGACAGGGATGGGGCCTTAAGACGCTGGGGACATGCAGACTTGATGTGTCCCAGCTGATTGCAGTGATGACAACGTCTGGGTTCTGCGCCTGGCCTGGAGAGGGCAGCAGGGGGGTACACCCCTTGCACTCTGTGGGCTGGGGAAGCAGGGGCAGGATTGGGCTTACCCCCTCTCCAGGTGCTGCTGGCAGGCTTCTTCGGCTCAGGCACCCTGTTATTGGCATACTCATCTGCCAGGGCGGCTGTAGCAGAAGCCCCCTTCGGTTTCCGGTCACGAAGGAACTGCTGGAGGTCCTCTGAGCAGTTCCACAAGAACTGCTCCGTGACGAACAGTTCCTGGACCTCCTGGCGGGTGGTGAGCGCTAGACCCGAGGTCCAGTGCTCTGCAGCTCTCAGCAACGCCCGCATGTGGTCGGTCCAGGTGTCCTTTGGGCCCCGCTGCAGGCTCCGGAACTTCTTGCGGTAGGACTCCGGGGTGAGGTTGTAGTGTTGGATCAGGGCCCGCTTGATGCTGCTGTAGTCCTGCTCCGCCCCGGCAGGTAAGTCCCCCAAAACTTCCAGGGACTTACCCCTCAAACGGGGGGTCAGGTATCTTGCCCACTGAGTCGGGGCCAGATGGTGTTGAAGGCAGGTCCTTTCAAAGGCCAGCAAGAAGGAATCCAGGTCTCCATCCTTCTCAAGCAGAGGGAAGTCCTCGGCCCGGACTTTGGAAACCCTGGACTCTGGTGGTGCTGGGGCGTCCAGCGGGAGCCCGTGTTGAGCCATCTCCAGTCGGTGCTGGCGCTCCGCTGCTCTCTCTGCCGCTGCTTGCTCCGCTGCCCGCTCTGCAGCTTTTTCGGCCCGCTCCGCTGCCTCACGGCGTTCTGCACGCTCTTGCTCCGCCGCTTCACGGCGTTCTGCACGCTCGGCCTCCGCTGCCTTCTCTGCAGCTGCCATGAGTTTCATATAGGCGTCTTCATTACCCGCCTCGAGACGTGCCACTGCCGCTGCAACAAGGGCCTCTGATGTGGACAGGCTGGGGCCGGTAGGTGGTGGGTAGTCCCTTGCCGGACTAAGCACGGGTGGCTGGCTCCTTGGGGAGTCTGGGCTGAGCTCCCCCTTGCCTTGAACAGTAAATTCCACCACCACCTCCTCATCGACCATAGCACTGGCCTGCGCCCTCACTGCACTCCTGGTGCCCTCTGCCATCTTTGGAACCTCTGGTTACTGACACAGCTGTAACCCTGACCTTGCACACAACTTATTATATTTACTGTCATGATCTCAATGGCAAGAGAACATAGCATAAGCATATATAGGAACTAGCTCTTGGAAGATGGGAACTGAGCTGACCATGAACTAAACCTAACGCACAACTAGCAGTGGCCGGGTAGCATGCCTACGTTGATTCTAGATGCCCAGCACCAGCCGGAGGACTAAATAATGCTAGCAGAGGAAAATATCAGTCCTAGCTCACCTCTAGAGAAATACCCCGAAAGGAGACAGAGGCCCCCCACATGTATTGGCGGTGAATTAAGATGAAATAACAAACGTAGTATGAAAATAGGTTTAGCAAATTTGAGGTCCACTTACTACATAGCAGAAGACAGAAAGGACACTTTCATGGTCAGCTGAAAACCCTATCAAAACACCATCCAGAAATTACTTTAAAACTCTGGCATTAACTCATAACACCAGAGTGGCAATTCCTGTTCACAAGAGCTTTCCAGACACAGTAACGAAACTACAGCTGTGAACTGGAACAAAAATGCAAAAACAAACATGGACCAGAGTCCAACTTATCTAGTAGTTGTCTAGGAGCAGGAACAAGCACAGAGAGGCTTCTGATAACATTGTTGACCGGCAAGCAACTAACAGAGCAGCAAGGTTATATAGCGACTCCCACATCTTGATGGGAACAGGTGAACAGAGAAGATGAAGACACCAGTTCAATTCCACCAGTAGCCACCGGGGGAGCCCAGAATCCAAATTCACAACAGTACCCCCCCCTCAAGGAGGGGGCACCGAACCCTCACCAGAACCACCAGGGCGATCAGGATGGGCCCTATGAAAGGCACGAACCAGATCAGAGGCATGAACATCAGATGCATTCACCCAAGAATTATCCTCCTGGCCGTATCCCTTCCACTTGACCAGATACTGGAGTCTCCGTCTGGAAACACGAGAGTCCAAGATTTTCTCCACAACATACTCCAACTCACCCTCAACCAACACCGGAGCAGGAGGCTCAACGGAAGGCACAACCGGTACCTCATACCTGCGCAATAATGACCGATGAAAAACGTTATGAATAGAAAAGGATGCAGGGAGGTCCAAACGGAAGGAAACAGGGTTAAGAATCTCCAATATCTTATACGGGCCGATGAACCGAGGCTTAAACTTAGGAGAAGAGACCCTCATAGGGACAAAACGAGAAGACAACCACACCAAATCCCCAACACAAAGCCGAGGACCAACACGACGGTGGCGGTTGGCAAAAAGCTGAGTCTTCTCCTGGGACAACCTCAAATTGTCCACCACCTGCCCCCAGATCTGATGCAATCTCTCCACCACAGCATCCACTCCAGGACAATCCGAAGATTCCACCTGACCAGAGGAAAATCGAGGATGAAACCCCGAATTACAGAAAAACGGGGACACCAAAGTGGCAGAGCTGGCCCGATTATTGAGAGCGAACTCCGCCAATGGCAAAAAAGCAACCCAATCATCCTGGTCAGCAGACACAAAACACCTCAGATATGTCTCCAGGGTCTGATTAATCCGCTCGGTCTGGCCATTCGTCTGAGGATGGAAAGCGGACGAAAAAGATAAATCTATGCCCATCCTAGCACAGAATGCCCGCCAAAATCTAGACACGAATTGGGTCCCTCTGTCAGAAACGATATTCTCAGGAATACCATGCAAACGAACAACATTTTGAAAAAACAGAGGAACCAACTCGGAAGAAGAAGGCAACTTGGGCAGAGGAACCAAATGGACCATCTTAGAGAAACGGTCACACACCACCCAGATGACAGACATCTTCTGAGAAACAGGCAGATCTGAAATAAAATCCATCGAGATGTGCGTCCAAGGCCTCTTAGGAATAGGCAAGGGCAACAATAATCCACTAGCCCGAGAACAACAAGGCTTGGCCCGAGCACAAACGTCACAAGACTGCACAAAGCCTCGCACATCTCGTGACAGGGAAGGCCACCAGAAGGACCTTGCCACCAAATCCCTGGTACCAAAAATGCCAGGATGACCTGCCAACGCAGAAGAATGAACCTCAGAGATGACTCTACTGGTCCAATCATCAGGAACAAACAGTTTATCAGGTGGGCAACGATCAGGTCTATCCGCCTGAAACTCCTGCAAGGCCCGCCGCAGGTCTGGAGAAACGGCTGACAATACCACTCCATCCTTAAGGATACCTGTGGGCTCAGAGTTACCAGGCGAGTCAGGCTCAAAACTCCTAGAAAGGGCATCCGCCTTAACATTCTTAGAACCCGGTAGGTATGACACTACAAAATTAAATCGAGAGAAAAATAATGACCAGCGCGCCTGTCTAGGATTCAGGCGCCTGGCGGTCTCAAGATAAATCAAATTTTTGTGGTCAGTCAATACCACCACCTGATGTCTGGCCCCCTCAAGCCAATGGCGCCACTCCTCAAAAGCCCACTTCATGGCCAAAAGCTCCCGATTCCCAACATCATAATTCCGCTCAGCGGGCGAAAATTTACGGGAAAAGAAGGCACAAGGCCTTATCACGGAGCAGTCAGAACTTTTCTGCGACAACACTGCCCCAGCTCCGATCTCAGAAGCGTCGACCTCAACCTGAAAAGGTAGAGCAACATCAGGCTGACGCAACACAGGGGCAGAGGAAAAACGGCGCTTAAGCTCCCGAAAGGACTCCACAGCATCAGGGGACCAATCAGCAACATCAGCACCCTTCTTAGTCAAATCGGTCAATGGCTTAGCAATATCCGAAAAACCAGCAATAAATCGACGATAAAAGTTAGCAAAGCCCAAAAATTTCTGAAGACTCTTAAGAGAAGAGGGCTGCGTCCAATCACAAATAGCTTGAACCTTGACAGGATCCATTTCAATGGAAGAGGGGGAAAAAATATATCCCAAAAAGGAAATCCTCTGTACCCCAAAAACACACTTAGAACCCTTCACACACAAAGAATTAGACCGCAAAACCTGAAAAACCCTCCTGACTTGCTGGACATGAGAGTCCCAGTCATCCGAAAAAATCAGAATATCATCCAGATACACAATCATAAATTTATCCAAATAATCACGAAAAATATCATGCATAAAGGACTGGAAAACTGACGGAGCATTTGAAAGACCAAAAGGCATCACTAAATACTCAAAGTGGCCCTCGGGCGTATTAAATGCGGTTTTCCACTCATCCCCCTGCCTGATTCGCACCAAATTATACGCCCCACGAAGGTCAATCTTAGAGAACCACTTGGCCCCCTTTATGCGAGCAAACAAATCAGTCAGCAACGGCAATGGGTATTGATATTTAACAGTGATTTTATTCAAAAGCCGATAATCAATACATGGTCTCAAAGAGCCGTCTTTTTTTTGACACAAAGAAAAAACCGGCTCCTAAGGGAGATGACGATGGACGAATATGTCCCTTTTCCAAGGACTCCTTTATATATTCTCGCATAGCAGCATGTTCAGGCACAGACAGATTAAATAAACGACCCTTTGGGTATTTACTACCCGGGATTAAATCTATGGCACAATCGCACTCTCGGTGCGGAGGTAACGAACCAAGCTTGGATTCTTCAAAGACGTCACGATAGTCAGACAGGAACTCAGGAATTTCAGAGGGAATAGATGATGAAATGGAAACCACAGGTACATCCCCATGAGCCCCCTTACATCCCCAGCTCAACACAGACATAGCTCTCCAGTCGAGGACTGGGTTGTGAGATTGCAGCCAAGGCAATCCTAGCACCAAATCATCATGTAGATTATACAGCACCAGAAAGCGAATAATCTCCTGGTGATCCGGATTAATACGCATAGTTACTTGTGTCCAGTATTGTGGTTTATTATTAGCCAATGGGGTGGAGTCAATCCCCTTCAGAGGAATAGGAGTCTCCAAAGGCTCTAAATCATACCCACAGCGTTTGGCAAAGGACCAATCCATAAGACTCAAAGCGGCGCCAGAGTCGACATAGGCGTCCGTGGTAATAGATGACAAAGAGCAAATCAGGGTCACAGATAGAATAAACTTAGACGGTAAGGTGCAAATGGAAACAGATTTACCAAGCTTTTTAGTGCGCTTAGAGCATGCTGATATAACATGAGTAGAATCACCACAATAGAAACACAACCCATTTTTCCGTCTAAAATTCTGCCGCTCGCTTCGGGACAGAATTCTATCACACTGCATACTCTCTGGCGACTTCTCAGTGGACACCGCCAGATGGTGCACTGGTTTGCGCTCCCGCAAACGCCTATCGATCTGAATAGCCATTGTCATGGACTCATTCAGACCCGCAGGCACAGGGAACCCCACCATAACATCCTTAATGGCATCAGAGAGACCCTCTCTGAAAGTCGCCGCCAGGGCGCACTCATTCCACTGAGTAAGCACAGACCATTTACGGAATCTTTGGCAGTAAATTTCCGCTTCATCTTGCCCCTGAGATAGGGACATCAAAGTTTTTTCTGCCTGAAGCTCCAAATGAGGTTCGTCATAAAGCAACCCCAAGGCCAGAAAAAACGCATCCACATTGAGCAACGCAGGATCCCCTGGTGTCAATGAAAAAGCCCAGTCTTGAGGGTCGCCCCGGAGCAAGGAAATCACAATCCTGACCTGCTGTGCAGGGTCTCCGGCAGAGCGAGATTTCAGGGACAAAAATAATTTGCAATTATTTCGAAAATTCTGAAACCCAGATCTATTCCCCGAGAAAAATTCCGGCAAAGGAATTCTCGGCTCAGATACAGGTGCATGACAAACAAAATCTTGCAAATTTTGTACCTTCGTGGCGAGATTATTCAAACCTGCAGTTACACTCTGAAGATCCATTACAAACAGGTGGACACAGAGCCATTCAAAGATTAGAAGGAGAGAAAAAAAAAAAAAAAAAAATTTCAGCAGACTACTTATTTCTCTCCTTTCTCAGCCAAGGATTTTAACCCTTTAGTGGCCGGTCAAACTGTCATGATCTCAATGGCAAGAGAACATAGCATAAGCATATATAGGAACTAGCTCTTGGAAGATGGGAACTGAGCTGACCATGAACTAAACCTAACGCACAACTAGCAGTGGCCGGGTAGCATGCCTACGTTGATTCTAGATGCCCAGCACCAGCCGGAGGACTAAATAATGCTAGCAGAGGAAAATATCAGTCCTAGCTCACCTCTAGAGAAATACCCCGAAAGGAGACAGAGGCCCCCCACATGTATTGGCGGTGAATTAAGATGAAATAACAAACGTAGTATGAAAATAGGTTTAGCAAATTTGAGGTCCACTTACTACATAGCAGAAGACAGAAAGGACACTTTCATGGTCAGCTGAAAACCCTATCAAAACACCATCCAGAAATTACTTTAAAACTCTGGCATTAACTCATAACACCAGAGTGGCAATTCCTGTTCACAAGAGCTTTCCAGACACAGTAACGAAACTACAGCTGTGAACTGGAACAAAAATGCAAAAACAAACATGGACCAGAGTCCAACTTATCTAGTAGTTGTCTAGGAGCAGGAACAAGCACAGAGAGGCTTCTGATAACATTGTTGACCGGCAAGCAACTAACAGAGCAGCAAGGTTATATAGCGACTCCCACATCTTGATGGGAACAGGTGAACAGAGAAGATGAAGACACCAGTTCAATTCCACCAGTAGCCACCGGGGGAGCCCAGAATCCAAATTCACAACAATTTACACTCTGACCGTCTAGTGCTGGGCTGACCTTAAGACCCCAGCAGTGAAAGTTACCACTGGTAGTCTTTAGTGTCTGGGAGTAGGAGTCCCACGCACACTATTACTCTGATCCCACGTACGCTGCCACCACTGTGAAGGAGGCCCCTGTTCCTCCCACGTCACCAATCCGTGACGTCACTACACAGGCACAGCTCTCCGGCGCCCCCTTTGTCTCTCAGGTCAGTAAGGGAACTGCACCTAGAGCAAATGGCCGCCGGGGAGACTGCCCTGTTACCCACACTGGGTATTCTAGGATTCGCAATCAGAGTAAAAGGATCAGCCCAAAATTAACTTATGATTTAATTGCCTTAAGGGCGCACTAGGTAATTACAAGAAATATACAATCACAATATATCAAGAGTTACAGTCAGAGTACAATACAACAACAATGATACAAGGCTTAAGGTATAAAGCTGGAGGTCACTTTACCAGGTTAGAGGTCGCTTGTGGAAGCCGGGGGGCGCAGCGTTCCGCAGGTCCAAAACTTTAGTTGTCGGGCAGCCCCCAGAAAGCGTGTGCTTGCTCCCCTCTGGCTGGCATGCCCTGTTTCTTAGCTGGTCATCTTCTGTGTGTCCCACTCTCCACATGTTCCAGCTCTTAACCCTGCCGTGTCCCTCCCCCTGTAGCTGGGTGGGCTTAGCAATCTCCACCCCTCTGCCTCCCTGCAAGATTTATTCCAATATCTAATAAATGGGATAACTTCTCTCAGGATGATCGGATCAGTACCTGGGCAGTACCAGCGCCTGTGGTTTGTTCTGCCGGTTGGACAGGGATCAAACCTGGACCCATTCGGTCCCCGTGGGAGGCTGATCTCTATATCTCGGGTTTCAGACCCCCCACGGACACAGGAGTCGCACTATTAGATGCACAATTTCTTTAGGACGAGGGGAATATTTTTATGAGCCGGTACCTCGGATTATGCGTCCATAATTCATGATTCCCTGTTGTAGACGGTTTGACTGGACAGCCATAAGAGATGTGTATCCAGTGGCCACTTGACATGCGTGCTTTAATTAAGCCCCCAGGCATTTCCAAGCCCCCTGCTGGTGTGGCTTCCTCCCTGAGCTTTGAAGTACCTTCTGCAATCTACACTGAGCTCAGCCGATTACCATACTAATAGGCACTATGTTCATTAGAAAAGGTGGGGGCCAGGAGCACTCCTCTCTGCAGACCTGTGACCAGGAGACAAAATGGAGTCACGCCAATCTGTGTTAGTATGCCCATCCAAGATGGCGGCTGTTCCCTCATCACAGTTGTTTCCTATAGAATCCTAGATCAGTGTCCCTCATGATGGTGCCATGATGAATTGGCTGCAGTCCTTTCTCTTGTCTGTTGGGTGGTTTGCAGAATGTCCGGCTGGTAGCTCTGTGTTACTTCCCTCCCCCAGGATCTGATCTCTGAGTCTTTTTATACCCAAGGCATGTAAGCGATTTTTAGAATTACCCAGGGTCCTTCAGTCCAACATCAAGATAAGGTAAACAATGGTGATGGGATCAAGGTAGCACTATTAGCATATAAGCACACATCAATAAACAAAGCTTAACACACTCAATGTACAGTCACCATTACAGACTTAAGGTACCGTCACATAGAAGGTACCGTCACACTAAACGATATCGCTAGCGATCCGTGACGTAGCAGCGTCCTGGATAGCGATATCGTTGAGTTTGACACGCAGCAGCGATCAGGATCCCGCTGTGATGTCGCTGGTCGTTGCTGAAAGTTCAGAACTTTATTTGGTCGTCAGATCGCTGTGTATCGTTGTGTTTGACACCAAAAGCAACGATACCAGCGATGTTTTACACTGGTAACCAGGGTAAATATCGGGTTACTAAGTGCAGTGCTGCGCTTAGTAACCCGATGTTTACCCTGGTTACCAGTGTAAAATGTAAAAAAATCAAACAGTACATACTCACCTTCGCATCCCCCGCCGTCCGCTTCCTGCACTGACTGAGCGCCGGCCTAAAGTGAAAGCACAGCACAGCGGTGACGTCACCGCTCTGCTGTTAGGGCCGGCGCTCAGTCAGTGCAGGAAGGGGACGCCGGGGGACGCGAAGGTGAGTATGTACGGTTTGGTTTTTTACATTTTACACTGGTAACCAGGGTAAACATCGGGTTACTAAGCGCAGCACTGCGCTTAGCAACCCGATGTTTACCCTGGTTACTCAGGGACCTCGGCATCGTTGGTCACTGGAGAGTGGTCTGTGTGACAGCTCTCCAGCGACCAAACAGCGACGCTGCAGCGATCAGCATCGTTGTCTGTATTGCTGCAGCGTCGCTTAGTGTGACGGTACCTTAAGCGACGCTGCAGCGATATAGACAACGATGCCGGTCCCCGGGTAAACATCAGGTTACTAAGCGCAGGGCCGCGCTTGGTAACCCGATGTTTACCCTGGTTACCAGTGCTAATGTAAAAAAAACCAAACACTACATACTTACATTCCGGTGTCTGTCCCCCAGCGCTGTGCTTTCCTGCACTGTGAGCGCCGGCCGGAAAGCACAGCGGTGACGTCACCACTGTAATGTGCTTTACGGCTGGCCGGCGCTGACAGTGCAGGAAAGCACAGCGCCGGGGGACAGACACCGGAATGTAAGTATGTAGTGTTTGCTTTTTTTTACATTAGCACTGGTAACCAGGGTAAACATCGGGTTACTAAGCGCGGCCCTGCGCTTAGTAACCCGATGTTTACCCTGGTTACCAGTGAAGACATCGCTGAATCGGCGTCACACACACCGATTCAGCGATGTCTGCGGGAGTCCAGCGACTAAATAAAGTTCTGGACTTTCTGCTCCGACCAACGATGGCACAGCAGGATCCTGATCGCTGCTGCGTTTCAAACTCAACGATATCGCTATCCAGGACGCTGCAACGTCACAGATCGCTAGCGATATCGTTCAGTGTGAAGGTACCTTTACACAGTATGTTAGATAGTATATCAGTTGGCAAGTCTGTCTTCTTGACCCACCAGACATAAACACTTAAATTCATAAGCCAATATACAGATAAAAAGCCAGTTCTTTTGGTTTTTGCAAAAAAATGGTTGTCTGGGAAATTAAGATACAATCTGGTTTCTTCACAGTAACGATGGTCATTATGCCCAAAAAGTTCCATTTTAGTTTTATCAGACCACAGGATGTCTGAAAAAATTAAGGTATTTGTTCCCGTGTGCATTTGTAAACATTAATCTGGCTTTTTTATGTTTCTTTTAAAGTAATGGCTTCTTCCTGGCAGAGTGGCCTTTCAGCCCATGTTGAGACAATACTTGCTTCACTGTGGATATTGACACAATCTTACCATCTTCCGTCATCTTCACAAGGTCTTTTGCTTTTGTCATTGGGTTGATATGCACGTTCATCTCTGGACACCGAACCCATCTACTTCCTGAGCTGTATGATGGCTGTACATTCCCTTCTTGTTTGTACTTGCGTATAATTGTACAGTTGAATGAGGCACCTTCAGGTAACTTGAAATTGTACCCAAAGATGAGTCAGACTTGTGCAAGTCCACAATTCTCTTCCTGATATCTTGGCTGATTTCCTGAGACTTTCCCATTATGCAACACAAAGAAGCAGTGTGTTTCAGGTTTGCATTAAAATAAAACCAAAGGTGTGTCCCTAAATAACCAGAAGCTTCCAAACACATGACATCATATGGGCAGTCCAGAATTGTTTAAGTAATAAAAATGGCTTAAAACATTCTCTCTCTCTCATTATTCTGCCATTTGGCAAATATTAATAATTATGGTAATCCTTATTGACCTAAAACGGGAAGGGTTTATTCTGATTTAAAGTCAGATATTGGGAAAAACCTGCAGATGTGTCTTTCTATATAGTGTATGGAAACTTCTGATTTCAACTGTATATATATACACACACCATGTATGCACCGCCTACAGAACACACTGTATACAGATCTAAATACACCCCATAAGTACACCGTGCACGGAAGTATACACCTACACCATACACTGTATACAATACGATACACTTTATTGATCCCGAGGGAAATTATGGTATTACAGCAGCATTACAAACAGCATTTCAAACATTACAATATTACAAATAGCATTACATACAGTAATTACTAGACACAGATCTTGCACAAGACTAACCGCATTACGTAACAAATTTTGGTGAATATAGGTACTTAAATCTCTCTGATCATTGCCATTAGTGCACCAGCCATAGGCCATTGTCTTATTTCACCCTTAGGAAATTGTTATATATCCCCATAGCAGTAGGCACACAGTAGGTATACAGATCTATATACATTATTATTATTCATTAATATAGCGCCATTTATTCCATGGCGCTTTACATGTGAAAAGGGGCAAATATAGACAAGCACAATAAACATGAGCAATACAAGGCACATACAGGTACAGAAGGAGAGGACCCTGCCAGCGAGGGCGCACAGTCTACAGGGGATGGGAGAGGATACACTAGGAGAGGGTAGAGCTGGTCATGCGGTGGTTCAGTAGACTGAGGCTGAGTCAGGGGATGAGCCAAGTTTCAGTAATGCCGAGGAAGGAGAGTTTGTTGGTGATGAAGAGTTCATGGATAAATGGCAGTTTGTTGCAGACGGAGCGTGCTTTCCATAGTGTTCCAGGTAGGGGGACCAGGGGCTGGATGAATTGGTATGAGGTTATCATGGTTGGAAAAACGTGTAGGAAATTGTTGCAGTGGATTAGAAATGAATGTGGGGATATGTTCAGGAGGGCCAGGATTTGGGGATACACCACCAGCAATGAGTAGCAGACAGAGCATTAGAAGGTGGGAGTAGGATAGGACATGATGCGGCCGTGTGTCTGTAGAAACAGAGAAAAAGGATTGTATGTGGAGGAACAGTTCTGAGGAGGTGAGATGGCTGGGGAGGATGGAGGGTGAAATTACTAGATCCTTACTAGGTGGGGGGATTACAGGAGGTAGGGAAAAATAGAGTAGTATAGGTGTGAAAGAGAAAAGGAACCGAAACATTGTAGTGGTTTGATATTCCATTACCTTAAGTCAAATTCCAGTCCAATTCAAATCTAATTCAGAGTAATGTAATTAGAAATATGTAATTTGAAAGATGGCTGAATCAGATGTAATTTGAAAGATGGCTGACTCAGACTAAAGTCTGGATCAGACCCATGGTTTCGAATATATCTGGGATTAACACTGCTCAGCTGTGAGAGAATGTGGGTGAGTGGGGCCAGAAAACATGTTCACAGTTAAGCAAAGGTCATAAAACAGGGGGCGGGGGTGTTACACTGACCTCTCAGATATGCCTGCAAACACAGGAGCAGTGAAATATATTGTGAACACAGAGTCATGGGGTAAGCACAGCATACCATAGAACATCAATGCAATTTACAGACATTCAGGAGCTAAGGAGAGCTGGGGACATTCAGTTCATACCATAGAACATCAATGCACTATACAGAGACATTTAGGAGCTAGGGAGAGCTGGGGACATTCAGTTCATACCTGTGGGAAGAGGAGAATAGCTTGAGTTGGATGGTACAGATGGTGATAATATTGAAGCAGTGATGATTGGCCAAATGCATTCTAGAATTCAAGTCTAATTCAGAGTAATGTAATTAGAAATCTGTAATTTGAAAGATGCCTGAATCAGACTAAAGTCTGTATCAGACCCATGGCTTTGAATATATCTGGGATTAGCACTGCTCAGCTGTGAGAGAATGTGGGTGACATCAGTGACACACACATACTGTTTATATCTTTATATTTCATAGATAGCAGAATAGCCAGTAATTCATTTGTTGGCTTCTGTAAAATCATTGCAGAAGCCTACAGGATAGGAGACATGGTTTACGTACAGTAAACCATTGCAGAACAGTTAGATTTATAGATGTCAGTGACTAATACTATTAGTACTGTGTTTGTATAATTTGGGACCTGTATTTAATAAAAGAATGTTTTCACTGAAAAAACTGGCGTGGGCTCCCGCGCAATTTTCTCAGCTAGAGTGGCAAGCCAGTGACTGAGGTCAGATATTAATAGCCTAGACAGGGACCATGGTTATTGCCCCCCCCCCCCCCGGCTAAAAACATCTGCCCCCAGCCACCCCAGAAAAGGCACATCTGTAAGATACACCCACTCTGGCACTTAGCCTCTCTCTTCCCACTGCCCTGTAGAGGTGGCATATAGGGTAATAGGGGGTTACTGTCACCTTTGTATTATAAGGCGACATTAACCCCTTCCCGACATGTGACGGTATAGTACGTCACATGTCGGGACCCCCGCTTTGATGTGCGCTCCGGCGGTGAGCGCACATCAAAGTCGCGACATGTCAGCTGTTTTTTACAGCTGACATGTGCGCGCAATAGCGGCGGGTGAAATCGCGATCACCCGCCGCTATTAACTAGTTAAATGCCGCTGTCAAGCGCAGACAGCGGCATTTAACTACCGCATCCGGCCGTGCGGCCGGATATGAGCGCATCGCCGACCCCCGTCACATGATCGGGGGTCGGCGATGTGTCAGGAAGGTAACCATAGAGGTCCTTGAGACCTCTATGGTTACTGATTGCCGGTGGCTGTGAGCGCCCCCCTGTGGTCGGCGCTCACAGCACACCTGCAAATCTGCTGTGTAGCAGCGATCTTATGATCACTGCTGCATAGCAGAGCCGATCGGGCTGTGCCTGCTTCTAGCCTCCCATGGAGGCTATTGAAGCATGGCAAAAGTAAAAAAAAAAAGTTTTTAAAAATGTGAAAAAAATAAAAAAAATATAAAAGTTTAAATCACCCCCCTTTCGCCCCAATCAAAATAAATCAATAAAAAAAAAACCCAACCTACACATATTTGGTATCGCCGCGTTCAGAATCGCCCGATCTATCAATAAAAAAAAAGCATTAACCTGATCGCTAAATGGCGTAATGAGAAAAAAATTCGAAACGCCAGATTTACGTTTTTTTGGTCGCCACGACATTGCATTAAAATGCAATAACGGGCGATCAAAAGAACGTATCTACACCAAAATGCTATCATTAAAAACGCCAGCTCGGCACGCAAAAAATAAGCCCTCACCTGACCCCAGATCACGAAAAATGGAGACGCTACGAGTATCGGAAAATGGCGCAATTTTGTTTTGTTTTGTTTTTTGCAAAGTTTGGAATTTTTTTTCACCACTTAGGTGAAAAATAACCTAGTCATGTTAGGTGTCTATAAACTCGTAGTGACCTGGAGAATCATAATGGCAGGTCAGTTTTAGCATTTAGTGAACCTAGCAAAATAGGCAAGCAAAAAACAAGTGTGGGATTGCACTTTTTTTGCAATTTCACTGCACTTGGAATTTTTTTCCCGTTTTCTAGTACACGACATGCTAAAACCAATGATGTCGTTCAAAAGTACAACTCGTCCCGCAAAAAATAAGCCCTCACATGGCCAAATTGACGGAAAAATAAAAAAGTTATGGCTCTGGGAAGGAGGGGAGCGAAAAACGAAAATGGAAAAACGGAAAAAGCTCCGGGGGTGAAGGGGTTAAGCTGGATTAGTAATGGAGAGGTGTCAATAACACACTTATCCATTACTAATCCTAAAGTTTGGAAAGGGTTAAATAAACACACACACATGCAGAATAAAGTGTTTTAAAGAAATGAAAGACAACAGTTTTGCCATCTTTATTCTTCTGCCAATCCAAACAAAGCCCTCGAACTCTTGTAATAAGTAAAAAACAACAATATACCTGTCCGGCATACAGTCAGTCCCACGGCGTAATCCATATCTGGGTGATATATAGTTTACAACCGGGAGAGGTGCTAATGCTACCGGCCTGGCTGTAAACCACTGAGGAATGAATGACAAGTTGCCGGCGTTAGTATTAGTGACCTCAGCGCAGCCTCCCAGTCTGACCCGAGGTGAACTCTTGAGCGTGGGAAAGTGACAGTTCATTTTCCCACGCTGCCGAGTTCATCGCAGGTTAGGCTGGGAAGCTGCGCTGATGTCACGGATGCTTTTATTAAATACATACAGGTCCCAAATTTTACACACACATACTACTAACAGTCACTGACATCTAAAATCTAACGGTTCTGCAATGGTTTACTGTATGTAAAACATGTCTCCTATCCTGTAGGCTTCTGCAATAATTTTGCAGAAGCTGACAAATGAATTATCGGCTATTCTATCTATGAAATATAAAGATATATATATATACATGTGTCACTGACATATATATATATATATATATATATATATATATATATATATACATACCTATTCTACGTGTATATATCTATTCTATTCTAACCTATTCTATTCTGTACGCGGCAGATAATTTGCCAGCTTTTAATCTATATATTTATCTGTTCCGAAGATTATTTGGTATTATAACGATGTTTACAGTTGTGTTTTACAATGCGATTTTAACGTGAGCTTTTACATAGAGAACTGCTGTATGTAAAAGCTCATGTTAAAATGGCATTGCATATCGATGCCACACTGTTACTAGATGCGAGGAAATCGCATCCTCGGATTACATACGGATCACTGTTCAAGGAACATTTGTGCTATTCTAGGCCGTCAAAATCGGACCGATGTTTTATACGAAAGTGTGACTCCAGCCTTAATAGTAGTCTGGTATGTGATTGATCAAGTCCTGGAATTGATTATGAAATGGGGTAAAATGTGATTTACTGATGAAAATATTCTCTTCATTACTTGTTCTATAAATTATTGTACTGGAGCCACTTAGCAGAAAATATAAATTATTTGAAGAAAAAACACAAACCCTAATAATTGTAAGATGTGTGGTAGGTCTCAAAACAAGGGGAGATACAAATGTTTGGTTGTGATAGGCCCATGGTGCAATAGTTATTAGGAATCACTCCTTCTACCTTGCTTCCTACAAACCCGGCATTGGTTTTGGGGATACTTTTGGATGGGGGTGGCAGGGACAGGGCAAATAAAATGGAGTTTGGCAAGTCTCCAGTCTCCTCCAACTCAAAGGCTTCCTCCTATGTCATCAAGTCAAATATGAGACAATTTTCTCCAGGAACTGGAGGAAAGAGATCTTGGGATTTTTTGCTGTGGAGGACAAAACTATTAGGGCTCATTTCCACTTGCGAGGAAAATGGAAGAGTGCAATCTGATAAAAAATTGGATTGCACTCGGACCAATGTTATTCAATAGGTGTCTTTTCATTTGCGATTTTTTTTCTCAGCGGAAATCGGACTGAGAAAAAAATCGCAGCATGCTGCGTATTGCTGCGATTCTCGGACGAGACTCGCCAATGCAAGTCAATGGGAGCGAGAAAAAAAACACAGCACTCGCACCATGCGTATGATGTCCGTTTTTTACGGATACCTTACCATTCAGTTGCATAGAACACTGTAAATGGTCCTGTAAATCACTGATTAAAAAATCGCATTGAACTTGCATGACAATCGCATACTTTTCATCCCTTTTTTTCAGTCCAGATTACGGACCATTTTTTCTCTCGCAAGTGGAAATGAGCCCTTATATGTAGCAATTTGGATGAGGTAGACTGCTACCTTTTAATACCAGGCCAAAGTCTTGTGCAGTCTGTGATGCAGGCAGAGTTTTGCTGGTCTCTGGTGGTGCACGTCTGACACTCACGTCCGCATACAGTATGGTCAGCATGTACACGTCCTTTTATTTCACTGCAAGAAGTTGGCCACTTTCAAGGAAGAATGATGCCATCTCCAAACGTCTGGACACCAACTGTGAAGGAAAACCTACGGTTTTTTGTGATTGCTCCACAAGCCCCTGTATTTGCAGAGTGGAGGTATAATAATAATTTTAATAATAATTTTTATTTATATAGCGCCAACATATTCCACAGCACTTTACAATTAGCGAGGACATGTACAAACAATAAATTCAATACAGGTTAAGACAATTTAAACAGTGACATTAAGGGTGAGGTCCCTGCTCGCAAGCTTACAATCTACAAGGAAATGGGGGGACACAATAGGTGAAAAGTGCTTGTTATTTCAGGTCTGGCAATTATAATACATAGGGATTTTCATATAAAGCTGCATGATCCGGTCATCAGCCCGTGTGTTTAAGTGCAATAGTCAAGTATCAAGTGCAGTTATCGTGTGCATGGAGGGTGTGGAGACAGATGAATAGTAGGGTGCAGATTCAGAGTAATATTTGGAGGGAGGGAACAGGCAAAGTTAGTTTACTGAGTAGTTGATGTGGTAGGCTTGTTTGAAGAGATGGGTTTTTAAAGCGCGCTTGAATAGGTCGGGGCTAGGTATCAGTCTGATCATCTGGGGAAGTGCATTCCAGAGAGCTGGCGCAGCACGAGAGAAGTCTTGGAGACGGAGGTGTGAAGTTCGGATTATGGGGGATGCTAGTCTTAGGTCGTTTGTAGAACGGAGGGCACGTGTAGGGCGATAGACAGAGATGAGAGAGGAGATATAAGGCGGTGCAGAACTGTGGAGGGCTTTGTGGGTGAGAGAGATGAGTTTATACTGGACCCTGTAGCGAATGGGTAGCCAGTGTAATGACTGGCACAAGATGGAGGCATCAGTGAAGCTTCTGGACAGAAATATGACTCTGGCTGCAGCATTCAAGATGGATTGGAGAGGAGAAAGTTTGGTAAGAGGGAGACCGATCAGAAGAGAGTTGCAGTAGTCCAGACGAGAATGAATAAGAGCGACAGTAAAGGCCCCGTCTCACACAGCGACGCTGCAGCGATACAGACAACGATGCTGATCGCTGCAGCGTCGCTGTGGAGCTGTCACACAGACAGCTCTCTCCAGCGACCAACGATCAGGGGAACGACTTCGGCATCGTTGAAACTGTCTTCAACGATGCCGAAGTCCCCCTGCAGCACCCGGGTAACCAGGGTAAACATCGGGTTACTAAGCGCAGGGCCGCGCTTAGTAACCCGATGTTTACCCTGGTTACCAGCGTAAATGTAAAAAAAAACAAACAGTACATACGCACCATCTGTTGCCCGTCAGGTCCCTTGGCGTCTGCTTCCTGCTCTGACTGATCCGGCCGGAAAGTGAGAGCGCAGCAGTGACGTCACCGCTGCGCTCTGCTCTCACTGTACGGCGGCTCAGTCAGAGCAGGAAGCAGACGCCAAGGGACCTGACGGGCAACAGATGGTGAGTATGTACTGTTTGGTTTTTTTTACATTTACGCTGGTAACCAGGGTAAACATCGGGTTACTAAGCGCGGCCCTGCGCTTAGTAACCCGATGTTTACCCTGGTTACCAGTGAAGACATCGCTGGATCCGTGTCACACACACCGATTCAGCGATGTCAGCGGGACCTCAACGACCAAAAAAAGGTCCAGGCCATTCTGACACGACCAGCGATCTCGCAGCAGGGGCCTGGTCGCTGGTACGTGTCACACATAGCGAGATCGCTACTGAGGTCGCTGTTGCATCACAAAACTTGCGACTCAGCAGCGATCTCGCTATGTGAGACGGGGCCTTAAGAGTCTTAGCAGTTTCAACGGTGAGAAAAGGTCGGATTCTGGAGATGTTTTTAAGATGCAGGTGACAAGAGCGAGTGAGTGATCGGATGTAGGGAGTAAAGGAAAGTTCGGAGTAAAATATGACCCCAAGACAGCGGGCATGCTGCTTGGGAGTTATGGTTGAACCCTCCAGGGTAATTTCGATGTTGGGTAGAGTGAGGTTAGTAGAAGGGAGAAACACAAGAAGTTCCGTTTTGGAGAGATTTAGTTTCAGGTAGAGGGAGGACATGATGTTAGAGACAGCAGACAGACAATCCTTGGTATTTTGAATTAGGGTAGGGGTGATGTCGGGGGAAGAAGTGTATAATTGGGTGTCATCAGCATAGAGATGATACTGGAACCCAAATCTGCTGATTATTTGTCCAATAGGGGCCGTGTAAAGAGAGAAGAGGAGGGGGCCTAGGACTGAGCCCTGCAGAACCCCGATAGTAAGGGGACAAGGAGAGGAAGAGGAGCCGGCAAGACAAGGAGAGGAAGAGGAGCCGGCAAAAGATACAGTGAAGGAGCGGTCGGATAGGTAGGAGGAGAACCAGGAGAGGGCTGTGTCGTTGAGGCCTATGGAGCTGAGCATAGTGAGAAGGAGCTGGTGATCCACAGTGTCGAATGCGGCAGATAGATCCAGGAGAATCAGCAGAGAGCAATGACCTTTGGATTTAGCTGTTATTAGATCATTAGAGACTTTAGTGAGGGCAGTTTCAGTGGAGTGTAAAGAGCGGAAACCAGATTGTAAAGGGTCGAGAAGAGAGTTATCCGAGAGATAGCGGATTAGACGGGAGTGGACCAAGCGTTCCAGGAGTTTAGAGATGAAGGAAAGGTTAGAGACAGGTCTGTAGTTAGCAGTGCAGTTCTGGTCCAGGGATGGCTTTTTAAGTAAAGGGGTTATGATGGCATGTTTAAATGAGGAGGGAAAGATACCTGAAGAAAGAGAGAGGTTAAATATTTTAGTCAGGTGAGTGGTGACCACTGGTGAGAGAGACTGCAGGATATGTGAAGGAATGGGGTCACTGTTGCAGGTTGTAGGCCGAGCAGAAGCGAGGAGCTTGGAGACTTCTTCTTCTGAAACAGGCTCGAAGATGTCTAGTGAGCTTGAGGTGCGGCAGGGAAGGGGATCCAGGCACTGAGGAGATTGCGCTGAGATATCCTGATGGATGAGGTTGATTTTTTCTAAGAAATAAGTGGCCAGATCCTCACCGCTGAGGTTGGTGATGGGGGCCTGCACTTTAGGTTTCAGGAGGGAGTTTAAAGTTTCAAAAAGTCGTTTTGGGTTGTTGAATAGTGAGGTGATGAGGGTGGTGAAGTAGGATTGTTTGGCCAGATAAAGGGCAGAGTTGTAGGTTTTGAGCATAAACTTATAGTGGATGAAGTCTTCTGCTAAGAGAGATTTTCTCCACTGCCGCTCTGCACACCTTGAGCAACGCTGCAGGAAGCGTGTTTGCATAGTGTGCCAGGGCTGCCGTTGTCTGTGTCGTGTCTTTCTGCGTGTAGAAGGTGCTGCTTCATCTAGGGCATTCTTCAGTGTATTATTTAAGTGTGACAATGCTAAGTCTGGACAGGAGAGGGAGGAGATGGGGGCTAGAGATGTGTGGAGATTGTCCATAAGCTGCTGGGTATTAATGGTACGTGTATTCCGATAAGTGTGGTAAGTGGGGGTGTCCCGGGTGAGGAGACAATTCTTGACAGAGAATGAAAGAAGGTTGTGGTCTGAGAGCGGGAGAGGGGAGTTCGTAAAGTCGTGCAGCGAGCCGGGACGGGAGAAGACCAGGTCCAGAGTATTCCCATCCTCATGCGTAGGAGAATTAGTAAACTGAGAGGCCGAATGAAGAAGTTAGAGAAAGAAGTTGAGCGGCAGATTGGGAGAGGGGATCATTGATGGGGATGTTAAAGTCTCCCATGATGAGGGCGGGGATGTCACAGGATAGGAAGTGAGTAAGCCAGGTGGCAAAGTGGTCTAGAAACTGGCGGGAGGAGACTGGAGGGAGATAAACAACCGCCACTTGCAAGGAGAAGGGCTTAAAGAGTCTGACAGCGTGGACTTCAAAGGAAGGAAATGTGAGTGAGGGAACCGGGGGGATGACCTGGAAAGCACATTGTGATGAGAGGAGCAAATCAACACCTCCACCCTGTCTGTTCTCAGGTCTGGTGGTATGTGAAAATTTCTGCCCACCAAACGAGAGAGCGGCAGCGACGGTGGTGTCTGAGTCCTGGATCCAGGTTTCTGTAATAGCCAGAAGGTTAAGGGAATTAGAGAGGAAAAGATTGTGAATGTAAGTTAGTTTGTTACACACAGACCGTGCATTCCAGAGAGCACAGTGGAAAGCGATAGGAGAAGGCATGCACTGAATGTTAATAAGATTAGCAGGGTTTCTATATGCAGCTGGAGAGGAGTAATGTATGCTGGTGGAGGGGGGGCCAGGGTTCGGGGAGATGTCACCTGCGACTAGTAGGAGGAAAAACAGAAAGAGCAGGTGGTGGGATGATTTGTATGAATGTTTTGAGTGCTGCATGGCGGTAGTGGCTGGTTTGGAGTGGGTAAGAAATGTCAGTAGAGCCTCAGAGTTATACATGGGTGAGGGGAGAAGGGAGGGGTGGATATAGAGAGGGTGTCCAGAATGTGTTAAAGGGCGGGCGAGTTGTGAGAAAGCAGAAGTAAAAACAAATAAGAAGCAGATAGATATGATTAATGCAAAATGTAGTTTGACTGACCAAAAAGCATGATTGTTTATAGAACTTATGCACCTTACCTGTCTCCTGCCCTGTCCAACTGCCATTTTCTAACTGCTAAGCACTCTAAACTGTTGCACTTAAAATCTGTTGCACACGCGAACCCGCATACGTCCTATCCCAGACATACTAAATATATATGAATGGAGTGACTGCTAGCATCAGGAACCAAATGGCCACAATCAGCAAATCAGAGGTATTTGTATAGAATACTTGTGTAGTAGTTTCTGTGTACACTGGATGTAAAAATGGCATCAATAGCTCCCAGACAATTTTACCCGGGATGACAATTTGTCTGGGGGGATAATTTGGCGGTCCCTACCTTCATACATTAAGAAGATTTGTCTGGGGGCAGTTTGGGGGGATAATTTGGTGGTCCCTACCTTCATACATTAGGAAGATAGATGTCTATCCTGTTGTGCTCTCGCGCATTTTGCACCATTTGACGCTGTAGTTGGCGCTTTGAGGAATGACAGACGGTCCTCGAAACTCTGACTGCAACATTTTGCTCTGGGGTATATCAATTTAGAAATGAGTCTTGTGGAAGAGGTCTCAATTTCTTTAGTTCTTCGTAGTTGGGGTCATTTCTTGGGGGAGGGGGCTTAGGAATTGTCACGAAATGAAGGAATCTCATTAGGGCTTGATATTGGGCTCGGGACATGATGGCTGCAGATATGGGGTGCTGTGGACAGATTCTGTTGCCCGGTAGGAGCAGAGTGTGGCTTCTTTTTTTTTCTTTATAAACTAATATTGAGAAGGCTCAACATTTTTTTATTTCAGGAAAATTTGTACCGATCCAGGAATGGAGATGAAAAGCAGTAGGTTTTTGGGAAACACATTGTGGGGCATATAAAGTGGTTTGGTGGACCATTTATTATAAGACTTCTGGGGTAATGAAAATTTGGAAAAATTCCAAGGGGGTCAAATTGGTGGCATCTAATTATATTTCAGGGGATGCCGAAAAAGGTGGAATTTGAGGGGGAAATGCACAGTGAAGAGGGGACTGCGGTACTTGGACCTGTCTCTGACCCTTCAGCAGTGACGACAGACTCCGCTACCATCGAGCTGTTGGATAGATTGTATACGCCTACCTAACACTACTAGACATAAACCTAATCTAACAATAGTATACCAATACCTAACTTTTAACATTTTTTTACTTTTGAATAAACCCTAACACGCGACCCTAATGAATTTATATAAACTGATCTAGAACTTTTTTTTTTCTCCGACAGGACAGCACTTGTATGTAGTGTATCTCTCTTCTCTTGTAGAACAACTACGAGAGGAAAGCGAGGAACAGCCCAAGTGCTGCCATATTTGCTAACATCAGGGCTTTTCATCAGTCTGATAGGGTCTATCACAGTAATCAAAATTTATCACCCAATATAAAAGATCCCTGCTGTTGCCGGAGGAAGGAGGGAGCTGGACGACTGTGGATCTGGTACCAATGCTAGTGATGTGTCGTTCGCGAAGGATCCAACAAAGAGCCGGCTCCCTGCTGTGAACGATAGGTCCCAGCACCCCAGTGAGAGCCACTAAAATCCCGGTCTTCGGCAGGTGTAACTCCGCCCACCTGAGCAAAACTCCACCCACTCTTCAATTTAATAGGTTCTTAGCAAGTGGGCGGAGTTTTCACGGTAGGTGGGCGGGGTTTTGGGTGCCTGATCAGTATTCAACAGTGATCCATTTAGCGGAGCCATGAGAGCCAGATCACCAAAAAGAGCCGGACTGCCTATCACTACAATGTACTATGGGGGTTAGGGGGATCTCATTTCTCTCTCTTCTGATATGTTATATCATGTGAGAGGACAAAGAAAGTAATTTTAAATTGGACTTTTTTTTTACACAATCGCCATTATTCGGTGAATAACTGCAATCAAGTAACAGGAAACTGGAAACACTGATCCTGATCATGTTCTCCGGGGTCTCCGCTACCCTTGATAGCTGAAACGCTGGAGATTATCTAATGCTGGGGGGCTTTATACCCTCATTTCTCAGCGCAGTTAAAAAGCAGTGCTGAGGAAAAAGGCCCCTTAACTTCCGCCATGAAAAGGTATTGCAGCGGTCGTTAAGGGGTTACATTTATAACAACACAGGGGAGCCTCCACGCAGAATATCAGGCCCTTGGCAGCCCCTCAATAACCTCAGGCATGAGTAGATCTCAGGGGCAGCTCCCTATAACCCCAGGCCTCAGTACAGGTCAGTGGCGGCCCCCTATAACCCCAGGCCTCAGTACAGGTCAGGTACAGCCCCCCTATAACCCCAGGCCTCAGTACAGGTCAGGGGCAGCCCCCTATAACCCCAGGCCTCAGTACAGATCAGGGGAAGCCCCCCTATAACCCCAGACCTCAGTACAGGTCAGGGGCGGCCCCCTATAACCCCAAGCCTCAGTACAGATCAGGGGAAGCCCCCCTATAACCCCAGACCTCAGTACAGGTCAGGGGCAGCCCCCTATAACCCCAGGCCTCATACAGGTCAGGAGCAGACCCCCTATAACCCCAGGCCTCAGTACAGGTCAGGGGCAGCCCCCCCCTATAACCCCAGGCCTCAGTACAGGTCAGGGGCAGCCCCCCTATAACCCCAGGCCTCAGTATAGGTCAGGAGCAGCCCCCCTATAACCCCAGGCCTCAGTATAGGTCAGGGGCAGACCCCCTATAACCCCAGGCCTCAGTATAGGTCAGGGGCAGCCCCCTATAACCCCAGGCCTCAGTAAAGGTCAGGGGCGGCCCCCTATAACCCCAGGCCTCAGTACAGGTCAGGGGCGTCCCCCCTATAACATCAAGCCTCAGTACAGGTCAGGGGCGGCCCCCTATAACCCCAGGCCTCAGTACAGGTCAGGAGCAGCCCCCCTATAACCCCAGGCCTCAGTACAGGTCAGGAGCAGCCCCCTATAACCCCAGGCCTCAGTACAGGTCAGGGGCAGCCCCATATAACCCCAGGCCTCAGTACAGGTCAGGGGCGTCCCCCCTATAACCCCAGGCCTCAGTACAGGTCAGGAGCAGCCCCCCTATAACCCCAGGCCTCAGTACAGGTCAGGGGCAGCCCCCTATAACCCCAGGCCTCAGTACAGGTCAGGGGCGTCCCCCCTATAACCCCAGGCCTCAGTACAGGTCAGGGGCAGCCCCCCTATAACCCCAGGCCTCAGTACAGGTCAGGGGCAGCCCCCCTATAACCCCAGGCCTTAGTACAGGTCAGGGGCAGCCCCCCTATAACCCCAGGCCGCAGTACAGGTCAGTGGCAGCCCCCCTATAACCCCAGGCCTCAGTACAGGTCAGGGGCAGCCCCCCTATAACCCCAAGCCTCAGTACAGGTCAGGGGCAGCCCCCCTATAACCCCAGGCCTCAGTAAAGGTCAGGGGCAGCCCCCTATAACCCCAGGCCTCAGTACAGGTCAGGGGCAGCCCCCCTATAACCCCAGGCCTCAGTAAAGGTCAGGGGCAGCCCCCTATAACCCCAGGCCTCAGTACAGGTCAGGGGCAGCCCCCTATAACCCCAGGCCTCAGTACAGGTCAGTGGCGGCCCCCCTATAACCCCAGGCCTCAGTACAGGTCAGGAGCGGCCCCCCTATAACCCCAGGCCTCAGTACAGGTCAGGGGCGGCCCCCTATAACCCCAGGCCTCAGTACAGGTCAGGAGCAGCCCCCCTATAACCCCAGGCCTCAGTACAGGTCAGGAGCGGCCCCCCTATAACCCCAGGCCTCAGTACAGGTCAGGGGCGGCCCCCTATAACCCCAGGCCTCAGTACAGGTCAGGAGCAGCCCCCCTATAACCCCAGGCCTCAGTACAGGTCAGGAGCAGCCCCCTATAACCCCAGGCCTCAGTACAGGTCAGGGGCAGCCCCCCTATAACCCCAGGCCGCAGTACAGGTCAGTGGCAGCCCCCTATAACCCCAGGCCTCAGTACAGGTCAGGGGCGGCCCCCTATAACCCCAGGCCTCAGTACAGGTCAGGGGCAGCCCCCCTATAACCCCAGGCCGCAGTACAGGTCAGTGGCAGCCCCCCTATAACCCCAGGCCTCAGTACAGGTCAGGAGCAGACCCCCTATAACCCCAGGCCTCAGTACAGGTCAGGAGCAGACCCCCTATAACCCCAGGCCTCAGTACAGGTCAGGGGAAGCCCCCCTATAACCCCAGGCCTCAGTACAGGTCAGGAGCAGCCCCCCTATAACCCCAGGCCGCAGTACAGGTCAGGGGCAGCCCCCCTATAACCCCAGGCCTCAGTACAGGTCAGGAGCAGACCCCCTATAACCCCAGGCCTCAGTACAGGTCAGGGGAAGCCCCCCTATAACCCCAGGCCTCAGTACAGGTCAGGGGCAGCCCCCCTATAACCCCAGGCCTCAGTACAGGTCAGGAGCAGCCCCCTATAACCCCAGGCCTCAGTACAGGTCAGGGGCAGCCCCCCTATAACCCCAGGCCTCAGTACAGGTCAGGGGCAGCCCCCTATAACCCCAGGCCTCAGTACAGGTCAGGAGCAGACCCCCTATAACCCCAGGCCTCAGTACAGGTCAGGGGAAGCCCCCCTATAACCCCAGGCCTCAGTACAGGTCAGGGGCAGCCCCCCTATAACCCCAGGCCTCAGTACAGGTCAGGAGCAGCCCCCTATAACCCCAGGCCTCAGTACAGGTCAGGGGCAGCCCCCCTATAACCCCAGGCCTCAGTATAGGTCAGCCTGTACATCCGGTACCGAGCACCGCAGCTTTCGGTTTCACTTTCGTCTACTTCCGGTGTCCTGCCTCGGGCGGAGCCGCCGTCCTGCACCGGAGCTCGGCCGCACGATGCGGGAATTGGAGACCAGGACTGTGGTTCTGCTGCTGCTGAGCGCCTGGTGTCGGGGTGAGTGACGGACGAGAGCTGGGGGAGAGACAGCGGGGACCGAGCGGCGCCCGCCCTGAGGTAAAGCCGGGTGTTCACTATATCTGCAGCGCCCGGGAGACAGCGGACACCGGCATTTACCTCAGGCGCACACACCTGTCCTCCCCCTATTCCCTACATGGTATCGCCCATACCCCAGAGGCCTCTCTCATTCACACACACAGACGGGGGTGCACTGAGGTTCTGTCCACACTTTGCAGTTTACTTTCCCCACAAAATCCACAAGGGTTCTGCCTCCTCAGGAAAAGAAATGTCGTCCGTGTGCTCAGCCGCCTTTCCTGGCTTGGATCATGACCGGACACGTTCTATCCGAGAACAAGCCTGTAATGAGGTTTCTCGGGGTCTCAGGTGGCTCTTGCCCTCCACATTACTGTACCGGGTGACATTGACGTGCGGTGGGCGAGATACGGGCACAGGCCGTGTTCACACGCCGCAGAAAAAAAGCACAATGTGTGCAGCTATGTGAGGATCCACAGCGTCTCCTCCATGACAGGATCTCACCTCAACTTCATCTCTGGTCAGAAGGGTGAACTGTCCCGTAAACAACGGGTGCGACTCCATACAAGACAACGGGGACGTCCTGGCTCCTGTGGCCTCCTATGATCTGGTCCTGGCTCCGGTGTGAGCGGCCTCCTTCTCTGATCGTGTCCTGGCTCCGGTGTGAGCGGCCTCCTCCTCTGATCGTGTCCTGGCTCCGGTGTGAGCGGCCTCCTTCCACCTCTGATCTGGTCCTGGCTCCAGTGTGAGCGGCCTCCTTCCTCCTCTGATCTGGTCCTGGCTCCGGTGTGAGCGTCCTCCGTCCTCCTCTGATCGTGTCCTGGCTCTGGTGTGAGCGGCCTCCTTCCTCCTCTGATCGTGTCCTGGCTCCGGTGTGAGCGGCCTCCTTCCACCTCTGATCTGGTCCTGGCTCCAGTGTGAGCGGCCTCCTTCCTCCTCTGATCTGGTCTTGGCTCCGGTGTGAGCGGCCTCCGTCCTCCTCTGATCGTGTCCTGGCTCTGGTGTGAGCGGCCTCCTTCCTCCTCTGATCGTGTCCTGGCTCCGGTGTGAGCAGCCTCCTTCCTTCTCTGATCTGGTCCTGGCTCCAGTGTGAGCGGCCTCCGTCCTTCTCTGATCGTGTCCTGGCTCCGGTGTGAGCGGCCTCCTTCCTCCTCTGATCTGGTCTTGGCTCCGGTGTGAGCGGCCTCCTTCCACCTCTGATCTGGTCCTGGCTCTGGTGTGAGCGGCCTCCTTCCTCCTCTGATCGTGTCCTGGCTCTGGTGTGAGCGGCCTCCGTCCTTCTCTGATCGTGTCCTGGCTCCGGTGTGAGCGGACGCCTTCCTCTTCTGATCTGGTCCTGGCTCCGGTGTGAGCGGCCTCCTTCCTCCTCTGATCTGGTCCTGGCTCTGGTGTGAGCGGCCTCCTTCCTCCTCTGATCTGGTCCTGGCTTCGGTGTGAGCGCCCTCTTCCTTCCTCCTATGATCAGGTCTTGGCTCTGGTGTGAGCGGCCCTCTTCTTCCTCTGATCGTGTCCTGGCTCCGGTATGAGTGGCCTCCGTCCTTCTCTGATCTGGTCCTGGCTCCGGTGTGAGTGGCCTCCGTCCTTCTCTGATCGTGTCCTGGCTCTGGTGTGAGCGGCCTCCTTCCTCCTCTGATCTGGTCCTGGCTCTGGTGTGAGCGCCCTCTTCCTCCTCTGATCTGGTCCTGGCTCCGGTGTGAGCGCCCTCTTCCTTCTCTGATCGTGTCCTAGCTCCGGTGTGAGCGGCCTCCTTACTCCTTTGATCGTGTCCTGGCTCCGGTATGAGTGGGCTCCTTCCTCCTCTGATCTGGTCCTGGCTCCGGTGTGAGCGGACTCCTTCCTTCTCTGATCGTGTCCTAGCTCCGGTGTGAGCGGCCTCTTTCCTCCTCTGATCGTGTCCTGGCTCCGGTGTGAGCGGCCTCCTTCCTCCTCTGATCGTGTCCTGGCTCCGGTGTGAGCGGCCTCCTTCCTCCTCTGATCGTGTCCTGGCTCCGGTGTGAGCGGCCTCCTTCCTCCTCTGATCGTGTCCTGGCTCCGGTGTGAGCGGCCTCCTTCCTCCTCTGATCGTGTCCTGGCTCCGGTGTGAGCGGCCTCCTTCCTCCTCTGATCGTGTCCTGGCTCCGGTGTGAGCGGCCTCCTTCCTCCTCTGATCGTGTCCTGGCTCCGGTGTGAGCGGCCTCCTTCCTCCTCTGATCGTGTCCTGGCTCCGGTGTGAGCGGCCTCCTTCCTCCTCTGATCGTGTCCTGGCTCCGGTGTGAGCGGCCTCCTTCCTCCTCTGATCGTGTCCTGGCTCCGGTGTGAGCGGCCTCCTTCCTCCTCTGATCGTGTCCTGGCTCCGGTGTGAGCGGCCTCCGTCCTTCTCTGATCGTGTCCTGGCTCCGGTGTGAGCGGACTCCTTCCTCTTCTGATCTGGTCCTGGCTCCGGTGTGAGCGGCCTCCTTCCTCCCCTGATCTGGTCCTGGCTCCGGTGTGAGCGGCCTCCTTCCACCTCTGATCTGGTCCTGGCTCTGGTGTGAGCGGCCTCCTTCCTCCTCTGATCGTGTCCTGGCTCTGGTGTGAGCGGCCTCCGTCCTTCTCTGATCGTGTCCTGGCTCCGGTGTGAGCGGACTCCTTCCTCTTCTGATCTGGTCCTGGCTCCGGTGTGAGCGGCCTCCTTCCTCCTCTGATCTGGTCCTGGCTCCGGTGTGAGCGGCCTCCTTCCTCCCCTGATCTGGTCCTGGCTCCGGTGTGAGCGGCCTCCTTCCACCTCTGATCTGGTCCTGGCTCTGGTGTGAGCGGCCTCCTTCCTCCTCTGATCGTGTCCTGGCTCTGGTGTGAGCGGCCTCCGTCCTTCTCTGATCGTGTCCTGGCTCCGGTGTGAGCGGACTCCTTCCTCTTCTGATCTGGTCCTGGCTCCGGTGTGAGCGGCCTCCTTCCTCCTCTGATCTGGTCCTGGCTCTGGTGTGAGCGGCCTCCTTCCTCCTCTGATCTGGTCCTGGCTTCGGTGTGAGCGCCCTCTTCCTTCCTCCTATGATCAGGTCTTGGCTCTGGTGTGAGCGGACTCCTTCCTCCTCTGATCGTGTCCTGGCTCCGGTATGAGTGGCCTCCGTCCTTCTCTGATCTGGTCCTGGCTCCGGTGTGAGTGGCCTCCTTCCACCTCTGATCTGGTCCTGGCTCTGGTGTGAGCGGCCTCCTTCCTCCTCTGATCTGGTCCTGGCTTCGGTGTGAGCGCCCTCTTCCTTCCTCCTATGATCAGGTCTTGGCTCTGGTGTGAGCGGACTCCTTCCTCCTCTGATCGTGTCCTGGCTCCGGTGTGAGCGGCCTCCTTCCTCCTCTGATCTGGTCCTGGCTCTGGTGTGAGCGGCCTCCTTCCTCTTCTGATCTGGTCCTGGCTCGGGTGTGAGCGGCCCTCTTCTTCCTCTGATCGTGTCCTGGCTCCGGTATGAGTGGGCTCCTTCCTCCTCTGATCTGGTCCTGGCTCCGGTGTGAGTGGCCTCCGTCCTTCTCTGATCGTGTCCTGGCTCTGGTGTGAGCGGCCTCCTTCCTCCTCTGATCTGGTCCTGGCTCTGGTGTGAGCGCCCTCTTCCTCCTCTGATCTGGTCCTGGCTCCGGTGTGAGCGCCCTCTTCCTTCTCTGATCGTGTCCTAGCTCCGGTGTGAGCGGCCTCCTTACTCCTTTGATCGTGTCCTGGCTCCGGTGTGAGTGGGCTCCTTCCTCCTCTGATCTGGTCCTGGCTCCGGTGTGAGCGGACTCCTTCCTTCTCTGATCGTGTCCTAGCTCCGGTGTGAGCGGCCTCTTTCCTCCTCTGATCGTGTCCTGGCTCCGGTGTGAGCGGCCTCCTTCCTCCTCTGATCGTGTCCTGGCTCCGGTGTGAGCGGCCTCCTTCCTCCTCTGATCGTGTCCTGGCTCCGGTGTGAGCGGCCTCCTTCCTCCTCTGATCGTGTCCTGGCTCCGGTGTGAGCGGCCTCCTTCCTCCTCTGATCGTGTCCTGGCTCCGGTGTGAGCGGCCTCCTTCCTCCTCTGATCGTGTCCTGGCTCCGGTGTGAGCGGCCTCCTTCCTCCTCTGATCTGGTCCTGGCTCCGGTGTGAGCGGCCTTCTTCCTCCTCTGATCTGGTCTTGGCTCTGATGTGAGCGCCCTCTTCCTCCTCTGATCGTGTCCTAGCTCCGGTGTGAGCGGCCTCTTTCCTCCTCTGATCGTGTCCTGGCTCCGGTGTGAGCGGCCTCCTTCCTCCTCTGATCGTGTTCTGGCTCCGGTGTGAGTGGCCTGTGTCCTGGCTCCGGTGTGAGTGGCCTGTGTCCTGGCTCCGGTGTGAGTGGCCTCCTTCCTCCTCTGATCTGGTCCTGGCTCCGGTGTGAGCGGCCTCCTTCCTTCTCTGATCGTGTCCTGGCTCCGGTATGAGTGGGCTCCTTCCTCCTCTGATCTGGTCCTGGCTCCGGTGTGAGCGGCCTCCTTCCTTCTTTGATCGTGTCCTGGCTCCGGTATGAGAGGGCTCCTTCCTCCTCTGATCTGGTCCTGGCTCCGGTGTGAGCGGCCTCCTTCCTCCTCTTATCTGGTCCTGGCTCTGGTGTGAGTGGCCTCCTTCCTCCTCTGATCGTGTCCTGGCTTCGGTGTGAGCGCCCTCTTCTTTCCTCCTCTGATCGTGTCCTGGCTCCGGTGTGAGTGGCCTCCGTCCTTCTCTGATCGTGTCCTGGCTCTGGTGTGAGCGGCCTCCTTCCTCCTCTGATCTGGTCCTGGCTCTGGTGTGAGCGCCCTCTTCCTTCTCTGATCGTGTCCTAGCTCCGGTGTGAGCGGCCTCCTTACTCCTCTGATCGTGTCCTGGCTCCGGTGTGAGCGGCCTCCTTCCTCCTCTGATCTGGTCCTGGCTCCGGTGTGAGCGGCCTCCTTCCTCTTCTGATCGTGTCCTGGCTCCGGTGTGAGCGGCCTCCTTCCTCCTCTGATCTGGTCCTGGCTCCGGTGTGAGCGGCCTTCTTCCTCCTCCTGATCTGGTCTTGGCTCTGATGTGAGCGCCCTCTTCCTTCTCTGATCGTGTCCTGGCTCCGGTGTGAGCGGACTCCTTCCTCCTCTGATCTGGTCCTGGCTCCGGTGTGAGCGGCCTCCTTCCTCCTCTGATCTGGTCCTGGCTCTGATGTGAGCGCCCTCTTCCTTCTCTGATCGTGTCCTGGCTCCGGTGTGAGCGGCCTCCTTCCTTCTCTGATCGTGTCCTGGCTCCGGTGTGAGCGGCCTCCTTCCTTCTCTGATCGTGTCCTGGCTCCGGTGTGAGCGGCCTCCTTCCTCCTCTGATCTGGTCCTGGCTCCGGTGTGAGCGGCCTCCTTCCTCCTCTGATCTGGTCTTGGCTCTGGTGTGAGCGGCCTCCTTCCTCCTCTGATCTGGTCTTGGCTCTGATGTGAGCGGCCTCCTTCCTCCTCTGATCTGGTCTTGGCTCTGATGTGAGCAGCCTCCTTCCTCCTCTGATCTGGTCCTGGCTCCGGTGTGAGCGGCCTCCTTCCTCCTCTGATCTGGTCTTGGCTCCGGTGTGAGCGGCCTCCTTCCTCCTCTGATCTGGTCTTGGCTCTGATGTGAGCGGCCTCCTTCCTCCTCTGATCTGGTCTTGGCTCTGATGTGAGCGCCCTCTTCCTTCTCTGATCGTGTCCTAGCTCCGGTGTGAGCGTCCTCCGTCCTCCTATCATGATCGTAGCTTCTGTCATTCTTGGTCAGATCTTATTTTATTCAGGACTTTTAGTGGAAACCTGTTGTGGCTCTTGTGTTTTTTTGGTTGGTGAAATCCGCGTTGATTTTTCTCCAGTGGGTGGATGAGATTTGTGTCCAATCCGTGTGGATTTTGCTCAGATTCCTCCACCTCAGTGAGTACCGTGCCACTTCCTGAAGCTGCGCAAGGAAAAAAGTGCCACTTTGAACCACTGCAATAATTTCCCCTTTAAATTCTCCAGACGTTCCTGGCATTTTCTTCGCACATAATATCACATGGAAATTGGTCTTTTTCTGCGCCAGAGTCCAGAAAAAAAGAAAAGCTCTGAGGGAATGAATCCTCATACGATAGCTTTGTACTGATGAGGGGCAAACTCCCTGAAACACGTCTCTGCAAATTGCCTCTGGTTTGGCTTTTGGCCTAAGTCGTGCCACAAGGCTCATGAAGGAATGATACTGACTAAAAGGATAGCAACTTGCAATAGCTGGCCCTAGAGATCCCTAGTGTCCTTCTTGTGTACTTAAAAGGTATATTTTAAATTTAATAAAAATAATACGGAATGCATAATATGACCGGACCTCATCCTGCTACTCGTCCTCCCCCCATCATTCCCCAACCTTGTGTGCTGGGTGTGATGAGAATGAGATCGAGGTGATGGAGGAACAGGGGCAAAGCATTCAGGGAGTAGACAACCTATGTGCGAAGCTTGCTGATAGTGGCAAGTGCACAAGCAAACTGCACACAGTGACTGCACCAGCAGAATAGTGAGTGCAGCTCTGGGGTATAATACAGGATGTAACTCAGAATCAGTAATGTAATGTATGCACACAGTGACTGCACCAGCAGAATAGTGAGTGCAGCTCTGGGGTATAATACAGGAGGTAACTCAGGATCAGTAATGTCATGTATGTACACAGTGACTGCACCAGCAGAATAGTGAGTGCAGCTCTGGAGTATAATACAGGGTGTAACTCAGGATCAGTAATGTATGTACACAGTAACTGCACCAGCAGAATAGTGAGTGCAGCTCTGGAGTATAATACAGGGTGTAACTCAGGATCAGTAATGTAATGTATGTACACAGTGACTGCACCAGCAGAATAGTGAGTGCAGCTCTGGGGTATAATACAGGAGGTAACTCAGGATCAGTAATGTATGTACACAGTGACTGCACCAACAGAATAGTGAGTGCAGCTCTGGAGTATAATACAGGAGGTAACTCGGGATCAGTAATGTACTGTATGTACACAGTGACTGCACCAGCAGAATAGTGAGTGCAGCTCTGGGGTATAATACAGGAGGTAACTCAGGATCAGTAATGTATGTACACAGTGACTGCACCAGCAGAATAGTGAGTGCAGCTCTGGAGTATAATACAGGAGGTAACTCGGGATCAGTAATGTACTGTATGTACACAGTGACTGCACCAGCAGAATAGTGAGTGCAGCTCTGGGGTATAATACAGGAGGTAACTCAGGATCAGTAATGTATGTACACAGTGACTGCACCAGCAGAATAGTGAGTGCAGCTCTGGGGTATAATACAGGATGTAACTCAGGATCAGTAATGTACTGTATGTACACAGTGACTGCACCAGCAGAATAGTGAGTGCAGCTCTGGGGTATAATACAGGATGTAACTCAGAATCAGTAATGTAATGTATGCACACAGTGACTGCACCAGCAGAATAGTGAGTGCAGCTCTGGGGTATAATACAGGATGTAACTCAGGATCAGTAATGTAATGTATGTACACAGTGACTGCACCAGCAGAATAGTGAGTGCAGCTCTGGGGTATAATACAGGAGGTAACTCAGGATCAGTAATGTAATGTATGTACACAGTGACTGCACCAGCAGAATAGTGATTGCAGCTCTGGAGTATAATACAGGATGTAACTCAGGATCAGTAATGTAATCTATGTACACAGTGACTGCACCAGCAGAATAATGAGTGCAGCTCTGGGGTATAATACAGGAGGTAACTCAGGATCAGTAATGTATGTACACAGTGACTGCACCAACAGAATAGTGAGTGCAGCTCTGGAGTATAATACAGGAGGTAACTCGGGATCAGTAATGTAATGTATGTACACAGTGACTGCACCAGCAGAATAGTGAGTGCAGCTCTGGGGTATAATACAGGATGTAACTCAGGATCAGTAATGTAATGTATGTACACAGTGACTGCACCAGCAGAATAGTGAGTGCAGCTCTGGAGTATAATACAGGATGTAACTCAGGATCAGTAATGTAATGTATGTACACAGTGACTGCACCAGCAGAATAGTGAGTGCAGCTCTGGAGTATAATACAGGATCAGTAATGTAATGTATGTACACAGTGACTGCACCAGCAGAATAGTGAGTGTAGCTCTGGGGTATAATACAGGATGAAACTCAGGATCAGTAATGTAATATATGTACACAGTAACTGCTCCAGCAGAATAGTGAGTGCAGCTCTGGGGTATAATACAGGATATAACTCAGGATCAGTAATGTATGTACACAGTGACTGCACCAGCAGAATAGTGAGTGCAGCTCTGGGGTATAATACAGGATGTAACTCAGGATCAGTAATGTAATGTATGTACACAGTGACTGCACCAGCAGAATAGTGAGTGCAGCTCTGGGGTATAATACAGGATGTAACTCAGGATCAGTAATGTCATGTATGTACACAGTGACTGCACCAGCAGAATAGTGAGTGCAGCTCTGGAGTATAATAACGGCTGTAGCTCGGGATCAGTAGTGTCAGACACGTACAGTCTGGGCTCATCCTCGGTCGCTCGTCACTATTCTTTCAGGTCACATTCTGGTGTCCCTATACCTGTGATCCCTTGTTTCTTTTTCTCTTAGGACAAGAGCAGATTACTAAACTCTCTGGCAGCAGTGTGACCTTCAGAGCGAGTGGAGATGTTCAGCCCTCGGAGATCACCTGGCTGAAGGAAGAGATAAAGATCGTGGACCTGGAGGAGGGGAAGGAGCCGGACTTCTACGGGTTCTATAACATTAAGGACAGGGTTGATGCAAATCTGACGGAGAAGACCTTCATCCTCCGTGATGTGACTCCAGAGGACAGCGGGATGTACAAGGCGGTGCTCCTGGTTGATGGCAGAATTACAAACCTCTTCTTCAGCCTGCGGGTGCTCGGTGAGTGCGGGGCCGGGGGATCGTTCAGGATTTCTCCCCTTCTGTTATTGAAAGATCTAACCTTATACAAGGACCGGCACACTGGGGGGGCTCTCTGGTTACTGTCACCAGCACTTTACTTGTTCACATGGAATTTGTGCTGCCGACAACTTATGGGTCCTTGTGTTTGATCAGATTGAATGAGTTGTAGCATGTGTATCGGGGCCAATGATCGGAGGTGAGTGTTATTATGAGCCTTCCTGATAAATTTGTGGGCCGAGGAGCTGCCAAGCTGCTGCGATTGTGAAAGGGAGAGGACACCTCTCTCAGCTCATTGACACCCCCACAACGCAATCGTGGGGAGCCAATGGTAGTAGTGGAGAACGGAGGTGAAATAATGCCTGGTACGGTGGCCTGTTAGGCTCTGCCATAGGCAGGTATAGCACTTGTTCTGCAGCGTCACACCGACAGCTCTCCTGTGTCGCCATGTGCGCACTGCAACGCATTACACCTGTGATCAGACAAAGCGCAAGTAAAGAACTAAGGAATAGCATGTATATAAAGTATGAAAGATAAAGAGCAAAGAAAATGTTACACCAGTAAATGCCTGTATTTATGTAACTGCAAAAGTAGACTGAAAAGAAGTGCACGTATTTGGTATCGCTGCATCCGGAACGACCTGAGCTATGAAACTGTCACATAAAAACCGAAAACTGTGGCAAAACTATCTTTTACATAATGCTCCTCCACAAAAAGTGGAATAAAACGACATAAAGTTGTATGTAAATAGAAATGATGTAAAGGAAAACGTGATCTCCTCCAGCAAAAAACAAGCCGCCATACAGCACCGTCAGTGGAAAAATGAGACAGAGCTCAGAATACAACCGCACTGACCGGTAAAGCCGTCTTATCACTTGTACCAGATGGTGAACGGTATAAACAATTCCTGAACTGCTGGTGTTTGTTTATTCTGCCTCACAAAAATCAGAATACAAAGCAGTGAAAAATGTCATGTGCCCAAAAATGGTACCAATAAAAACGACAGTTCATCTCGCACAAATCAACCTGTCGCATGACTCTGCCAGGAGAAATATGGAAAGGTTATAACTTGGGGTATAGTAGTATTGAAAAATCAATATAAATCTGCTCTCGCTGTAATCTCACCCACCCAAAGTATAAATCCATCTAATCACTTATACCGCCCAATGGTATAAAATTCTGTGGCCCACCGGTGGTGTCAGTATGCTCCCTGCACCCCCAGAAG
This sequence comes from Ranitomeya variabilis, assembly GCF_051348905.1. Classification (NCBI taxonomy): domain Eukaryota; kingdom Metazoa; phylum Chordata; class Amphibia; order Anura; family Dendrobatidae; genus Ranitomeya; species Ranitomeya variabilis. The sequence goes on from NC_135234.1 coordinate 7,539,190, forward strand.
AATCACTGAGGGCTGTAGTTTTTAAAATGGGGTCACTTATTGGGGGGGAGGGGCTCTGCCAGTGTGACCTGCCACCTCAGGGGCTCTGCCAGTGTGACCTGCCACCTCAGGGGCTCTGCCAGTGTGACCTGCCACCTCAGGGGCTCTGCCAGTGTGACCTGCCACCTCAGGGGCTCTGCCAGTGTGACCTGCCACCTCAGGGGCTCTGCCAGTGTGACCTGCCACCTCAGGGGCTCTGCCAGTGTGACCTGCCACCTCAGGGGCTCTGCCAGTGTGACTTGGCTCCTCAGGGGCTCTGCCAGTGTGACTTGGCTCCTCAGGGGCTCTGCCAGTGTAACCTGGCTTTTCAGAGGCTCTGCCAGTGTAACCTGGCTCCTCAGGGGCTCTTCCAGTGTAATCTGGCTCCTCGGGGGCTCTGCCAGTGTAATCTGGCTCCTCGGGGGCTCTGGCAGTGTAACCTGGCTCCTCAGGGGCTCTTCCAGTGTAATCTGGCTCCTCGGGGGGCTCTGCCAGTGTAATCTGGCTCCTCAGGGGCTCTTCCAGTGTAATCTGGCTCCTCGGGGGCTCTGCCAGTGTAATCTGGCTCCTCGGGGGCTCTGCCAGTGTAATCTGGCTCCTCGGGGGCTCTGGCAGTGTAACCTGGCTCCTCAGGGGCTCTTCCAGTGTAATCTGGCTCCTCGGGGGCTCTGGCAGTGTAACCTGGCTCCTCAGGGGCTCTTCCAGTGTAATCTGGCTCCTCGGGGGCTCTGCCAGTGTAATCTGGCTCCTCGGGGGCTCTGCCAGTGTAACCTGGCTCCTCAGGGGCTCTGCCAGTGTAACCTGGCTCCTCAGGGGCTCTGCTAGTCTGACCTGCCACCCCAGGAGCTCTGCCAGTGGGACCTGGCACCCGCAAATCATAAAAGCAAAGTCTGCACTACAATTCGGGTCTCCTTCCCTTTGCACTGTGGTGGTGAAGTAGTTTCTGACCACATGTGGGGTATTGATTCACTTGCGGAAATTGTGTAATAAATTTTGGGGTCAATTTTCTGCTATTGTCCTTTTTGAAAATTAATCTCTTGGGGCTTAAGGAATATTTTTGTGTAATCTTTTTCTCGTCAGATTGTTGTACTATTCCATGAATTGCTTTAGAATTCAATATGCTCTCTACAGTCTTAGATTAATTCCTTCAGATGTGCAGTTTCTGTAATTTAACCCCTTCCCGACCTTTGACGCATACGCTGCGTCATGAAAGTCTGTGCCAATCCGACCTATGACGCAGCGTATGCGTCATAGAATGATCGCGTCCCTGCAGATAGGGTGAAGGGGTTAACTCCCATTTTACACGATCTGCAGAGACAGGGGGAGTGGTGCTTCAGCCCAGGGGGGGTGGCTTCACCCCCCCGTGGCTACGATCGCTCTGATTGGCTGTTGAAAGTGAAACTGCCAACCAGAGCGATTTGTAATATTTCACCTAAAAAAATGGTGAAATATTACAATCCAGCCATGGCCGATGCTGCAATATCATCGGCCATGGCTGGAAATACTTAAGTGACCCCCACACCCACCGATCGCCCCCCCAGTCCTCCGTTATGGGGTCCGGTCCCCTCCGTCCGCCTGCCGGCTCCCCCGTCCTCCTGTCCGCTCCCTCCTTGTTTGAATTCACCCCCCCTGTGCTCCAATCCACCCCCCCACCACCCCTTCATACTTACCGATCCTCCCGGTGTCCGTACGTCTCCTCGCTGGGCGCCGCCATCTTCCAATATGGCGGGCGCATGCTCAGTGCGCCCGCCGAATCTGCCAGCCGGCAGATTCCTTACAAGTACATTTTGATCGCTGTGGTAGGTTCTATCACAGCGATCAAAATAAAAAAAATAATAAATACCCCCCCCCCTTTATCACCCCCATAGGTAGGGAGAATAATAAAATAAAGAAAATATATATATATATTTTTTTTCGTTTTCCACTAGGGTTAGGGTTAGAACTAGGGTTAGGGTAGGGTTAGGGTTACGGGTAGGGTTAGGGGTAGGGTTAGGGTTATGGCATGTGCGGATTTGGCTGCGGATCCGCAGCGGATTGGCCGCGGATCCGCAGCGGATTTGGCTGCGGATCCGCAGCGGATTTGGCTGCGGATCCGCAGCGGATTGGCCGCTGCGAATTCGTTGCAGTTTTCCGTCAGGTTTACAGTACCATGTACACCTATGGAAAACCAAATCCGCTGTGCCCATGGTGCGGAAAATTCCGTGCAGAAACGCTGCGTTGTATTTTCTGCAGCATGTCAATTCTTTGTGCGGATTCCGCAGCGTTTTACACCTGTTCCTCAATAGGAATCCGCAGGTGAAATCCGCACAAAAAAACACTGGAAATCTGCTGTAAATCTGCAGGTAAAACGCAGTGCCTTTTACCTGCGGATTTTTCAAAAATCGTGCGGAAAAATCTCACACGAATCCGCAACGTGGGCACATAGCCTTAGGGTTAGGGTTGGAATTAGAGTTAGGGTACCGTCTCACAGTGGCACTTTGATCGCTACGACGGTACGATCCGTGACGTTCCAGCGATATCCATACGATATCGCTGTGTCTGACACGCAGCAGCGATCAGGGACCCTGCTGAGAATCATACGTCGTAGCAGATCGTTTGGAACTTTCTTTCGTCGCTGTATCTCCCGCTGTCATCGCTGGATCGGTGTGTGTGACAGCGATCCAGCGATGCATTCGCTTGTAACCAGGGTAAACATCGGGTTACTAAGCGCAGGGCCGCGCTTAGTACCCCGATGTTTACCGTGGTTACCAGCGTAAAAGTAAAAAAAATAAAACCGTACATACTCACATTTCGGTGTCCTTCAGGTCCCTTGCCGTCTGCTTCCCGCTCTGACTGCCGGCCAGAAAGTGAGAGCACAGCACAGCAGTGACGTCACCGCTGCGCTCTGCTCTCACTGTACGGCGGCACTCAGTCAGAGCGGGAAGCAGACGGCAAGGGACCTGAAGGACACCGAAATGTGAGTATGTACGTTTTTTTTTTTTTTTTACTTTTACGCTGGTAACCACGGTAAACATGGGGTTACTAAGCGCGGCCCTGCGCTTAGTAACCCGATGTTTACCCTGGTTACCCGGGACCTTGGCATCGTTGGTCGCTGGAGAGCGGTCTGTGTGACAGCTCCCCAGCGACCACACAACGACTTTCCAACGATCACGGCCAGGTCGTATCGCTGGTCGTGAACGTTGGTAAATCGTTATGTGAGACGGTACCCTTAGGGTTGGAATTAGGGCTAGGGTTGGAAATAGGGTTAAGATTAGGCTTGTGGTTAGGGTTAAGGATAGGGTTAGGGTTGTGTTGGGGTTACAGTTGTGGGTAGGGTTGGGATTAGGGTTAGGATTAGGGTTAGGGTTGGATTTAGGGTTACGGGTGTGTTGGGGTTAGGGTTGTGGTTAGGGGTGTGTTGGGGTTAGGGTTGTGATTAGGGTTATGGCTACAGTTGGGATTAGGATTAGGGGTGTGTTGGGGTTAGTGTTGAAGTTAGAATTGAGGGGTTTCCACTGTTTAGGCACATCAGGGGTCTCCAAACGCAACATGGCGCCACCATTGATTCCAGCCAATCTTGCGTTCAAAAAGTCAAATGGTGCGCCCTCCCTTCCAAGCCCCGACGTGCGCCCAAAGAGTGGTTTACCCCCACATATGGGATACCAGCGTACTCAGAACAAACTGGGCAACAACTATTGGGGTCCAATTTCTCCTGTTACCCTTGTAAAAATAAAAAATTACTTGCTAAAACATAATTTGTGAGGAAAGAACAATTATTTTTTATTTTCATGGCTCTACGTTATAAACTTATGTGAAGCACTTGGGGGTTGAAAGTGCTCACCACACATCTAGATAAGATCCTTTTGGGGTCTAGTTTCCAAAATGGGGTCACTTGTGGGGTGTTTCTACTGTTTAGGCACATCAGGGGCTCTGCAAATGCAACGTGACGCCCGCAGACCATTCCATCAAAGTCTGCATTTCAAATGTCACTACTTCCCTTCCAAGCCCTGACGTGCGCCCAAACAGTGGTTTACCCCCACATATGGGGTACCAGCATACTTACAACAAACTGGGCAACAAATATTGGGGTCCAATTTCTCCTGCTACCCTTGTGAAAAAAAAATTGCTTGCTAAAACATCTTTTTTGAGGACAGAAAAATGATTTTTTATTTTCACGGCTCTGCGTTGTAAACTTCTGTGAAGCACTTGGGGGTTGAACGTGCTCACCACACACCTAGATAAGTTCTTTGGGGGGTCTAGTTTCCAAAATGGCGTCACTTAGGGGGGGTTTCTACTGTTTAGGCACATCAGGGGCTCTGCAAACGTAACATGATTCCCGCAGACCATTCCATCAAAGTCTGCATTCCAAATCGTCACTACTTCCCTTCCGAGCCCCGGCATGTGCCCAAACAGTGGTTTACCCCCACATATGGGGTATCAGCGTACTCAGGAGAAACTGGACAACAACTTTTGGGGTCCAATTTCTCCTGTTACCCTTGGGAAAATAAAAAATTGTGGGTTAAAAAATCATTTTTGAGCAAAGAAAAATAATTTTTTATTTTCATGGCTCTGCGTTATAAACTTCTGTGAAGCACTTGGGGGTTCAAAGTGCTCACCACACATCTAGATTAGTTCCTTGGGAGGTCTAGTTTCCAAAATGGGGTCACTTGTGCAGGAGCTCCAATGTTTAGGCACACAGGGGCTCTCCAAACGCGACATGGTGTCCGCTAATGATTGAAGCTAATTTTCCATTCAAAAAGCCAAATGGCGTGCCTTCCCTTCCGAGCCCTGCCGTGCGCCCAAACAGTGGTTTACCCCCACATATGGGGTATCATTGTACTCAGGACAAACTGGACAACAACATTTGGGGTCCAATTTCTCCTATTATCCTTGGGAAAATAAAAAAGTCCGGGCTAAAAATCATTTTTGAGGAAAGAAAAATAATTTTTTTATTTTCATGGCTCTGCGTTATAAACTTCTGTGAAGCACCTGGGGGTTTTAAGTGCTCACTATGCATCTAGATTAGTTTCTTGGGGGGTCTAGTTTCCAAAATGGGGTCACTTGTGGGGGAGCTCCAATGTTTAGGCACACGGGGGCTCTCCAAACGCGACATGGTGTCCGCTAAAGATTGGAGCCAATTTTTCATTCAAAAAGTCAAATGGCGCTCCTTCCCTTCCGAGCCCTGCCGTGCGCCCAAACAGTGGTTTACCCCCACATATGAGGTATCAGCGTACTCAGGACAAATTGGACAACAACATTCGTGGTCCAGTTTCTCCTTTTACCCTTGGGAAAATAAAAAAATTGTTGCGAAAAGATCATTTTTGTGACTAACAAGTTAAATGTTTATTTTTCCCCTCCATGTTGCTTCTGCTGCTGTGAAACACCTGAAGGGTTAATAAACTTCTTGAATGTGGTTTTGAGCACCTTGAGGGGTGCAGTTTTTAGAATGGTGTCACTTTTGGGTATTTTCAGCCATATAGAACCCTCAAACTGACTTCAAATGTGAGGTGGTCCCTAAAAAAAATGGTTTTGTAAATTTTGTTGTAAAAATGAGAAATCACTGGTCAAATTTTAACCCTTATAACTTCCTAGCAAAATAAAAATTTGTTTCCAAAATTGTGCTGATGTAAAGTAGACATGTGGGAAATGTTATTTATTAACTATTTTGTGTCACATAACTCTCTGGTTTAACAGAATAAAAATTCAAAATGTGAAAATTGCAAAATTTTCACATTTTTCGCCAAATTTCCGTTTTTTTCACAAATAAACTCAGAAATTATCAACCTAAATTTACCACTAACATGAAGCCCAATATGTCACGAAAAAACAATCTCAGAACCGCAAGGATCCGTTGAAGCATTCCTGAGTTATTACCTCATAAAGGGACACTGGTCAGAATTGCAAAAAATGGCAAGGTCATTAAGGCCAAAATAGGCTGGGTCATGAAGGGGTTAATCATTTATGGGGGTTTCTGCTGTTTTGGTACCTCAGGGGCTCTGCCAGTGTGACCTGCCACCTCAGGGGCTCTGCCAGTGTGACCTTCCTCCTCAGGGGCTCTGCCAATGAGACCTGCCACCTCAGGGGCTCTGCCAATGTGACCTGTCACCTCAGGGGCTCTGCCAATGTGACCTGTCACCTCAGGGGCTCTGCCAATGTGACCTGTCACCTCAGGGGCTCTGCCAATGAGACCTGCCACCTCAGGGGCTCTTCCAGTGTAATCTGGCTCCTCGGGGGCTCTGCCAGTGTAATCTGGCTCCTCGGGGGCTCTGGCAGTGTAACCTGGCTCCTCAGGGGCTCTTCCAGTGTAATCTGGCTCCTCGGGGGCTCTGCCAGTGTAATCTGGCTCCTCAGGGGCTCTTCCAGTGTAATCTGGCTCCTCGGGGGCTCTGCCAGTGTAATCTGGCTCCTCGGGGGCTCTGGCAGTGTAACCTGGCTCCTCAGGGGCTCTTCCAGTGTAATCTGGCTCCTCGGGGGCTCTGCCAGTGTAATCTGGCTCCTCGGGGGCTCTGCCAGTGTAACCTGGCTCCTCAGGGGCTCTGCCAGTGTAACCTGGCTCCTCAGGGGCTCTGCTAGTCTGACCTGCCACCCCAGGAGCTCTGCCAGTGGGACCTGGCACCCGCAAATCATAAAAGCAAAGTCTGCACTACAATTCGGGTCTCCTTCCCTTTGCACTGTGGTGGTGAAGTAGTTTCTGACCACATGTGGGGTATTGATTCACTTGCGGAAATTGTGTAATAAATTTTGGGGTCAATTTTCTGCTATTGTCCTTTTTGAAAATTAATCTCTTGGGGCTTAAGGAATATTTTTGTGTAATCTTTTTCTCGTCAGATTGTTGTACTATTCCATGAATTGCTTTAGAATTCAATATGCTCTCTACAGTCTTAGATGAATTCCTTCAGATGTGCAGTTTCTGTAATTTAACCCCTTCCCGACCTTTGACGCATACGCTGCGTCATGAAAGTCTGTGCCAATCCGACCTATGACGCAGCGTATGCGTCATAGAATGATCGCGTCCCTGCAGATAGGGTGAAGGGGTTAACTCCCATTTTACACGATCTGCAGAGACAGGGGGAGTGGTGCTTCAGCCCAGGGGGGGTGGCTTCACCCCCCCGTGGCTACGATCGCTCTGATTGGCTGTTGAAAGTGAAACTGCCAACCAGAGCGATTTGTAATATTTCACCTAAAAAAATGGTGAAATATTACAATCCAGCCATGGCCGATGCTGCAATATCATCGGCCATGGCTGGAAATACTTAAGTGACCCCCACACCCACCGATCGCCCCCCCAGTCCTCCGTTATGGGGTCCGGTCCCCTCCGTCTGCCTGCCGGCTCCCCCGTCCTCCTGTCCGCTCCCTCCTTGTTTGAATTCACCCCCCCTGTGCTCCAATCCACCCCCCCACCACCCCTTCATACTTACCGATCCTCCCGGTGTCCGTACGTCTCCTCGCTGGGCGCCGCCATCTTCCAATATGGCGGGCGCATGCTCAGTGCGCCCGCCGAATCTGCCAGCCGGCAGATTCCTTACAAGTACATTTTGATCGCTGTGGTAGGTTCTATCACAGCGATCAAAATAAAAAAAATAATAAATACCCCCCCCCCTTTATCACCCCCATAGGTAGGGAGAATAATAAAATAAAGAAAATATATATATATATTTTTTTTTCGTTTTCCACTAGGGTTAGGGTTAGAACTAGGGTTAGGGTAGGGTTAGGGTTACGGGTAGGGTTAGGGGTAGGGTTAGGGTTATGGCATGTGCGGATTTGGCTGCGGATCCGCAGCGGATTGGCCGCGGATCCGCAGCGGATTTGGCCGCGGATCCGCAGCGGATTTGGCTGCGGATCCGCAGCGGATTGGCCGCTGCGAATTCGTTGCAGTTTTCCGTCAGGTTTACAGTACCATGTACACCTATGGAAAACCAAATCCGCTGTGCCCATGGTGCGGAAAATTCCGTGCAGAAACGCTGCGTTGTATTTTCTGCAGCATGTCAATTCTTTGTGCGGATTCCGCAGCGTTTTACACCTGTTCCTCAATAGGAATCCGCAGGTGAAATCCGCACAAAAAAACACTGGAAATCTGCTGTAAATCTGCAGGTAAAACGCAGTGCCTTTTACCTGCGGATTTTTCAAAAATCGTGCGGAAAAATCTCACACGAATCCGCAACGTGGGCACATAGCCTTAGGGTTAGGGTTGGAATTAGAGTTAGGGTACCGTCTCACAGTGGCACTTTGATCGCTACGACGGTACGATCCGTGACGTTCCAGCGATATCCATACGATATCGCTGTGTCTGACACGCAGCAGCGATCAGGGACCCTGCTGAGAATCATACGTCGTAGCAGATCGTTTGGAACTTTCTTTCGTCGCTGTATCTCCCGCTGTCATCGCTGGATCGGTGTGTGTGACAGCGATCCAGCGATGCGTTCGCTTGTAACCAGGGTAAACATCGGGTTACTAAGCGCAGGGCCGCGCTTAGTACCCCGATGTTTACCGTGGTTACCAGCGTAAAAGTAAAAAAAATAAAACCGTACATACTCACATTTCGGTGTCCTTCAGGTCCCTTGCCGTCTGCTTCCCGCTCTGACTGCCGGCCAGAAAGTGAGAGCACAGCACAGCAGTGACGTCACCGCTGCGCTCTGCTCTCACTGTACGGCGGCACTCAGTCAGAGCGGGAAGCAGACGGCAAGGGACCTGAAGGACACCGAAATGTGAGTATGTACGTTTTTTTTTTTTTTTACTTTTACGCTGGTAACCACGGTAAACATGGGGTTACTAAGCGCGGCCCTGCGCTTAGTAACCTGATGTTTACCCTGGTTACCCGGGACCTTGGCATCGTTGGTCGCTGGAGAGCGGTCTGTGTGACAGCTCCCCAGCGACCACACAACGACTTTCCAACGATCACGGCCAGGTCGTATCGCTGGTCGTGAACGTTGGTAAATCGTTATGTGAGACGGTACCCTTAGGGTTGGAATTAGGGCTAGGGTTGGAAATAGGGTTAAGATTAGGCTTGTGGTTAGGGTTAAGGATAGGGTTAGGGTTGTGTTGGGGTTACAGTTGTGGGTAGGGTTGGGATTAGGGTTAGGATTAGGGTTAGGGTTGGATTTAGGGTTACGGGTGTGTTGGGGTTAGGGTTGTGGTTAGGGGTGTGTTGGGGTTAGGGTTGTGATTAGGGTTATGGCTACAGTTGGGATTAGGATTAGGGGTGTGTTGGGGTTAGTGTTGAAGTTAGAATTGAGGGGTTTCCACTGTTTAGGCACATCAGGGGTCTCCAAACGCAACATGGCGCCACCATTGATTCCAGCCAATCTTGCGTTCAAAAAGTCAAATGGTGCGCCCTCCCTTCCAAGCCCCGACGTGCGCCCAAACAGTGGTTTACCCCCACATATGGGATACCAGCGTACTCAGAACAAACTGGGCAACAACTATTGGGGTCCAATTTCTCCTGTTACCCTTGTAAAAATAAAAAATTACTTGCTAAAACATAATTTGTGAGGAAAGAACAATTATTTTTTATTTTCATGGCTCTACGTTATAAACTTATGTGAAGCACTTGGGGGTTGAAAGTGCTCACCACACATCTAGATAAGATCCTTTTGGGGTCTAGTTTCCAAAATGGGGTCACTTGTGGGGTGTTTCTACTGTTTAGGCACATCAGGGGCTCTGCAAATGCAACGTGACGCCCGCAGACCATTCCATCAAAGTCTGCATTTCAAATGTCACTACTTCCCTTCCAAGCCCTGACGTGCGCCCAAACAGTGGTTTACCCCCACATATGGGGTACCAGCATACTTACAACAAACTGGGCAACAAATATTGGGGTCCAATTTCTCCTGCTACCCTTGTGAAAAAAAAATTGCTTGCTAAAACATCTTTTTTGAGGACAGAAAAATGATTTTTTATTTTCACGGCTCTGCGTTGTAAACTTCTGTGAAGCACTTGGGGGTTGAACGTGCTCACCACACACCTAGATAAGTTCTTTGGGGGGTCTAGTTTCCAAAATGGCGTCACTTAGGGGGGGTTTCTACTGTTTAGGCACATCAGGGGCTCTGCAAACGTAACATGATTCCCGCAGACCATTCCATCAAAGTCTGCATTCCAAATCGTCACTACTTCCCTTCCGAGCCCCGGCATGTGCCCAAACAGTGGTTTACCCCCACATATGGGGTATCAGCGTACTCAGGAGAAACTGGACAACAACTTTTGGGGTCCAATTTCTCCTGTTACCCTTGGGAAAATAAAAAATTGTGGGTTAAAAAATCATTTTTGAGCAAAGAAAAATAATTTTTTATTTTCATGGCTCTGCGTTATAAACTTCTGTGAAGCACTTGGGGGTTCAAAGTGCTCACCACACATCTAGATTAGTTCCTTGGGAGGTCTAGTTTCCAAAATGGGGTCACTTGTGCAGGAGCTCCAATGTTTAGGCACACAGGGGCTCTCCAAACGCGACATGGTGTCCGCTAATGATTGAAGCTAATTTTCCATTCAAAAAGCCAAATGGCGTGCCTTCCCTTCCGAGCCCTGCCGTGCGCCCAAACAGTGGTTTACCCCCACATATGGGGTATCATTGTACTCAGGACAAACTGGACAACAACATTTGGGGTCCAATTTCTCCTATTATCCTTGGGAAAATAAAAAACTCCGGGCTAAAAATCATTTTTGAGGAAAGAAAAATAATTTTTTTATTTTCATGGCTCTGCGTTATAAACTTCTGTGAAGCACCTGGGGGTTTTAAGTGCTCACTATGCATCTAGATTAGTTTCTTGGGGGGTCTAGTTTCCAAAATGGGGTCACTTGTGGGGGAGCTCCAATGTTTAGGCACACGGGGGCTCTCCAAACGCGACATGGTGTCCGCTAAAGATTGGAGCCAATTTTTCATTCAAAAAGTCAAATGGCGCTCCTTCCCTTCCGAGCCCTGCCGTGCGCCCAAACAGTGGTTTACCCCCACATATGAGGTATCAGCGTACTCAGGACAAATTGGACAACAACATTCGTGGTCCAGTTTCTCCTTTTACCCTTGGGAAAATAAAAAAATTGTTGCGAAAAGATCATTTTTGTGACTAACAAGTTAAATGTTTATTTTTCCCCTCCATGTTGCTTCTGCTGCTGTGAAACACCTGAAGGGTTAATAAACTTCTTGAATGTGGTTTTGAGCACCTTGAGGGGTGCAGTTTTTAGAATGGTGTCACTTTTGGGTATTTTCAGCCATATAGAACCCTCAAACTGACTTCAAATGTGAGGTGGTCCCTAAAAAAAATGGTTTTGTAAATTTTGTTGTAAAAATGAGAAATCACTGGTCAAATTTTAACCCTTATAACTTCCTAGCAAAATAAAAATTTGTTTCCAAAATTGTGCTGATGTAAAGTAGACATGTGGGAAATGTTATTTATTAACTATTTTGTGTCACATAACTCTCTGGTTTAACAGAATAAAAATTCAAAATGTGAAAATTGCAAAATTTTCACATTTTTCGCCAAATTTCCGTTTTTTTCACAAATAAACTCAGAAATTATCAACCTAAATTTACCACTAACATGAAGCCCAATATGTCACGAAAAAACAATCTCAGAACCGCAAGGATCCGTTGAAGCGTTCCTGAGTTATTACCTCATAAAGGGACACTGGTCAGAATTGCAAAAAATGGCAAGGTCATTAAGGCCAAAATAGGCTGGGTCATGAAGGGGTTAATCATTTATGGGGGTTTCTGCTGTTTTGGTACCTCAGGGGCTCTGCCAGTGTGACCTGCCACCTCAGGGGCTCTGCCAGTGTGACCTTCCTCCTCAGGGGCTCTGCCAGTGTGACCTTCCTCCTCAGGGGCTCTGCCAATGAGACCTGCCACCTCAGGGGCTCTGCCAATGTGACCTGTCACCTCAGGGGCTCTGCCAATGTGACCTGTCACCTCAGGGGCTCTGCCAATGTGACCTGTCACCTCAGGGGCTCTGCCAATGAGACCTGCCACCTCAGGGGCTCTGCCAATGTGACCTGTCACCTCAGGGGCTCTGCCAATGTGACCTGCCACCTCATGGGCTCTGCCAGTTTGACATGGGGTCTACAATTTGTTTTAGCAAAAATTGTGCTTCAAAAGTCAAATGGCGTTCATTCCCTTCCGAGCCCGGCCATGTGAGAAGGTATTTTGTTTGTGTGGCAAGCCTGGTATACCGGACAGTAAGGCGGAGGTATGACCTTTCCCTATTGTTTGTATGGTCGGTAAGAGAACCTTCATTCCAACCGGATGTCACCCTGTGGACCGGACCTCCCCATATATAATGTTTTTGGTTAAAAGCAAACTGTCCTTCATTGACAGTGCCCCGCGTTTCGACTGTGAGCTACAGCCTTCGTCTGGCACAAGGGCTTCTCTCGGCACCACCTTGTCTTTTTCCTCCTCGTCCTGAAATTCCTTATTTTGGCTTCTTTTCTGTCCAGAGTATATAAAGGCAGAAATGACCGTCAGAAGGATTTGAGGGAGGAATAGTACAATCATATGTGAAGCATTGTCCCCAGTCCTGCGTTGCGGCACCAAACAAGATGATTATCGAGATTGTACAGACGGGACAAGGGCCGAGCAAGCAATAGACATCTGGTGGGACAGGAGAAATATCTTTTCTTCAGTCCTCGTTTCAGACTGGGAGTCCACACATCAATTTCCATTTGTTGCCTTAGGTTGCCCATATGAACTGGAGAGAATGGGGAAGGAGTTAAGGGGTGCAGGGCTATCTTCTGTTTTGGGTTGGAAACAGCTTGCATAAGAGCAGTGTTGGGTCTACGTTCGCCATGATGGGCACATCCCAGGCGAGGATTAATATGGCGCAACCTGTAAGCCATTAGTGAGCATTTTTCACCAAGTCTCACAGCATCAGATCAGGCAGCTAGACCGCTCCCCTGGCAAAGGGGCAATAACCTGAAAAAGAGGCTCCGGAGAAGGTGGTCTTGCCCACCCATCTCGAAGGCATCTGTCAACATGTATAGCCAACGACATAGCGGCCTCCAAGGACTCAGGGGTTTCATATACCGCTAAGACATCTATCAACCTTTCAGTGAGACCCTGAAGAAATTGGCAGCTGAGAGCCGGGTCATTCCATTTTGTATCAGTTGCCCATCTGCGGAATTCGGAGCTGTACATCTCCACTGACTGTTTCCCCTGCTGAAGGCGACACAACCTGGACTTGGCCAAGGCGACTCGGTTAGGGTCATCATAGATAAGGGCTAGAGCCCCAAAATCCCTCCACGGACTGGAGACAAACCGAATCCTGCGGCAAAGAGAGAGTCCAGGACTGCGGATCTTCCTGTAGCAGAGAGATCACAATACCAACTCGCTGCTCTCATTCTTGGAGGAGTAGGGACGAAGCTTAAAATAGTTTGCAAGCTTCCTTGAAAACCAAAAACTTGTCTCTATCTCTGGAAAACCTGTCCGGCAGAGCAACCTTGGGTTCGGGTTGGACCGGCCTACCTGCAGAGACCCCAACAGCAGTGACCTGGAGCCACTGTTGCTGCTGCTGAACCTCATATTGGAGGTCATTCATCTCCAGATACCAGATAAAACTGGTAAAGCAACTTCCAAACTGCATGGGACTCTTTTGTTCTTGAAAAGTTATGTATACGGGCACCGATCAGGGATAGCGAGATAAAAGTTACATGTTCCGGATGTCCACCGAGAGATTTATAACTCACTGAAATCGCTTGGAGCTAAACCAAACGAAAAGCAAAGAACGGGTTTCTCCGTAAGTGGGTCATATACCTACACCATGTTTATACTTAATCGAACCCCCCCCCCTGACATAGTGAGCACCATGATCCTTGTGCCGTTCTTCTATGAGGTTCATACAGCGGGTTATGTATAGAAACGGCTTGTCATAACTCTAAGAAAGGAGTATTCAGCCTCTGAGTGAGGTCACCACAGGGTGAGTGCCTTGGTTTTGGGCACGGAGATAACTGAGTGAGACATCAGTCTTCCTGAATCTTTTGTCTCGGGTCTAGCTGTGAGACAGATGTGTGATGCATCTAGATGTGTGCCCATCCCCCACAGCACATGGTCGGCCATGAGATGAAATGATATGAATGAACTGTAAGTGTTTTTCAACTTTAATCCCATTTTATTTGTAGTTGTACTGTACATACGATACTTGTCTACTATTATAATGCCTTTTTATAGTTCTGTAAACACTGCCTACTTTTTTGGAGTAAAATATATAAAATTACTAATTTTGTTTCTCCTTGCTCTATAACAAAGTGTCACGTCCTCTGAAGTGAATTACGCTACTAATCTGGGTTGGATCCAGACACGTTATTAATTAAGAAATCGGAGCTGGTGGCAGCGGATTTGTCCTGTGCATTTGGGAGGCTTTGTAGTGATGGACGGCGTTGATAATTATTGTTCCCGTCTGATTGGGAGTAGTTATATCGCCTTCGCTGCAGTGTGCCCATTAGCCAGTACAAAGTAAGGCAGCATTTCTGGCGACTAATTACCCTAGGTGCAGTACCCTGTCTGACCTGAGGGTAAGGGGGGCGCCAGAGAGCTGCAAGTTCCAAACCGGAAGTGGGATATGGATAAATCCCCTTCAAAAAGAACTGGGCAACCAAACAACCCCGGTTTATGACAAATTGGTGTGAGTGGTGGGGAAGATAAGGGTATATTCCCCGTGAACCCTGACGTAAACGAACAAGGGGAACACTTAATTTGAGTAGACTAAGAGATGTAACACAGACGTCCACCAGCAACACCAAAGAGAAGGTAGCCAACTGCTATAACTTCAAGACTCAACAGGGGTAATGGAAATTTCACCGGCAACTCCCAGCAGCAGACTGGGATTCTATAAGCACCCAGGTCCAGGTGTGTCAATTAGAGCAGGAGAAAAATTGCCACTGGGTTGAAGAGTCAGAAGGGTTAAGAAGGTGTCTGCAAGGGCAGGCGAATAGACCTTCTGCAACTAGATGCAGTTACTGTCTGTTGTCTGACACACCCCTGACCATACGGCAGTAATGCCGCTATTCCCATAGACGTCCTCGTTCGGTCTGCCGCTGTGGTGTGGACATTATTGCGGCACATCCGTCGGCCGCGGTACATGGGGTTAGCAGGAGCTGATCCATTTCTTTCTTGTCTTCTACAGATCCAGTGTGTAAAGTATCTGTACAGAACACGACTGTGGGGCACAACGTCACGCTGAGCTGCTCCTGCTCCTCGGATGGCGCTCAACCCTCGCAGTATAAATGGCGAAACGTCACTCACCATGTGTCCGACCAGCAGGACCTCACCATATCCATGGGGAAAGAGCCGCAGACTTTGCTATGTAACGCCAGTAATAAGGTCTCCAGTAGTAATGCCACCGTCACTGTGCCCCCCCGAGAACCAGGTGAGTGTGTACGGCGGTCTACAGGCGGCCTGTACATATAGTAAGCCAGTGCTGCACAGGTACCTGTCAACTAAAGGAACCAGCTGGATACGCACATATGGGTCGCTGACACTAAAGGAACGTAGAGCAATGGCCTGTGCCGGGTACTCCAATATTTAACTATTCTACACTGGACATAGACTATAAAGGTCCAGGTGGTCCGCTTTCTGTGGTGACTGCTGTATAGCAGATGCACGAAATCATGATCTACAGAGCGAGGAGCCAACTATCACACAGCCATACTCTCCAGAGAGAAGGCAGGCAGGGTTTATTACCACCGCTGCCTTCCCTATCACTGCTCTGACATAAGTCGTGGCAGCGCCTTTTCCATGGACCCCGTGGACATGTGATTGTTGGGTGTAGGGATGGAGCTGCTAGATCCCCAGTTACAGGGGAAATCACACATATATATTATACACATTTGGGGAAAATGTATATACCGTATATACTCGAGTATAAGCCGACCCCCCTTAATTTTTCCACAAACAACTGGGAAGACTTAATGACTCGAGTATAAACCTAGGGTGGAAAATGCAGCAGCTACCGGTAAATGTCAAAAATAAAAATAGATACCAATAAAAGTAAAATGAATTGAGACATCTGTAGGTTAAATGTTTTTGAATATCCATATTGAATCAGGAGCCCCATATAATGCTCCATACAGTTCATGATGGGCCCCATAAGATGCTCCATAGAAAATGTGCCCCATATAATGCTGCATAAAGGTTAATAATGGCCCCATAAGATGCTCCATACAGACACTTGCCCTATTTGCTGCAACAGAAAAAAAAAATCACATACTCACCTCTCCGTCGCTCAGGCCCCCGGGACTTGCTATATTCACCTATCCTCGTTCCAGCGCGCTCCATCTTCAGCGTCTTCTGCACTGCTGACGTTCAGGCAGAGGGTGCGCACTAACCACGTCACCGCGCCCTCTGATCTGAGCGTCACTGCAGAGGACGCTGAAGACGGAGCGGCGCCGGAACGAGGAGCAGGTGAATATCGCGCAGCGCTCCCCTCCCCGTTATACTCACCTGCTCCTGGCGCGGTGCTGTCCCCGCTTCCCCGACGCCCCAGCTTCTATCTGTACTGAGCGGTCACCGTTACCGCTCATTACCATAATGAATATGCGGCTCCACCCCTATGGGAGGTGGAGCAGCATATTCATTACTGTAATGAGCGGTACCATGTGACCGCTCAGTGCAGGAAGAAGCTGGGGCGCCGGGGAACCAGGGACCTGCAGGGACCGCACCAGGAGCAGGTGAGTATAATTAGACAGCCCCCGCTCCCCCTCCCCTGCTGACCCCAGTGTATGACTCAAGTATAAGCTGAGAGGGGGACTTTCAGCCCCAAAAAATGGGCTGAAAATCTCAGCTTATACTCGAGTATATACAGTAAATAATTTTACAGAAAAGGGAACATTATACAATGTATTCTAGTGCTTATTTGTCCTCAGAAGAAAGATAATATGAAAAACGCTCAATTATTTCGGATTCTTGCACTGATCTCATCTGATATTGTAAGAGAAGAGAGAATAAGAATGAAAAATGAGGCTTCTCCTATAAGATCCAAACATCGTCTGAATATCTGAGAATGTTCTAGAAAGGTGGCGAGAGGCCTCCTAACAAGGAGTACTCGGCCACTGCCTCCTCCTCCATTGTTACACGATGGGAAGAATGATGATCACTTCTCACAGCTGAGGGTTTGCTGCAGTGTTATCCGGTCCAGACAGTCGTCTGTGATCTAGACGTAGCCGCAGTGAATGGTGTATACACGGTATATACCAGATTTGTGTAACATCTGCACTCTGATTAGGGAGCGGCCATTTACCAAACGAATGTGCCACGACAATAGCACACTGCTGTGTCTCTTATCAGAATCGTGGATTTTAGCTCCATTCACCCCTCAGGGACAGAGCTAGTATCCAGGCATAGGGCAGACGTCAGCAATGCAGGTGCAAGGTGCGGAGGTGACTGCGGGGGGCTCAGGATCACAGCAAGGTGCGGAGGTGACTGCGGGGGGCTCAGGATCACAGCAAGATGCGGAGGTGACTGCGGGAGGCTCAGGATCACAGCAAGGTGCGGAGGTGACTGCGGGGGGCTCAGGATCACAGCAAGGTGCAGAGGTGACTGAGGGGGCTCAGGATCACAGCAAGGTGCGGAGGTGACTGCGGGGGGCTCAGGATCACAGCAAGATGCGGAGGTGACTGCGGGAGGCTCAGGATCACAGCAAGGTGCGGAGGTGACTGCGGGGGGCTCAGGATCACAGCAAGGTGCGGAGGTGACTGCGGGGGGCTCAGGATCACAGCAAGGTGCGGAGGTGACTGCGGGGGGCTCAGGATCACAGCAAGGTGCGGAGGTGACTGAGGGGGCTCAGGATCACAGCAAGGTGCGGAGGTGACTGCGGGGGGCTCAGGATCACAGCAAGGTGCGGAGGTGACTGCGGGGGGCTCAGGATCACAGCAAGGTGCGGAGGTGACTGCGGGGGGCTCAGGATCACAGCAAGGTGCGGAGGTGACTGCGGGGGGCTCAGGATCACAGCAAGGTGCGGAGGTGACTGAGGGGGCTCAGGATCACAGCAAGGTGCGGAGGTGACTGAGGGGCTCAGGATCACAGCAAGGTGCGGAGGTGACTGCAGGGGGCTCAGGATCACAGCAGGGTGCGGAGGTGACTGCGGGGGGCTCAGGATCACAGCAGGGTGCGGAGGTGACTGCGGGGAGCTCAGGATCACAGCAGGGTGCGGAGGTGACTGCGGGGGGCTCAGGATCACAGCAGGGTGTGGAGGTGACTGCGGGGGGCTCAGGATCACAGCAGGGTGTGGAGGTGACTGTGGGGCTCAGGATCACAGCAAGGTGCGGAGGTGAATGCGGGGGGCTCAGGATCACAGCAGGGTGCGGAGGTGACTGGGGGGCTCAGGATCACAGCAGGGTGCGGAGGTGACTGCGGGGGGCTCAGGATCACAACAGGGTGCGGAGGTGACTGATGGGGCTCAGGATCACAGCAAGGTGCGGAGGTGACTGCGGGGGGCTCAGGATCACAACAGGGTGCGGAGGTGACTGCGGGGGGCTCAGGATCACAGCTAGGTGAGGGGGTGACAGTGGGGGCTCAGAATGACAGGCTGCCCTTAGCAGGCGCACAGCACGATTACCAGGTAGACGGCCGTTCTCGGCAGCAAGTGTTCCCACTGGAGGATGTGCTTCTGAGAACGGGACGATGATCTTTTGATATAACCCGGCCCTACGGGGCAACACAGAGAGCTCTTCAACCCTTTGCAATAGAGCTGTAAGCACTACTGATCCCAGCACTGCGAGGCTCTAAAACATGCCGACTAGCTGGAAATTATGGTAGGTGTTTTTGTGCTGGTCTTGAAGAAGAGTCTTAAAACCTAAGACCCCATTTACCATTCAGTGGCCAGTGTCAGGCAGCTGCTACAAAGGCAAATAAAATAATGGGATGCAGTAAAAGAGGCATAGATGCTCATGAGGAGAACATAATTTTACCTCTATACAAGTCACTAGTTCGACCACACTTAGAATACTGTGCACAGTTCTGGTCTCCGGTGTATAAGAAAGACATAGCTGAACTGGAGCGGGTGCAGAGAAGAGCGACCAAGGTTATTAGAGGACTGGGGGGTCTGCAATACCAAGATAGGTTATTACACTTGGGGCTATTTAGTTTGGAAAAACGAAGAATAAGGGGTGATCTTATGTTAATGTATAAATATATGAGGGGACAGTACAAAGACCTTTCTGGTGATCTTTTTAATCATAGACTTGAGACAGGGACAAGGGGGCATCCTCTACGTCTGGAGGAAAGAAGGTTTAAGCATAATAACAGACGCGGATTCTTTACTGTAAGAGCAGTGAGACTATGGAACTCTCTGCCGTATGATGTTGTAATGAGTGATTCATTAATTAAATTTAAGAGGGGACTGGATACCTTTCTGGAAAAGTATAATGTTACAGGGTATATACACTAGATTCCTTGATAAGGCGTTGATCCAGGGAACTAGTCTGATTGCCGTATGTGGAGTCGGGAAGGAATTTTTTTCCCCATGGTGGAGTTACTCTTTGCCACATGGGGTTTTTTTGCCTTCCCCTGGATCAACATGTTAGGGCATGTTAGGTTAGGCTATGGGTTGAACTAGATGGACTTACAGTCTTCCTTCAACCTTAATAACTATGTAACTATGTAACCAGGAGGAGAGCACTTCATCAGCTCGCTCCCGTGCACCAGATTATAATTGCCGCCACTTTCTGGGGTGGATCATAGTTAATCTGTTGGGCTGTTGATTGCCACACCCTCCTGTTAAGCTCCACCCACAATTAAATATTAAGGTTGAAATCGAAAGGTTTGAAAAAGATGAAGAATTCTCTGTCGTTTCATTGGTGGACGTAGGAACCATGGGTTAAATGCTCCCACCTGGAGGCTGACACTGGGAATACATCTTAGAAAGAAAAGCCAGCTGGGGGGAGTCAGACTCTGGCCTGGGAGGGGCAGACTCTGGCCTGGGAGGGGCAGACTCTGGCCTGGGAGGGGCAGACTCTGGCCTGGGAGGGGCAGACTCTGGCCTGGGAGGGGCAGACTCTGGCCTGGGAGGGGCAGACTTGTCTTATCCTTGATTAGACAGGTTAGGAGCTTGCCCTTTTCTCTTTGTGTACTCTGTGTCATCCCTTATGTTATCTCGGTCCTCACGGTGGTGTCTTCCTTGTCCTGCTCTTTTTGGCCTACCGTCCTTGATGCCTGGCTGGGTAAGAGAATGCTGGCAGTGTTTCTATCTGTTCCCCTAGAGAAGCGCTGGCCCGGTCTGTCCCATTCGAGTGTGACGGCAGGTTGTTCACACTTCTGTTGTGGGGTTTTTACGTGTCTGATGGTCTCCTCCATTACACTTTCCTTGATTGGTGACAGGTCAGGACTCTACTTGATTCCAGGGGATTGTTGGTCTTGGCATATCAGTCATAAGTCTCCTCCAGCTTAGACTGAAGATGTTGGTGCCTTCTGAGCTAAGCATTCTTCAGATTGAGTCCTGATCTCCCGTTGTTCGTCGCACATGTCCAGGTCACCATTCGTAGCATCCAGATCAGGGTGGATTGATTTAAATCACGCCGATTTAAATCATGATTTAAATCACGATTTAAATCAAAAGATTTTTTTCTATTTAAATCGGATCGATTTAAATCATGATTTTAATCATGATTTAAATCAATGATTTAAATCAAAAGGTTTTTTTTAATATAAATCACGATTAAAATGAGAAGTGAGAGCAGTGCGCATGTGCGCCCATAGTTACACGGACGAAACTAGGGGCAACGATCTAACGCCAGGGTGAGGGGGGGACCCCAAAGTAAGTAAAAATCTTTTTTGTTTTACTATATGGCAATAGGTAGGTGTTTAAAAGCAGCATGTCTTAATTGTATAAACTATTAATAGCCTCCACATTTTGTTCATACTGCCCCTTTAATTCCACACTTCTAGCTTGGTTTCACTTTTGGTTTAGTTTCTTTTTCCATTCAGTTGACATGCCCAAACTTGTTGGATAGTCAGCATCCTACAGAAACCTCTGGAAGAGCATGGCATTGTGAATGTTACACATATACAGCCTTTATTCTACTGAGTTAAACAACTCAGCTTTATCTCATGATGGAAGAACCTTTGGATGGTAAAATATTTTCCTCAAAAAGCAGTTTATTGAAAAAAATCCGATTTAAATCAAAAAAATCCGATTTAAATCAAAAAAATCCGATTTTTTTGATTTTTTTTAAAAAACATTGATTTTTATCCACCCTGATCCAGATAGACCTTTCCCACTGGTTTCCTCTTCTGCCCAATTTCTTGGTCGTTTTAGTTACTGGCAGCACTGCTGAGTCCGCAGTTCGGAAGGTTCTGGGTCTAATGGATTTGGATTGTCTGACTAAGATTAAGGAACAAGAATCGCCTTCTGGTCTTGGTCATCCTTCTGGAGTTCTCCATTGGTCCTGATCAGAGAGATCTCTCCTTCCCGATTTTCTGGCCGGGTGATTCTTACCGCTCTAGTGATCTCTTCTATCGGGCGAGTCTCTGAAGGGGCCGTCTCCTGTCTGTCTCCTTCTCCAGCACTCAGTGGCCTTGTGTCGATCTCCGTCCTTAGCGTGGTCCTCTGCTTTCCACCATAATGAGGAGATTGTGCTTCTTCCTTCAGGTGCTTGGTGTCCTCTCTCAGAGAGGTTCTTACACAACGTGACATAGTCGGGGTGGTGCAGCTCTGCTGGTCTCTCACAGCCCCATTTGGACGTTCGGTTGCATTGAGGATCATCTTGTTAAGTTCTGGCAGAGGTCACACCTCTTCTTGGGCTACCATTGTTCTCTGCTTTCTGGCTGCGTTGGGTCGCCCCTGCCAGGACACTGCTCTCTCCCTGCAGGGTAGAAGCCTCCTGGGTCTTGGGCCTTCAGGTTTCTGTTCTTCTCATCCAGAGGGCCACTACTTAGTCTTCTGTCCATTTTTTTTTTGTGGCGCTCTTTCCTTTACGTCTAGGGATGCAAGTCTTAGCAGAAGAGGACTACAAGTGACAGCTGCTCGGGCAGTAACCTGCAGGATGGTACGGACAGCTTAAGACGTGCCATGCTTCCTGTGTTCCCCCAAAGAAGCGACCAAGAAAGAAATGTTTTTGACATTTAGTGTAAAATCTTTGTCACATCGCCTTTTTAGAGGGGCACTGCACCGCCTTGTTTGGGGGTCTTGGTTTTGCTCCTCTTGCTGCTCTTGTACTGACTGAATAGCTGTGTGTCGGGGTTGCTGGGGAAGTCGGCTCTCTAAGGTGTATTCTCAGTGTCGGCCTCCAGGTGGCAGCATATGACCCGTGGTTCTTACACCCCTTAATGTCGGCTACAAGAGAGATTTTACTGTGATGCTTAAAAAGCTCTCCGCACCCATCGCCGGTATCACTGTTATATGTGAGCGTGAAATCCCAGGACGAAGGAGCAGCGTGACCCACGGGTTATCATTGCACCCCCGAATAAAGGTAATGACCCCAAAAAGGGGGACTAATCACTAATTTGATCTATCCCACAGACCTTGTCCAGAGATCACACAACTACATCATCCCTGCCATCCTGGTGCCACTGATCGTCCTCGTCATCATCATCGGGCTAGTGCTGAAATATAAGTGTGAGTATACAGCGCCCATATCTGCCCTGTAATGTATATACCCGTATACCAGAGCCATAGTGCCCCGATAATGGTGGTAGAGCCCCTATAATACACAGCCATAGTGCCCCTATAATGGTGGTAGTGCCCCTATAATACACAGCCATAATGCCCCCATAACAGTGGTAGTGCCCCTATAATGCACAGCCATAGTGCCCCCATAATGGTGGTAGAGCCCCTAGAATACACAGCCATAGTGCCCCTATAATGGTGGTAGTGCCCCTATAATACACAGCCATAATGCCCCCATAACAGTGGTAGTGCCCCTATAATGCACAGCCATAGTGTCCCCATAATGGTGGTAGAGCCCCTAGAATACACAGCCATAGTGCCCCCATAACAGTGGTAGTGCCTGTGCCCCTATAATACACAGCCATAGTGCCCCGATAATGGTGGTAGTGCCCCTATAATACACAGCCATAGTGCCCCCATAATGGTGGTAGAGCCCCTATAATACACAGCCATAGTGCCCCCATAATAGTGGTAGTGCTCTATAATACACAGCCATAGTGCCCCCATAATAGTGGTAGTGCCCCTATAATACACAGCCATAGTGCCCCCATAATAGTGGTAGAGCCCCTATAATGCACAGCCATAGTGCCCCCATAATGGTGGTAGAGCCCCTAGAATACACAGCCATAGTGCCCCTATAATGGTGGTAGAGCCCCTATAATACACAGCCATAGTGCCCCCATAATAGTGGTAGTGCTCTATAATACACAGCCATAGTGCCCCCATAATAGTGGTAGTGCCCCTATAATACACAGCCATAGTGCCCCCATAATAGTGGTAGAGCCCCTAGAATACACAGCCATAGTGCCCCTATAATGGTGGTAGTGCCCCTATAATACACAGCCATAATGCCCCCATAACAGTGGTAGTGCCCCTATAATGCACAGCCATAGTGCCCCCATAATGGTGGTAGAGCCCCTAGAATACACAGCCATAGTGCCCCTATAATGGTGGTAGTGCCCCTATAATACACAGCCATAATGCCCCCATAACAGTGGTAGTGCCCCTATAATGCACAGCCATAGTGCCCCCATAATGGTGGTAGAGCCCCTAGAATACACAGCCATAGTGCCCCTATAATGGTGGTAGTGCCTCTATAATACACAGCCATAATGCCCCCATAACAGTGGTAGTGCCCCTATAATACACAGCCATAGTGCCCCCATAATGGTGGTAGAGCCCCTATAATACACAGCCATAGTGCCCCCATAACAGTGGTAGTGCCTGTGCCCCTATAATACACAGCCATAGTGCCCCGATAATGGTGGTAGTACCCCTATAATACACAGCCATAGTGCCCCCATAATAGTGGTAGTGCCCCTATAATACACAGCCATAGTGCCCCCATAATGGTGGTAGAGCCCCTATAATACACAGCCATAGTGCCCCCATAATAGTGGTAGTGCTCTATAATACACAGCCATAGTGCCCCCATAATAGTGGTAGTGCCCCTATAATACACAGCCATAGTGCCCCCATAATAGTGGTAGAGCCCCTATAATGCACAGCCATAGTGCCCCCATAATGGTGGTAGAGCCCCTAGAATACACAGCCATAGTGCCCCTATAATGGTGGTAGAGCCCCTATAATACACAGCCATAGTGCCCCCATAACAGTGGCAGTGCCCCTATAATACACAACCATAGTGCCCCCATAATAGTGGTAGAGCCCCTATAATAGACAGCCATAATGCCCCCATAATGGTGGTAGAGCCCCTATAATACACAGCCATAGTGCCCCCATAATAGTGGTAGAGCCCCTATAATACACAGCCATAGTGCCCCCATAACAGTGGCAGTGCCCCTATAATACACAACCATAGTGCCCCCATAATAGTGGTAGTGCCCCTATAATACACAGCCATAGTGCCCCCATAATAGTGGTAGTGCCCCTATAATACACAGCCATAGTGCCCCCATAACAGTGGCAGTGCCCCTATAATGCACAACCATAGTGCCCCCATAATAGTGGTAGAGCCCCTATAATAGACAGCCATAGTGCCCCCATAATGGTGGTAGAGCCCCTATAATACACAGCCATAGTGCCCCCATAATAGTGGTAGAGCCCCTATAATACACAGCCATAGTGCCCCCATAACAGTGGCAGTGCCCCTATAATACACAGCCATAGTGCCCCCATAATAGTGGTAGTGCCCTATAATACACAGCCATAGTGCCCCCATAATAGTGGTAGTGCCCCTATAATACACAGCCATAGTGCCCCCATAATAGTGGTAGTGCCCCTATAATACACAGCCATAGTGCCCCCATAATAGTGGTAGTGCCCCTATAATACACAGCCATAGTGCCCCCATAACAGTGGCAGTGGCCCTATAATACACAACCATAGTGCCCCCATAATAGTGGTAGTGCCCCTATAATAGACAGCCATAGTGCCCCTATAATAGTGGTAGTGTCGGGGCCGTAATAACGACAATTAATCCTCATTCACCAGTCATTCCAAATTGTAATGTGAGCGCAGAACTTCTGGTACCGGAAAAAGAAATGATTCAGACACGTAGCTGATTCAATCTTTGCTGACGCTCTTGCGTTCACCTGTGTCCAGAGCCGAGCAGCAACTACTTTATTTTTTTATTGAATACACAGTACTATTGTTTAGGAAAAAGGAATGCATTAGGCGGAGTTTAAGCAGCATACATCTAGTACTCAGTCTCTCTCTCTCATTCGTCAGGACATCTTCAATAGTTACTTTCTTCACATTCCAGAGTTATCTTTTTCAAGAGAAATAAACTTAACTCTTCACATTCTAAACTGAAATGAACAATGAACACTGGCAGCCATCTTTAGATACAATTACATTTGCATTAGCTAGCAGATAGGAAAAACTTATTGTTTCACAGTATAAAAGTATAACAGTACAAAAAGAGTATAAAGATTTATAAAAGTATAAAAGGTATATAAGAAAATACATTTTCACCTTGACAGTAGTGCCCCTGTAATACACAGCCATAGTGCCCCCATAGTAATGATAGTGCCCCTACAATAGACAGCCATAGTGCCCCCATAATGGTGGTAGTGCCCGTATAATACATAGCCATAGTACCCCCATAATACTGGTAGTGCCCCTATAATACACAGCCATAGTGCCCCCATAACAGTGGTAGTGCCCCTATAATACACAACCATAGTGCCCCCATAATAGTGGTAGTGCCCCTGTAATACACAGCCATAGTGCCCCCATAATAGTGGTAGAGCCCCTACAATAGACAGCCATAGTGCCCCCATAATAGTCTCATGGTGTGCCTTTAACAAAGTGACTGTTGTGCCCCCCTAATAGCAGTAGTCCCCTATAATGGATTGGCCACAGGACTCCATGAATTTCTGATAGTGTCCATGAATTATATATTCTAACAGTGCCCCCATAACAGTGGTAATGCCTCTATAATGGAGCGCCCCCAATACCCCCGTAATAGACTAGTTATACCCCTTTGGTAGAGCTGCTGTAATTACCCATAAGAGAACCCCTAGGACCCCAGTATCAGTCTGATAGCGCCCCTATAATAAAGCGTCCGTCCACGTTAGCTGCAGTCTTGGTGTCGGCCGTTCTTGCCGTATTCTCTGGTTTCTGTGACTTCTCGCTGTCTGAGATCATGACGAGATTTCCTGAATTGGTTTTCTCTTTCGTTGGCTTTCTAGATTGCCGCCTTCTGAGATCCTGCCGTCCGGAGCGACAGCGAGTGCCGACTACAGGTGAGAGACGTCTGTGGGGGAGATGGAGAGGGCTGACACAGGCCCCCTTGTTAACACAACGTTGGAGGGTGGTCTGGTCAGCCGCTGGAGGGTGGTCTGGTCAGCCGCTGGAGGGTGGTCTGGTCAGCCGCTGGAGGGTGGTCTGGTCAGCCGCTGGAGGAGGGTCTGGTCAGCCGCTGGAGGGGGGTCTGGTCAGCCGCTGGAGGGGGGTCTGGTCAGCCGCTGAAGGGGTGTCTGGTCAGCCTCTGAAGGGGTGTCTGGTCAGCCGCTGGAGGGGTGTCTGGTCAGCCTCTGGAGGGGTGTCTGGTCAGCCTCTGGAGGGGTGTCTGGTCAGCCTCTGGAGGGGTGTCTGGTCAGCCTCTGGAGGGGTGTCTGGTCAGCCTCTGGAGGGGTGTCTGGTCAGCCTCTGGAGGGGGTGTCTGGTCAGCCTCTGGAGGGGTGTCTGGTCAGCCTCTGGAGGGGTGTCTGGTCAGCCTCTGGAGGGGGTGTCTGGTCAGCCTCTGGAGGGGTGTCTGGTCAGCCTCTGGAGGGGTGTCTGGTCAGCCTCTGGAGGGGTGTCTGGTCAGCCTCTGGAGGGGGTGTCTGGTCAGCCTCTGGAGTTGTGTCTGGTCAGCCTCTGGAGGGGTGTCTGGTCAGCCTCTGGAGGGGTGTCTGGTCAGCCTCTGGAGGGGTGTCTGGTCAGCCTCTGGAGGGGTGTCTGGTCAGCCTCTGGAGGGGGGTCTGGTCAGCCTCTGGAGGGGGGTCTGGTCAGCCTCTGGAGGGGTGTCTGGTCAGCCTCTGGAGGGGTGTCTTGTCAGCCTCTGGAGGGGGGTCTGGTCAGCCTCTGGAGGGGGGTCTGGTCAGCCTCTGGAGCCGCTTTAACATCAGGTACGCAGGTTGTGCGGATGTGTGTGGATGCCTCCCCATGCGTCGTTTTCACGATGTGGTGACCCGCGGCGAACGCAACTTGTTGGAATTTGCTTTTTTCTCTGCAGCGTCAAAACAACGCATGCGGAGGCATCCGCACGACCTGCGTACCTAATGCTAAAGATAGGTACGCAGGCTGCATGCTGATGTAGGCGGAGCTGAGCGGCGGAGGTGCGGCCGTGAGCGGGGCTTCACGGAGGAAGTCGGCAACCCTCCGCAGCTCAGCAAAACGCTAGTTTGAAACTGGCCCTACATCCCTTTCTCCAGTCCGGCAGCACAGATTTACACGTCCGGGTGGGCCGCACTTCTCAGCCCACTGGTGTTTATTCAGTCAGGTTAAGCTGATGCATGTAATGGTGGGGCTGCGGGGGCCGGCTGTCAGGCGGAGGGCAGAGAGGGCTTATTACCATCTCTGCTGTATACACCGTGCTGGGCAGCGCTGTCTGTACAGTATATAGGAAGTCCTGGCAGTGCTGTCTGTACAGTATATAGGAAGTCCCGGCAGCGCTGTCTGTACAGTATATAGGAGGTCCTGGCAGCGCTGTCTGTACAGTATATAGGAAGTCCTGGCAGTGCTGTCTGTACAGTATATAGGAAGTCCCGGCAGCGCTGTCTGTACAGTATATAGGAAGTCCCGGCAGCGCTGTCTGTACAGTATATAGGAAGTCCTGGCAGTGCTGTCTGTACAGTATATAGGAAGTCCTGGCAGTGCTGTCTGTACAGTATATAGGAAGTCCTGGCAGCGCTGTCTGTACAGTATATAGGAAGTCCTGGCAGCGCTGTCTGTACAGTATATAGGAGGTCCTGGCAGCGCTGTCTGTACAGTATATAGGAAGTCCCGGCAGCGCTGTCTGTACAGTATATAGGAAGTCCTGGCAGTGCTGTCTGTACGGTATATAGGAAGTCCTGGCAGTGCTGTCTGTACAGTATATAGGAAGTCCTGGCAGCGCTGTCTGTACAGTATATAGGAAGTCCTGGCAGCGCTGTCTGTACAGTATATAGGAAGTCCTGGCAGCGCTGTCTGTACAGTATATAGGAAGTCCTGGCAGCGCTGTCTGTACAGTATATAGGAAGTCCTGGCAGCGCTGTCTGTACAGTATATAGGAAGTCCTGGCAGCGCTGTCTGTACAGTATATAGGAAGTCCTGGCAGCGCTGTCTGTACAGTATATAGGAAGTCCTGGCAGCGCTGTCTGTACAGTATATAGGAAGTCCTGGCAGCGCTGTCTGTACGGTATATAGGAAGTCCTGGCAGCGCTGTCTGTACGGTATATAGGAAGTCCTGGCAGCGCTGTCTGTACAGTATATAGGAAGTCCCGGCAGCGCTGTCTGTACAGTATATAGGAAGTCCTGGCAGCGCTGTCTGTACAGTATATAGGAGGTCCTGGCAGCGCTGTCTGTACAGTATATAGGAAGTCCTGGCAGCGCTGTCTGTACAGTATATAGGAAGTCCTGGCAGCGCTGTCTGTACAGTATATAGGAAGTCCTGGCAGCGCTGTCTGTACAGTATATAGGAAGTCCTGGCAGTGTCTGTACAGTATATAGGAAGTCCTGGCAGTGTCTGTACAGTATATAGGAAGTCCTGGCAGCGCTGTCTGTACAGTATATAGGAAGTCCTGGCAGCGCTGTCTGTACAGTATATAGGAGGTCCTGGCAGTGCTGTCTGTACAGTATATAGGAAGTCCTGGCAGCGCTGTCTGTACAGTATATAGGAAGTCCTGGCAGCGCTGTCTGTACAGTATATAGGAAGTCCTGGCAGCGCTGTCTGTACAGTATATAGGAAGTCCTGGCAGTGTCTGTACAGTATATAGGAGGTCCTGGCAGTGTCTGTACAGTATATAGGAAGTCCTGGCAGCGCTGTCTGTACAGTATATAGGAAGTCCTGGCAGCGCTGTCTGTACAGTATATAGGAAGTCCTGGCAGCGCTGTCTGTACAGTATATAGGAAGTCCTGGCAGCGCTGTCTGTACAGTATATAGGAGGTCCTGGCAGCGCTGTCTGTACAGTATATAGGAAGTCCTGGCAGCGCTGTCTGTACAGTATATAGGAAGTCCTGGCAGCGCTGTCTGTACAGTATATAGGAAGTCCTGGCAGCGCTGTCTGTACAGTATATAGGAAGTCCTGGCAGTATCTGTACAGTATATAGGAAGTCCTGGCAGTGTCTGTACAGTATATAGGAAGTCCTGGCAGCGCTGTCTGTACGGTATATAGGAAGTCCTGGCAGCGCTGTCTGTACGGTATATAGGAAGTCCTGGCAGCGCTGTCTGTACAGTATATAGGAAGTCCCGGCAGCGCTGTCTGTACAGTATATAGGAAGTCCTGGCAGCGCTGTCTGTACAGTATATAGGAGGTCCTGGCAGCGCTGTCTGTACAGTATATAGGAAGTCCTGGCAGTGTCTGTACAGTATATAGGAAGTCCTGGCAGCGCTGTCTGTACAGTATATAGGAGGTCCTGGCAGCGCTGTCTGTACAGTATATAGGAAGTCCTGGCAGCGCTGTCTGTACAGTATATAGGAAGTCCTGGCAGCGCTGTCTGTACAGTATATAGGAAGTCCTGGCAGCGCTGTCTGTACAGTATATAGGAAGTCCTGGCAGCGCTGTCTGTACGGTATATAGGAAGTCCTGGCAGTGCTGTCTGTACAGTATATAGGAAGTCCTGGCAGCGCTGTCTGTACAGTATATAGGAAGTCCTGGCAGCGCTGTCTGTACAGTATATAGGAAGTCCCGGCAGTGCTGTCTGTACAGTATATAGGAAGTCCTGGCAGTGCTGTCTGTACAGTATATAGGAAGTCCTGGCAGTGTCTGTACAGTATATAGGAAGTCCTGGCAGCGCTGTCTGTACAGTATATAGGAAGTCCCGGCAGTGCTGTCTGTACAGTATATAGGAAGTCCCGGCAGCGCTGTCTGTACAGTATATAGGAAGTCCCGGCAGTGCTGTCTGTACAGTATATAGGAAGTCCTGGCAGCGCTGTCTGTACGGTATATAGGAAGTCCTGGCAGCGCTGTCTGTACAGTATATAGGAGGTCCGGGCAGCGCTGTCTGTACAGTATATAGGAAGTCCTGGCAGTGCTGTCTGTACAGTATATAGGAAGTCCTGGCAGTGTCTGTACAGTATATAGGAAGTCCTGGCAGTGCTGCCTGTACAGTATATAGGAAGTCCTGGCAGCGCTGTCTGTACAGTATATAGGAGGTCCGGGCAGCGCTGTCTGTACAGTATATAGGAAGTCCTGGCAGCGCTGTCTGTACAGTATATAGGAAGTCCTGGCAGTGTCTGTACAGTATATAGGAAGTCCTGGCAGCGCTGTCTGTACAGTATATAGGAGGTCCTGGCAGCGCTGTCTGTACAGTATATAGGAAGTCCTGGCAGCGCTGTCTGTACAGTATATAGGAAGTCCTGGCAGCGCTGTCTGTACAGTATATAGGAAGTCCCGGCAGTGCTGTCTGTACAGTATATAGGAAGTCCTGGCAGCGCTGTCTGTACAGTATATAGGAAGTCCTGGCAGCGCTGTCTGTACAGTATATAGGAAGTCCTGGCAGTGTCTGTACAGTATATAGGAAGTCCTGGCAGCGCTGTCTGTACAGTATATAGGAGGTCCTGGCAGCGCTGTCTGTACAGTATATAGGAAGTCCTGGCAGCGCTGTCTGTACAGTATATAGGAGGTCCTGGCAGCGCTGTCTGTACAGTATATAGGAAGTCCTGGCAGCGCTGTCTGTACAGTATATAGGAAGTCCTGGCAGCGCTGTCTGTACAGTATATAGGAAGTCCTGGCAGCGCTGTCTGTACAGTATATAGGAAGTCCTGGCAGTGCTGTCTGTACAGTATATAGGAAGTCCGGGCAGCGCTGTCTGTACAGTATATAGGAAGTCCCGGCAGTGCGTCTTCCCCCGGACCCCGCAGTCCTGTGATCACTGGATGTTGTGGAGGGAGCAGGGGCCGCTGGGCACTGATCACCTGATCACATCGGCAGGCCGGAGGCTGGAGGCTGAATTCCTCCGGGGCAAATCTACCAGTTACAGGAGAAATCCGCAATTATAAGTTATGTTCCGATGCCCCCAGGGGTGTCATAAACTGAATCTGTCACCAGATTGTTCCTCCATCTTGTGAGAGCAGCTTGATGTAGGGGTGCAAACCCTGATTCCAGCGATGTGTCACTTACGAGGCTTCTTGCTGCAGTTTTAACAGCAGATTATCACTCGAGACTTTGTAAACCTGCTGCCATGTATCTCCCATATTCATGAGCCCCGTATAACCCCACCATCAACCACTGATTGACAGGTTTCTGCCTATGCACAGTGTACACAGAAAGATGCCAATCCGTGGTGTTTGCAGGGTTATACAGAGCTGCCAGTCAGTGGTGTGGGCGGGGTTATACAGACAGCTGCCAATCAGTGCTGTGGGCGGGGTTATACAGAGCTCAGTATAGGAGACTTGGTCTCATAGCTCCTCCCTCTTCCTGCAGAGTCTGTAGTGGGAGCTTCTTATGTCAGTATGTTTCCCCAGATGCCTGTGAAGGGGGCTGGCCGGCATTATATTAGCTGAGCCAGGCCCCTTCTGTGATGGTGGGAGTGCGATGGCCTATTTCTCCTGCCTCCCGTGCTGTGTAATACAGATAGTGCTGGATCCTGCAGCGTCGGTGATTGTTGTAACTTTACTAATAATTTTTTCTGTTTGTCGCCTTCTAGACCCTGAGGATCCTGAATGTGAAGATGACGTGAAGAAGCCGGGAAACGACGGAGCAGGTGAGTGTGTGATAGACGGGAGCTTGGTCTCAGCATATGTCCTAACCAGATGCCCCCCGTAACCATATGTGAGGAAATCCAGAAACTCAGACCCCTGAATACAGACCTGTAAGACGGTGTGACCCCCAACCCATCACCGCTACGGCCCATGCATGGATCCAGCCTGTCCGTCCTCCATCACATCCCTGACCACCAGACCTGTAAGACCCTGACCCCGACCCATCACCCCTCACTGCCATAGTGACCGGCACGGCCCGTGCATGGATCCAGCCTGTCCGTCCTCCATCACATCCCTGACCAGAACTGTAAGACCCTGACCCCGGCCCATCACCACTCACTGCCATAGTGACCGGCACAGCCCGTGCATGGATCCAGCCTGTCCGTCCTCCATCACATCCCTGACCAGAACTGTAAGACCCTGACCCCGGCCCATCACCCCTCACTGCCATAGTGACCGGCACGGTCCGTGCATGGATCCAGCCTGTCCGTCCTCCATCACATCCCTGACCACCAGACCTGTAAGACCCTGACCCCGACCCATCACCCCTCACTGCCATAGTGACCGGCACGGCCCGTGCATGGATCCAGCCTGTCCGTCCTCCATCACATCCCTGACCAGAACTGTAAGACCCTGACCCCGGCCCATCACCACTCACTGCCATAGTGACCGGCACAGCCCGTACATGGATCCAGCCTGTCCGTCCTCCATCACATCCCTGACCAGAACTGTAAGACCCTGACCCCGGCCCATCACCACTCACTGCCATAGTGACCGGCACGGCCCGTGCATGGATCCAGCCTGTCCATCCTCCCTCACATCCCTGACCAGACCTGTAAGACCTGACCCCGACCCATCACCACTCACTGCCATAGTGACCGGCACGGCCCGTGCATGGATCCAGCCTGTCCGTCCTCCATCACATCCCTGACCAGAACTGTAAGACCCTGACCCCGGCCCATCACCACTCACTGCCATAGTGACCGGCACGGCCCGTGCATGGATCCAGCCTGTCCATCCTCCCTCACATCCCTGACCAGACCTGTAAGACCTGACCCCGACCCATCACCCCTCACTGCCATAGTGACCGGCGCGGCCCGTGCATGGATCCAGCCTGTCCGTCCTCCATCACATCCCTGACCAGAACTGTAAGACCCTGACCCCGGCCCATCACCACTCACTGCCATAGTGACCGGCACAGCCCGTACATGGATCCAGCCTGTCCGTCCTCCATCACATCCCTGACCAGAACTGTAAGACCCTGACCCCGGCCCATCACCACTCACTGCCATAGTGACCGGCACAGCCCGTGCATGGATCCAGCCTGTCCGTCCTCCATCACATCCCTGACCAGAACTGTAAGACCCTGACCCCGGCCCATCACCCCTCACTGCCATAGTGACCGGCACGGTCCGTGCATGGATCCAGCCTGTCCGTCCTCCATCACATCCCTGACCACCAGACCTGTAAGACCCTGACCCCGACCCATCACCCCTCACTGCCATAGTGACCGGCACGGCCCGTGCATGGATCCAGCCTGTCCATCCTCCCTCACATCCCTGACCAGACCTGTAAGACCTGACCCCGACCCATCACCCCTCACTGCCATAGTGACCGGCACGGCCCATGCATGGATCCAGCCTGTCCATCCTCCCTCACATCCCTGACCAGAAATGTAAGACCCTGACCCCGGTCCATCACCACTCACTGCCATAGTGACCGGCACGGCCCGTACATGGATCCAGTCTGTCCGTCCTCCATCACATCCCTGACCACCAGACCGGTAAGACCCTGACCCATCACCCCTCACTGCCATAGTGACCGGCACGGCCCGTGCATGGATCCAGCCTGTCCGTCCTCCCTCACATCCCTGACCACCAGACCTGTAAGACCTGACCCCGACCCATCACCCCTCACTGCCATAGTGACCGGCTCGGCCCGTGCATGGATCCAGCCTGTCCGTCCTCCCTCACATCCCTGACCAGACCTGTAAGACCCTGACCCCGGCCCATCACCCCTCACTGCCATAGTGACCGGCATGGCCCGTGCATGGATCCAGCCTGTCCGACCTCCCTCACATCCCTGACCGGAACTGTAAGACCCTGACCCCGGCCCATCACCCCTCACTGCCATAGTGACCGGCACGGCCCGTGCATGGATCCAGCCTGTCCGTCCTCCATCACATCCCTGACCAGAACTGTAAGACCCTGACCCCGGCCCATCACCACTCACTGCCATAGTGACCGGCACAGCCCGTACATGGATCCAGCCTGTCCGACCTCCCTCACATCCCTGACCGGACCTGTAAGACCTGACCCCGGCCCATCACCACTCACTGCCATAGTGACCGGCACGGTCCGTCCATGGATCCAGTCTGTCCGTCCTCCATCACATCCCTGACCACCAGACCTGTAAGACCTGACCCCGACCCATCACCCCTCACTGCCATAGTGACCGGCACGGCCCGTGCATGGATGCAGCCTGTCCGTCCTCCATCACATCCCTGACCAGAACTGTAAGACCCTGACCCCGGCCCATCACCACTCACTGCCATAGTGACCGGCTCAGCCCGTACATGGATCCAGCCTGTCCATCCTCCCTCACATCCCTGACCAGACCTGTAAGACCTGACCCCGACCCATCACCCCTCACTGCCATAGTGACCGGCACGGCCCGTGCATGGATCCAGCCTGTCCATCCTCCCTCACATCCCTGACCAGACCTGTAAGACCTGACCCCGACCCATCACCCCTCACTGCCATAGTGACCGGCACGGCCCATGCATGGATCCAGTCTGTCCGTCCTCCATCACATCCCTGACCAGAACTGTAAGACCCTGACCCCGGTCCATCACCACTCACTGCCATAGTGACCGGCACGGCCCGTACATGGATCCAGTCTGTCCGTCCTCCATCACATCCCTGACCACCAGACCGGTAAGACCCTGACCCATCACCCCTCACTGCCATAGTGACCGGCACGGCCCGTGCATGGATCCAGCCTGTCCGTCCTCCCTCACATCCCTGACCACCAGACCTGTAAGACCTGACCCCGACCCATCACCCCTCACTGCCATAGTGACCGGCTCGGCCCGTGCATGGATCCAGCCTGTCCGTCCTCCCTCACATCCCTGACCAGACCTGTAAGACCCTGACCCCGGCCCATCACCCCTCACTGCCATAGTGACCGGCATGGCCCGTGCATGGATCCAGCCTGTCCGACCTCCCTCACATCCCTGACCGGAACTGTAAGACCCTGACCCCGGCCCATCACCCCTCACTGCCATAGTGACCGGCACGGCCCGTGCATGGATCCAGCCTGTCCGTCCTCCATCACATCCCTGACCAGAACTGTAAGACCCTGACCCCGGCCCATCACCACTCACTGCCATAGTGACCGGCACGGCCCGTGCATGGATCCAGCCTGTCCATCCTCCCTCACATCCCTGACCAGACCTGTAAGACCTGACCCCGACCCATCACCCCTCACTGCCATAGTGACCGGCACGGCCCATGCATGGATCCAGCCTGTCCATCCTCCCTCACATCCCTGACCAGAAATGTAAGACCCTGACCCCGGTCCATCACCACTCACTGCCATAGTGACCGGCACGGCCCGTACATGGATCCAGTCTGTCCGTCCTCCATCACATCCCTGACCACCAGACCGGTAAGACCCTGACCCATCACCCCTCACTGCCATAGTGACCGGCACGGCCCGTGCATGGATCCAGCCTGTCCGTCCTCCCTCACATCCCTGACCACCAGACCTGTAAGACCTGACCCCGACCCATCACCCCTCACTGCCATAGTGACCGGCTCGGCCCGTGCATGGATCCAGCCTGTCCGTCCTCCCTCACATCCCTGACCAGACCTGTAAGACCCTGACCCCGGCCCATCACCCCTCACTGCCATAGTGACCGGCATGGCCCGTGCATGGATCCAGCCTGTCCGACCTCCCTCACATCCCTGACCGGAACTGTAAGACCCTGACCCCGGCCCATCACCCCTCACTGCCATAGTGACCGGCACGGCCCGTGCATGGATCCAGCCTGTCCGTCCTCCATCACATCCCTGACCAGAACTGTAAGACCCTGACCCCGGCCCATCACCACTCACTGCCATAGTGACCGGCACAGCCCGTACATGGATCCAGCCTGTCCGACCTCCCTCACATCCCTGACCGGACCTGTAAGACCTGACCCCGGCCCATCACCACTCACTGCCATAGTGACCGGCACGGTCCGTCCATGGATCCAGTCTGTCCGTCCTCCATCACATCCCTGACCACCAGACCTGTAAGACCTGACCCCGACCCATCACCCCTCACTGCCATAGTGACCGGCACGGCCCGTGCATGGATGCAGCCTGTCCGTCCTCCATCACATCCCTGACCAGAACTGTAAGACCCTGACCCCGGCCCATCACCACTCACTGCCATAGTGACCGGCTCAGCCCGTACATGGATCCAGCCTGTCCATCCTCCCTCACATCCCTGACCAGACCTGTAAGACCTGACCCCGACCCATCACCCCTCACTGCCATAGTGACCGGCACGGCCCGTGCATGGATCCAGCCTGTCCATCCTCCCTCACATCCCTGACCAGACCTGTAAGACCTGACCCCGACCCATCACCCCTCACTGCCATAGTGACCGGCACGGCCCATGCATGGATCCAGTCTGTCCGTCCTCCATCACATCCCTGACCAGAACTGTAAGACCCTGACCCCGGTCCATCACCACTCACTGCCATAGTGACCGGCACGGCCCGTACATGGATCCAGTCTGTCCGTCCTCCATCACATCCCTGACCACCAGACCGGTAAGACCCTGACCCATCACCCCTCACTGCCATAGTGACCGGCACGGCCCGTGCATGGATCCAGCCTGTCCGTCCTCCCTCACATCCCTGACCACCAGACCTGTAAGACCTGACCCCGACCCATCACCCCTCACTGCCATAGTGACCGGCTCGGCCCGTGCATGGATCCAGCCTGTCCGTCCTCCCTCACATCCCTGACCAGACCTGTAAGACCCTGACCCCGGCCCATCACCCCTCACTGCCATAGTGACCGGCATGGCCCGTGCATGGATCCAGCCTGTCCGACCTCCCTCACATCCCTGACCGGAACTGTAAGACCCTGACCCCGGCCCATCACCCCTCACTGCCATAGTGACCGGCACGGCCCGTGCATGGATCCAGCCTGTCCGTCCTCCATCACATCCCTGACCAGAACTGTAAGACCCTGACCCCGGCCCATCACCACTCACTGCCATAGTGACCGGCACAGCCCGTACATGGATCCAGCCTGTCCGTCCTCCCTCACATCCCTGACCAGACCTGTAAGACCCTGACCCCGGCCCATCACCCCTCACTGCCATAGTGACCGGCATGGCCCGTGCATGGATCCAGCCTGTCCGACCTCCCTCACATCCCTGACCGGAACTGTAAGACCCTGACCCCGGCCCATCACCCCTCACTGCCATAGTGACCGGCACGGCCCGTGCATGGATCCAGCCTGTCCGTCCTCCATCACATCCCTGACCAGAACTGTAAGACCCTGACCCCGGCCCATCACCACTCACTGCCATAGTGACCGGCACAGCCCGTACATGGATCCAGCCTGTCCGACCTCCCTCACATCCCTGACCGGACCTGTAAGACCCTGACCCCGGCCCATCACCACTCACTGCCATAGTGACCGGCTCGGCCCGTCCATGGATCCAGTCTGTCCGTCCTCCATCACATCCCTGACCACCAGACCTGTAAGACCTGACCCCGACCCATCACCCCTCACTGCCATAGTGACCGGCACGGCCCGTGCATGGATCCAGCCTGTCCGTCCTCCATCACATCCCTGACCAGACCTGTAAGACCCTGACCCCGGCCCATCACCACTCACTGCCATAGTGACCGGCTCAGCCCGTACATGGATCCAGCCTGTCCATCCTCCCTCACATCCCTGACCAGACCTGTAAGACCTGACCCCGACCCATCACCCCTCACTGCCATAGTGACCGGCACGGCCCGTGCATGGATCCAGCCTGTCCGTCCTCCATCACATCCCTGAC
Source organism: Ranitomeya variabilis (assembly GCF_051348905.1). Lineage (NCBI taxonomy): Eukaryota > Metazoa > Chordata > Amphibia > Anura > Dendrobatidae > Ranitomeya > Ranitomeya variabilis. The sequence continues at coordinate 7,577,185 of NC_135234.1, forward strand.
CAGAACTGTAAGACCCTGACCCCGGCCCATCACCACTCACTGCCATAGTGACCGGCACAGCCCGTACATGGATTCAGCCTGTCCGTCCTCCATCACATCCCTGACCAGACCTGTAAGACCTGACCCCGGCCCATCACCACTCACTGCCATAGTGACCGGCTCGGCCCGTACATGGATCCAGTCTGTCCGTCCTCCATCACATCCCTGACCACCAGACCTGTAAGACCCTGACCCATCACCCCTCACTGCCATAGTGACCGGCACGGCCCGTGCATGGATCCAGCCTGTCCGTCCTCCCTCACATCCCTGACCGGAACTGTAAGACCTGACCCCGGCCCATCACCCCTCACTGCCATAGTGACCGGCTCGGCCCGTGCATGGATCCAGCCTGTCCGACCTCCCTCACATCCCTGACCGGAACTGTAAGACCCTGACCCCGGCCCATCACCCCTCACTGCCATAGTGACCGGCACGGCCCGTGCATGGATCCAGCCTGTCCGTCCTCCATCACATCCCTGACCACCAGACCTGTAAGACCTGACCCCGACCCATCACCCCTCACTGCCATAGTGACCGGTTCGGCCCGTGCATGGATCCAGCCTGTCCGTCCTCCCTCACATCCCTGACCGGAACTGTAAGACCCTGACCCCGGCCCATCACCCCTCACTGCCATAGTGACCGGCTCGGCCCGTACATGGATCCAGTCTGTCCGTCCTCCATCACATCCCTGACCGGAACTGTAAGACCTGACCCCGGCCCATCACCCCTCACTGCCATAGTGACCGGCTCGGCCCGTACATGGATCCAGCCTGTCCGTCCTCCCTCACATCCCTGACCGGAACTGTAAGACCCTGACCCCGGCCCATCACCACTCACTGCCATAGTGACCGGCACGGCCCGTGCATGGATCCAGCCTGTCCGTCCTCCATCACATCCCTGACCACCAGACCTGTAAGACCTGACCCCGACCCATCACCCCTCACTGCCATAGTGACCGGCTCGGCCCGTACATGGATCCAGCCTGTCCGTCCTCCCTCACATCCCTGACCGGAACTGTAAGACCCTGACCCCGGCCCATCACCACTCACTGCCATAGTGACCGGCACGGTCCGTGCATGGATCCAGCCTGTCCGTCCTCCATCACATCCCTGACCACCAGACCTGTAAGACCTGACCCCGACCCATCACCCCTCACTGCCATAGTGACCGGCTCGGCCCGTACATGGATCCAGCCTGTCCGTCCTCCCTCACATCCCTGACCGGAACTGTAAGACCCTGACCCCGGCCCATCACCCCTCACTGCCATAGTGACCGGCTCGGCCCGTACATGGATCCAGTCTGTCCGTCCTCCATCACATCCCTGACCGGAACTGTAAGACCTGACCCCGGCCCATCACCCCTCACTGCCATAGTGACCGGCTCGGCCCGTACATGGATCCAGCCTGTCCGTCCTCCCTCACATCCCTGACCGGAACTGTAAGACCCTGACCCCGGCCCATCACCACTCACTGCCATAGTGACCGGCACGGCCCGTGCATGGATCCAGCCTGTCCGTCCTCCATCACATCCCTGACCACCAGACCTGTAAGACCTGACCCCGACCCATCACCCCTCACTGCCATAGTGACCGGCTCGGCCCGTACATGGATCCAGCCTGTCCGTCCTCCCTCACATCCCTGACCGGAACTGTAAGACCCTGACCCCGGCCCATCACCACTCACTGCCATAGTGACCGGCACGGTCCGTGCATGGATCCAGCCTGTCCGTCCTCCATCACATCCCTGACCACCAGACCTGTAAGACCTGACCCCGACCCATCACCCCTCACTGCCATAGTGACCGGCACGGCCCGTGCATGGATCCAGCCTGTCCATCCTCCATCACATCCCTGACCGGAACTGTAAGACCCTGACCCCGGCCCATCACCACTCACTGCCATAGTGACCGGCACGGCCCGTGCATGGATCCAGCCTGTCCGACCTCCCTCACAGCCAAGACGGCTTGAAATGGCCAACATGAAAGGGGGGAAATCTTACAGTGGGGAACCAGAGTGAGAAATATGTGATGTGCGTCATATAAAAGTGCCGAGCTCAGCCGGAGCGGTGAAACGCGGAGCCGGGGTGGTCTGCAGCTGCCCTTGAAGGCTCCGGAGGTGCGACTCTGTGCTCTCCTCTGTGTCTCTGGTCGCTATATGCCCGGACCCTGACTCTCTGGAGGAGCCGCTGTCGGGGGTGTAACGCTCGTGGTCCTGGTGTCCCGGGGGTCTCCGCACAGCAGGACGGTGTCAGGCCGGGACGGTCTCCATATTGGATCTCTCATATCCAGTTGCTCTTCTGCAGATTTCTATAAAGTGATTCCTGGATCCGGATCCTCCCTGAGACAGTAGAAAATCCTCCGTGCTATAAATCTGTCCCCCGGGATAAACGCACAACATGTTTAACCATTTCACTCCCCCTGATGTAAGCGTCCGTCCCAGCCAGGGTCGCGGAGGTCACGGCGTGCTCTGGAGCGGTGTCCTACGCCTGACCGCTGCCGTTGAGCGCCAGTTATTAGTGTGATTGCTAATGAGCTCATGCACCGGCTCCCACCCCCACCATAATGGGAGCACGGGGTTCCCATGGCAACCAGACCACCTCATCCCTGTCATCTTGGTCCTCCTGTGTAATGGTCACGGGTCCGGGCCCATAGCAGAGCGTCAGCCACACGGTATACTGCAGCACCATCGTATCACCGCATACAGAGCGCAGGGTCCCGTCCTCTGAGGGGCGAAAAATAAAGGGAAAAAGTTTATAAAGCGCTGAAATAATACGGAAACCACAGATGGTGGTAAGGATTACAGCAAAAAGCGTCCAGTGCATCGGATGCACCCAAGATGGGGGTACAAGAGCCCTCGCCCCGCCGCATCCACCGAGAAGGTAAAAGTTATGGATCTTAGAAAACACTAAAGTTCTGAATTTTGGTCTCGCTGTATTCGCCCTGTCCTGGGGAATCTGCTGGGGCGCCATTGTTACCCCACAAGGGTTGTGAAGAAAAACCCTGAAAAATAGGGAAATTGCTGATTTTTCACTGCACTTGGAGTTTTTTCCCATGTTGTTCAATTCGAATGGAGGCAAGAACGACAAATGGTCCAAGAAAAAGCAGCCTCAGACGGCGATGTGGGCGGGAAAGTGAAAACATACACAAAGGAAATAAATGTGCGCGATAACTGTATATATCTATCCCGATTCTAACGCATCGGGTATTCTAGAATATGTATATCCATGTAGCATATTGCCAAGTTGCATTGTATATTGCCCAGTGACGTAGTATACAGCACAGAGCCACGTACCCAGCCACGTAGTATATAGCCCAGCCACGTAGTATATAGCCCAGCCACGTAGTATATAGCCCAGTTACATTGTATATTGCCCAGTGACGTAGTATACAGCACAGAGCCACGTACCCAGCCACGTAGTATATAGCCCAGCCACGTAGTATATAGCCCAGCCACGTAGTAGATTGCCCAGTTACATTGTATATTGCCCAGTGACGTAGTATACAGCACAGAGCCACGTAGTATATTGCCTAGCCCATATAGTATATTGCCCAGCTATGTAGTATATTTATTGCCCAGCGTATGACACAGGTTACAAAAATAAAAAAATAAACATATACTCACCTTCCGCCGGCGCGTTGTAGCTCTGTCGACTGGCAGATCCTGTCCGCGCAGGCTCACAGGCCTTGTGATGACGTCGCGGTCACATGACCGTGATGTCATGGCAGGTCCTTCTGCCAGACGATCCGTGGCACCGGAGCGTGGCGGTTGCATCGCGAGGAGCGGGAAAGGCGGTGTAGGTGAGTATATAATCATTTTTTATTTCTTTTATTATTTTTAACATTAGATGTTTTTACTATTAGCGCTGCATAGGCTGCGGCAATAGTAAAAAAGTTGGTCACACAGGGTTAATAGCAGCGGTAACGGAGTGCGTTACCCGTGGCATAACGCGGTCCGTTACCGCCGGCATTAACCCCGTGTGAGCGGTGAGCGGAGGGGTGTATGCTGGCGACGTGCGGGGAGTAAGGAGCGGCCATTTTCTTCCGGACTGTGCGCGTAGCTGATTGGTCGCAGCAGCCATGACAGGCAGCTGGCGAGACCAATCAGCGAACGAATAACCGTGACAGAAAGAAAGACAGACAGAAAGACGGAAGTACCCTTAGACAATTATATAGTATATATATATATATATACTAGACTGTGGCCCGATTCTAACGCATCGGGTATTCTAGAATATGCATGTCCCCGTAGTATATGGACAATGATGATTCCAGAATTTGCGGCAGACTGTGCCCGTCGCTGATTGGTCGAGGCAACCTTTATGACATCATCGTCACCATGGCAACCATTATGACATCTACGGCGATACTGTGCCCGTCGCTGATTGGTCGAGGCGAATTCGCGGCAGACTGTGCCCATCGCTGATTGGTCGAGGCAACCTTTATGACATCATCGTCGCCATGCTGTGCCCGTCGCTTCAATCAGAGACGCGGGATTTCCAGGACAGAAAGACAGACAGACAGACAGACAGACGGAAAAACCTTTAGACAATTATATATATATATATATATATATATATATATATATATATATATATATATATATATATATATATATTGTGATGCAGTGGTATGGCCATACACAGTGAAACGGCAGTGACCCAAACAAGTTCAAACAAAACGTTCTTTTATTGTGTTACTTCACACAGTCAATATAGTATACGGCTTCTTCATACAGTCCATTAATAGTGCATGGCTATATGACGCAGTCAGTACACAGGCCGAACTTCCCTCTGTCCAGTTTCCCTGGGTGACCGCACGCCGGTAACAAGTCTCTGTACTCACTCAGCGCACTGCACTCTTTATCCTCTGGAGTGCAGCCGGGTACAAATAAGACAGCCCAAGACGCAGGGTGTCAGTCTCTCTGGTTCCTTTAGCCTCTGTGCTGCTCCACACTGAGAGAGCTCTGCAGACAACTGCCCTGTCTGCTTCCAAGAACACACTGACACCCCTCCCCCACTACAACAGGGCTTTTTAATCAGTCACTGCTTCACTATTCTAATTACAGCCACACCTGTGTCTGTAGTACGCCCTCATGGCCTCACTACGCTTCCATGCACATTCTGCAGAGCAGCACATACAGCGCCCCCTAGCTGTAACAGGGGTCACTGCCTCACATATCCTCCCCCCTGTTCATACCTGTGGGGTAGAACATTTGTTACCCCGTAAGGGCGAAAGACAGGGCATCGGTATGCCCCCCTGACATCCTCGCTCACTACATTAAGAAACCAAAGTAGGGACCGGAACCATCGATCAACGCACGCATCCCTCCCCTTTGCGTTTCTCCTCCATATTTCATTACGGGACCACCCACCACGATCTCTATTGCAGAAGCCAAACCCTCTTTTCTGATTAACCGCAGATTTGGGACAGTTTTTGGTGGTCTTTACTTAGTTTACTTTAGGTTCACTAACCCCACGGGTCATCCTGTCACCTAAGTATCTGCTTTCGGGCCCCTGGTACCGTTTCCTCTGTACCCTTACCCGTGCCTCAGTGACTATATCACGCTGAAATGCCACAGACCGCGCTGGCAACTCTGAGCACATATCTGTACTACGCCACACCCGAACCGGAGCCTCCCGACACTGCTGTCTAGCAAGCGCTCTATCTAATTTACCCTGACCCCCGGCCCCATCCTTGACCGATGCCAGAGGGTTCCACGTGCGCACATCCCCAGTCGCCTCTGCGATCATACACTCTCGGCTCTTCTCATGCCTGCGACTTTTATATCTGCGTCTCCGTGTGGGACCCTGGATCTGAGCTGTCCCGACCTTACCTGGGAACACCTCCAGCTTGGGGTTCAGTGTGGTCCCCACAACCTCTACTGCCACAACCTCTAGGGGGAGCCTGTCGAGATTACACTCTAATCCTAAATTGGCGACCCCTGTGGCAGACATCTTAGGATCTTCGGGTTCTACGCCTGAAACAACATCTTCAGTTTCTCCTGCCATTACCTGTAGGGGAGCCTATCGGGATTACACTCTGTCCCTAGGTTGGCGACCCCTATGGCAGGTATCTCAATATCTTTGGGTTCTGCACCCGGTATAACTTTTCCCATGAGAGGGTTTACCCTGGTCTCCCACATGGACCAAAACAGGGGAAAATCTCTTCCCAACACAGTCCCATAGGGAAGGGTCTTTGCCACTCCCACCACATGTCTAGTGTCTCCGCATGGTGTAGAAACATTGACCTCCGCGGTCGGGTACTCCCGGATTTCCCCATGGATACCCATCACCTCCACTTTCTGTCCGTTGGTGTTGTCCCCAGCAACAAGGGAACGATGGACCAGAGTGACCTTATTCCCTGTGTCCAGGAGAGCCTCTGTTCGGCACCCATTCACTAGTAGCTGGCACAATTCTGGTTCGCCGCCAGCTGTGCCCGTAGTGGTGATACAGACAGGCTGGGCACACATAGACTCCTGACCAGTGTTCCCCCAGTCCATGGGCTTAGATGTTACCGAACAGTTACTAGCCCCTTACCCGGGCTCTGGTGCAACGTCCTGAGTGGACTTATACTGCTCAATCAACTCTATCAGTAGTTCCAGGTGGCCTAGGTCCCTCAGGCCGACCCAACGCTGCATGGCGGCCGGCAGAGCCCTCGCCATCCGGTCAGCCACGATTCTCTCCATCATCTCATACGGAGAACAGAACTCAGGCTGGAGCCACTCCTCCACCAATTGCAACAAGTCACTTGCTTGAGACCTGGCAGACCGAGTCTCTACATAGGACCACTGGTACACCCAATGATCGCCCCTTACCTTTGGGGTCTCTTCAGGACTCTGCTGTTCACCCCTCACATTAGAGGTCTCCACTTTATATCGTTGAAGCTCTGCTAGCTCCCTCTGCAGTGTCTCCTGCTGCCGCTGCTGCAAAATCTCTTGCTGGGAATGTTGAAACTGCAGCATCTCTTGTTGAAGCCTTTGCTGAGTGAGCACAACCTGCTCCAAAAGTTCCTCCATTTTTCCAGCAGACTCGCACAACAATCTGCAGCACTCTCTGGGGTATGCCTTAGTTCACTGGCCTCGCATTCTTTCCACCATATGTGATGCAGCGGTATGACCATACACAGTGAAACGGCAGTGACCCAAACAAGTTCAAACAAAACGTTCTTTTATTGTGTTACTTCACACAGTCAATATAGTAAACGGCTTCTTCATAGAGTCCATTAATAATGCATGGCTATATGACGCAGTCAATACATAGGCCGAACTTCACTCTGTCCAGTTTCCCTGGGTGACCGCACGCCGGTAACAAGTCTCTGTACTCACTTAGTGCACTGCACTCTTTATCCTCTGGAGTGCAGCCGGGTACAACAAGTCTCTGTACTCACTCAGCGCACTGCACTCTTTATCCTCTGGAGTGCAGCCGGGTACAACAAGTCTCTGTACTCACTCAGCGCACTGCACTCTTTATCCTCTGGAGTGCAGCCGGGTACAAATAAGACAGCCCAAGACGCAGGGTGTCAGTCTCTCTGGTTCCTTTAGCCTCTGTGCTGCTCCACACTGAGAGAGCTCTGCAGACAACTGCCCTGTCTGCTTCCAAGAACACACTGACACACCTCCCCCTCTACTACAGGGCTTTTTAATCAGTCACTGCTTCATCTCTCTAGTTACAGCCACACCTGTGTCTGTAGTACGCCCTCATGGCCTCACTACGCTTCCATGCACATTCTGCAGAGCACATACAGCGCCCCCTAGCTGTAACAGGGGTCACTGCCTCACAAAATATATATATATATAATATATATATATAATATATACGCATGCAGGGACCCCGGCTTCCCGCCTTTATTCTTCCCTTCAGTTTCCTGTTTTCTATGGCCGACGCTCCTGGTGATGTACTGAGGGGATAATGTAGGCAGTAAACACTGTATAAGTTCAGACCCCAGATGTGACCCCCGGACATTATAACTTGTCCCTGTTCTTCACCTCCAGGAGCTCCGGAATCTGCAGAAAATGGAGAGGAACTCAAGACCCAGAACAATAGAAATTCAGAAGGTGAGAGAGGACGAAATATCATGTGATCTCCATCCCATCTGGCGGTCTGCACGTCCTAATCCCCCTGATGTGTATACACTGTGTGTCATACTGTGACATGTAAAAGTCTGTGCACCCCTGGTCAAAATTACTTTTATTGTGAACAGTTACGCAAGTTGAAGATGAAATGATCTGAAAAGCCTCTGTTGAGGGAGGATCTAAAGTGATCCTTCACGGTTAACCCAGTGATTTCCAAATTAATATACAAGGTGTTGCCGGCAACTGAAAATGACCAGACGGAGACGTGTGTCTCTGTTTGGGGGGGATCAAGCTGATCTCTGGCCCCCGTTTAATGAGTATGAGTTTTCATAGTCATAGAAATTATACTTCAACCAATCAGCATAAGAACACGCTCACAGTTCTTAACCTATAAGAATGCAGGAAAAACTTAACCCATGAGGATACAGGAAAAATGGAAACTACAGATATAGTCATGTCTTTTTGGCACAGTATGTGTTTTTCTAACAGATGCCTCAGCCTTGTATAGTGATACACCCCCGAATCTCTTCCCTGGCTCGAGTCCGAAGACTCAAGGTCTTTATACCAATTATGAACCATAGCCTAGTTGCATACCAGGCTTGTGAACAAGATAAAGTTACTCCATGGCAGCTGTAACCTTTTACCTAATTAAATAACAGAATTTATCTTAAAGCAACAAGAAAATGGAGTCAAAAACACAAAATGGAGAACCTTTCATAATTTGTTCCTTCACATTCCCCCCTAGATAAATTTTGTTAATGTCCAGCATCAGAGGTACTATCCCAAGCTCTAAGCTCGAGGGGTACTGGTCTTCACATGACTGGTGCCATGTTACCAGCCATGGCTATTGCGGCGTACCCGTCCCCCCTGTATACTAGAATTTACGAATAACAATTATTGATAACAGTAGTGGGGATCTTTTGAAGATAGCCATGCGCTTGGCTTCAACATCTTCATCAGGTAACTTTGTGAAATCGGTGTAGAGAAGAGCAGGAGTGGCAACGCTTTTGGTTTCATCACTAGTTGTCCTAGTGCAGAATTTCCTAATACATACAGAAATACACCAAAAAACAAGTTTTAGTATTACATACATAACAAGAACAAACTTTGAAAGATTCCAGCTATCCAGCCCCCAGGTCCCTCAAACCAATTGGCTGGATTAAGAAAGGAGAAGGTGTCTGCCCACCAACTGTCCTTATTACGGTCATTGTCTTTATTATATTAATTTCTGAGTTTTTGAATATCCTCTAACTTTATCTTCATTATACTATTGGGATCTATATAATGACAGCAAGCGGGTCCAGTAACCTGACACATACCACCCTGTGCTGCTGTTAAGTAATCCAGTACTACAGTGTATTGATTAGTGACTATGATAAGTTGGTTTTGGACAGCAACAGTAGTATTAAGTACATCCAATATATCCCAAATTTGATCATCTAGATAATCTGTGGCCCTAACCAATGTATCCCACATTTGTGTAATCATAGGGTAAATGAAAATAGAACTGACAATTTTATTGGCTATACCCATCTGTACTACTAATCTTTCATGATATTGTACAAACTTATTATTCAAGGATATTGGGGAATTTAGGCTGTCCCATGCGGTTACCAATATTATTATATGGAAATACGAAAAACCAAAACATTATGTCCCCTTATTTGCTACTAGTCTGTTTGACCAGCTTGCTGACAGCGAGGGAGGGAGGGAGTGCAGCTCCGTGCACTACAGTGTCTTCCGTAGTAACAGCGTATCTGGTGTGGAATCTGCCAAATCATCAGCATATCTTGAACCGTCTTTCAGGGCATTATAGAAAGGTTGCATTATGCGGGATGCGTCCGGTATCCACTGACAACAATAAGTACATAGTCCAAGAAAACGCTGGAGTTCAGTCTCATCTTTTGGTAAAGGAAAGGAGCTGACGGCTATTTTTCTTTCTTCTGTGCGGTGTCTGACACCCTGAAGGAGACAGTGACCCAAAAATATCACTTGACCAAGGCAGAACCGAAGTTTCGAGGCCGAAACCCGACAGTTCAGATCTGCCAGATACTTGAGGAGGCTAACAGTGGCAACAATGGCTTCCTGCTCTGTTTCTGCACACAACAAAAGATCAGCCACATACTGAAGCAGCGTGACATAGGGGTGATCTAACTGCCAGGGTAAAAGACACTCGCCCATATTTTTTGCAAACTGATTGGGACTATTTTGGGCCCCCTGTGGCATAACTGTCCGCGTCAATTGTCATCCCTGATATGTGAATGCAAACAGAACTGGCAATCTGAGTGTAATGGAATGCTGAAGAAGGCATTGGCAAGGTCAATAACTGTGAACCAAGCAGCATCCTGAGATATCTGGGACAAAAGAGTATGTGGATTAGGCACCGGAGTTTCTGGAACAGTAACTGCATTAACTGCCCGTAGACCTTGTACCAGCCGGTACACAGGGGGTTGGCCGGGTGGGGTCTTTTTCTTAACGGGAAACAAGGGCATGTTCCATGGGGAAACACAGGGTACCAGGGCACCATTATCGAATAACATTTGTATTTGCCCCTTGAGACACTGCTCCTGATCTTGTTTCAAAGGGTACTGATGGACTTTGGGAAAAGGGGCACCTGGTTTGAGAAACACTTTTACTGGTTCTACAGGCATTATTGGGGGAGAATCTGGGTCTATCAGGACCATCATAACTGTGGGAAGGGCATGTAGGATACAGATCTCATTGTGTTCATCTGCATAGGAGTTATATAACGTAAGTATCAGCTGACCATCATCTTGGAATTGTATTCTGGAGCGGAACTGTGATAATAAATCTGCCCCCAGTATATATACTGGACATATAGGAGAGATTACGAACTGAGCAGTAACTTCAGGGAAAGGGTCCCACAGGGATGGGTTTTATAAGAGTATATTTATTGGATCTGTCATCTACTCTAATTAAAACAAGCTCTTGATCTGAGAATTGACATGGGGCTGGGGAGGGAGATTCCCAGACAGGGTTAAAAGGGATATTTTAGTATGAGACTAGATTTGTGTAAGGTGGGGAGGGCTGGAGCTGAAGTCTGTGGGCCACTGATAAGGAATGTCCTTGTACTGCGGTGGGGGCTAGAGCAGTGTTTGGAGCGGGAATTGCTGTGGCTGGTTTAACCCTTAATTTCCCTGTTAATTTCCCTGTTCCTCTGCTGATGCAGAGCGGGGTAAGTTCTTAAAACCTTTTTTTTACTACTTTTAGGCTATGTGCACACAGTGCAGATTATTTGCGGTTTTTTAGCGTTTTTGCGCTATAAAAACGCTATAAAACCGCAAATAATCTGCATACATTAAGCATCCTATCATTTTTAATGAAATCCGCACTTTCTGTGCACATGATGTGCGGTTTTCCGCATGAAAAACGCATTGCAGTAAAAAACCGGACATGCTCATTAATTTTGCGTTTTTTTCGCGGTTTTCCCACTGTCTAATGCATTGGGAAATGTTTGGGAAAAACCGCGTCAAAAACGCGTCAAAAACGCGTCAAGAACGCGCAAAAAACGCGCAAAAAAACGCATGCGGTTTTTATGCGGAAATCTGGCAGAAATGTCCGGATTTTCACAGGAATTTTCTGCATCAATTCCTGAACGTGTGTATGGGGCCTTAATGCATCATCTTCTTCAAACTCTGATATTAGTGACTCTGGGGCGGGAGGAGGTGGCGGTACAAGACGCATCTGCTACAGTTAGATATTGTAGTGCCTGAATCAGACCTCCTCCAATTTTATGGGGTTTTCCTGTATACAGCGCTCTATTGCTGATACTATAACCATGGCGGCATCCTTCCTGGGATATTGGAAGATACCGGCAGAGATTAATGGTATGGCCATTGTACGTTGAGGCATCGTACCGGGAGGAACGGAGGAGGCAAACAGGATTGCGTTCTGGACAGCCTCAGTAAGTAACTGTTGGGACTTGGGAATGTTGGTAGGATTATACCGTGGCCCCACTGCATATATTACATATTGACACGGAAACTGTCCTGTTTCTACCTGGCCATAAGTTTGTATATATGAATTAGATTCTTCCTGTATCATGGGTCCACCTTTCTGTGAAATCACTGCAGCCAGTCCTCCAGCATAGCGGAGCTGGTTATCTGCGGCATTTACTATGGCCCCAACATATTGTTTTGTGAGATCCCCTGTCCCTATCCTAAAGAGCACATCATGACGGTGGGGTCCAGGAATAACATTAGAATACATTTCCTGGAAATCTTCTATCTCCTCTGTTGATGCTCAATTTGCTATATATCAACCACTCAACTTGAAGCAGGTGAATCTTTTACCAATCTTTCAATCACACTGATAACCAAACAATCACTTACAAATTTCCTTCTAAAACTAGACACTAGATTTCACTTTCAAATTCCAGATTATAATATTTCTTTGAACTTCAAAACGATATTGTCGCTTTAAACAAAACACAGATCTACCAGCGCGTACTACACCAAGAAAATACAGAGAGACTCAAGAGCGCAGCCACATGCTGCTGCCCCCTCCCTACCAGAAACACGGAGATAAGAGAAATCACAGCATTCCTCAACACAGAAGAAAGCCATAACGCAGCTGTATAACTCCCCCCTCCCATCGGATATTTTAAAGATAACTTTCACACAAAAACGAAATACAGCAGTTCTCAGACTTAATTAATTTCTACAAAATCTTCATCGCACAATTCACATACCAGAACACCTTAGGAAAAAAACAATAATTGAGAATATTTTCCCTGCATTCCTGACAGATTTCTTTCCCCATCTTTGAGCTAACAATATCAAATTCATCACACAATTCAAAATCTTCTACCACGGAAACTGATTCTCCTTTAGAGTTAAATACCCTTACTTAGTCGTGCATAGTACTAGAGCGGCCGTATAATCTATTCCACTAGGGTTTTTACCTGTCCCCCGCTGGGACAACCCAAAATCGCGGTACTCAGTGAAAGGAGGAGGGCGTCTTAGACTTTCCCTCCGGACACCCCTGGACATATATAAATATATGATTCCTGAGTTACGCATCCTACCCAATCTTCGATCACCTCACCGCGCCTGATTCTAACAGTGATCAGGAATTCAGGATATTTTGACTGTAAAGAGAATTACATCACTGGTCAATCCGGGGTGTCCGTCCCTTATGAGGTACGGTTCGAGCACTGGGCTTCCAACGGAACTAACTACACCTCTATATGATTCCACCCAAAAATCATCCCACCTCCAGGGACAAACCTCAGATCCTCTTTGCAGCAACAAACACAGGAAAACCACACCAAACGGTCAGTCTGGACAGTATAACTGCCAACTTACCGTGGTTGTTGTGGGGGATGATCAGTCCCAATTTTCCAGTGCCTGCGTCCGGTCCGAGGATCCTTTGTCTTGTTGTCCTCCGAGGGGCAGAGGCGTTCCTGCTTGGAGCCCCACGTTCCCGGGCGCCAACTGTTGAGGGAGGATCTAAAGTGATCCTTCACGGTTAACCCAGTGATTTCCAAATTAATATACAAGGTGTTGCCGGCAACTGAAAATGACCAGACGGAGACGTGTGTCTCTGTTTGGGGGGGATCAAGCTGATCTCTCTGGCCCCCGTTTAATGAGTATGAGTTTTCATAGTCATAGAAATTATACTTCAACCAATCAGCATAAGAACACGCTCACAGTTCTTAACCTATAAGAATGCAGGAAAAACTTAACCCATGAGGATACAGGAAAAATAGAAACTACAGATATGGTCATGTCTTTTTGGCATAGTATGTGTTTTTCTAACAGATGCCTCAGTCTTGTATAGTGATACACCCCCGAATCTCTTCCCTGGCTCGAGTCCGAAGACTCAAGGTCTTTATACCAATTATGAACCATAGCCTAGTTGCATACCAGGCTTGTGAACAACAAGATAAAGTTACTCCATGGCAGCTGTAACCTTTTACCTAATTAAATAACAGAATTTATCTTAAAGCAACAAGAAAATGGAGTCAAAAACACAAAATGGAGAATCTAGCACAAAATGGAGAACCTTTCATAATTTGTTCCTTCACACCTCAAGTTACAAAGGACACACTTCATTTGTATTTTATTTATTCTTTTACATTTATAAAATTACAGAAAGGGAAATGGCCAATGCAAAAAGTTTGTGCACCCTGCATGGTTAGTACCTACATCAAACAAAGCAAAATGGAAGCTACGTGCCATAAAATGATTCCAATTTTATTAGTATTTGATTAAGACCAAGATTAAAAAATGTGAAAAAAAAGAAAACTATGTAAAAAAAAAAAAACACTTTTGGGAACACAGTAACACAATGGTGTAACATATGTTAAATACAGAAAATCTTGTAAAGTTCTACCAATGCCGGGAGGAGGGACACATATCAAAATCATTAAGGAGCAAAACAGCTTCCAATAAAAGGAGTCTCCATATATCCCCAATCCAAGAATGATGGAGTCATTCTGCTCACAATAGATGGTCTTATAGTGCCTGAGGTCATTATCCCTTAAGAAAAACCTTACTGGGGATGGAGGATTTAAGAAAAGATCATTGGTAGTAAGTGGGTGCTGTACCTTTAAGTGGCGCTGACACCCCGACGCGCGTTTCGCTTTTTCCAGGGGATGGCCGCAGGCATCTAGTAGGGAGTGACTCCATACAAAGGGGGGAGTGTTGAATAAAGCTGAAGGTGTGGAACTAGTTTGTGTGTTCAGAGGGGGAAGGAAAGTGCAGATGTGCAAACAATAAATCCTCATTATGAGGAATCTAGTAATGGATGCTATGTAAAGTGACATGAAGTGTCAATATGAAAAATAATATAACATACTAATAAAATGTGTAATAATACTAAAATTAGCAAAAGGAGTTAGTGTGTTTAAAACTAATGACGTGAAATAAATAAAATAAATACATCAAATACACTAAACCATTGTAAAAATGACCATATGGCTAATATGTGGAACACAGAGAACTGTTTAAAAAGACAAAATGACATATTATACCAAACACACAAAACATAAAAAAAAAAGTGTGTGTATATATGTATGTGTGTGTGTGTGTGTGTGTGTGTGTGTGTGTGTGTGTGTGTGTGTGTGTGTGTGTGTGTGTGTGTGTATATACTTCCTTTCCCACAAACCTAAAAAAAAGATTTTCGTCGGATGATGCCCATGGCGCCCCCATCGCGGTGCCCTACTTTTTCAGGTAAATGCTTAAAAATTAAAAAAAAAAATTCTGCTTCAATGCAAATCGAAGTAAATTCAGAAGGAATTGGCTAAATTCTGTCTTGTGGGTGGCCATGTGCAGGAAGGTGTTACCCGCCTGTGTGCCATGCTGGTGTTGGCTGGACGTGTACAAGGACTCCACGTCCATGGTAACAAGCCACATATCATCATCTAGACATATTCCTTCCATTTTTTCAATATGTCACCAGTGTCCTTTACGTACAAGGGAAGGTCATAAACCAAAGGTTTCAAGTAGAAGTCTTAACCTTTACCCACTGTTTCGCAGAGGTTTCCACTGCCTGGTGGGTTGGTGGGATCTTTATGTATTTTTGGCATACAGTAAATGCAGGCCATTTTGGGATATTGAGGCACAAGATGATCCTTTATATTTTTAGTGATGGTGCCCTCATTAAATGCTTCATCCAGAGTTCCCTGCGGCTCCTCCTGAAATGTAGACGTGGGATTCTAAGTAAATGTTTTGTAGCGAGCTGCGCCTCGGAGCTTCCGGAAGGCCTCCCCTTCATACATGTTGGTTGGCCACGTTTCCCCCTTCATCCGCCGACTTTATCACAACCTCCTTCAGGTTTTTTACTCCCCTCAGTGTTGTTCTTTGGGCCGTTGTAAGACTGGGTTACTAATTTCACAAACATTTCGATGTTAGGGTACAATTGTAAGAGGGGACATTTTGGGGGGATGGGTGGAGAACATTTTTTTTACCTGTAGTACTATTTCCTTCCTGTTCCTCCAAAATTGCCATGGCCTGAAGTTCATTTTCAGTCCAAATTTCCCCGGTGTTGTTTTTTTCATGTAACTTTTTCAATACTAATTTGTGAGCCAATAATTGAAGATCTGTTGTGGCTGTAAAAGAATGAAAGTGGGAGGTTGGTGAGCAAGGCAGGTCCAGGCGTAACTCCTCGATGACGTGAGCTGAATGTCAGAGCGGTTACTCACCCGTAGTTTGGAGGCCGGGGGATTCTCCGGACGCTTTTCCCGCCTTCTGGGGGAGTCATATCTTCTTTTGTAATTATTTCTTCGCAGATTAGTAATCTGTAATTACTAATACTAATGACGCATCGGCTCAGATAATGAGCACCAGTGATTAGGGGGTGATTCTGTATGGACCCCATGGTATATGCACGCACATGAATATAGGGCAGTCACATTGGAGCCATGATGGCGGCATTACTGCATTATTGCTGCCATTATTCAGTGCTTGGCATATAAACAGCAGAAATTCTCCACAACGGGAGAAACGCGGGGATCTGATTACTGCCCTATAGATTGTTCTGTTTGTGCCCAGATCAGGAGGCAGAAATAATCAGACCGCTCTATAGAGATCTGATGCGGATCCCATGAATCTCTGCTGCATGTACATGTGGCCTCCATTGTGCTGTGATATGGGAGGAAGTCAGTGATCGGTGCAGGGCGGATATCGGGCGGTGCAGGGCAGACCATGTGGGGCAGGTGGTGGGCGGTGCAGGGCAGACCATGTGGGGCAGGTGGTGGGCGGTGCAGGGCGGATATCGGGCGGTGCAGGGCAGACCATGCAGGGCAGGTGGTGGGCGGTGCAGGGCGGACATAGAGCGGTGCACTCCGCTATCCAGGTCCATCCATCCCCTTCCCAGTTTTCTTCAGGGTGGGTAGTGGACGGTAGGAGAGGATTTCTCTCTTTTATCCCCCACATCAGGTGATGCCAGATTCTGCAGACCGCTCTTTCTGTACAGGGGACACAGCACCAGATATTTCATGTGCCTCCATACACATTGGTTTTATTCCTTTCCACTTTTATCAGTGCGGTGTTAATACTGAGTGGATGAGTCGGATATCGCAGAGCTAGTGCTGCTTCCCTGATATGGCTGAATAGGTGCAGACCCCAGACGAGACCCCCAGATATGATAATTTGTCCCCGTCTTTCTCTTTCTAGGAGCTCAAAATTCTGCACAAAAAGAGGAGGAGCCCAAAATCCAGAAAAACGGAAATGTGGAAGGTGAGAGACGGTGAAACAGCATGTGATCTCCATGCCATCATGTGTGGTGGTCGTCACGTCCTAATCCCCCTCCTGTCTATACACTTATATATTATACAGTCATGGCCAAAAGTGTTGTCACCCTTGAAATTGTTCCAGAAGATGAAGTATTTCTCCCCGAACATAATTACAATTCCCCATATTTTGTTATACACACGTTTATTTCCTTTGTGTATTGGAACAACACAAAAAAAGAGGATAAAAGTGCAAATGGGACATCATTTCACACAGAACCCCCAAGATTGGCAAAATTGTTGGCACTTTTCCAGAATTGTTTGTAAGCAACTTGGTTTCAAGCATGTGATGCTCGTTCAGACTCACCTGTGGCAAGTAACAGGTGCGGGCAATATGAAAATCACACCTGAAACCAGAAAAAAAGGGGAGAAGTTGCCTCAATCTTGACATTGTGTGTCTGTGTGTGTCACACTAAGCATGGAGAACAGAAAGAGAAGAAGAGAACTGTCTGAGGACTTGAGAACCAAAATTGTTGAAAAATATTAACAACTCAAGGTCACAAGTCCATCTGCAGAGATCTTTGTGTTCCCTTGTTCACGGTGCACAACATAATCAAGAAGTTTACAACCCATAGCACTGTAGCTAATCTCCCTGGATGTTGACGGCATAGAAAAATAGATGAAAGGTTGTAACGCAGGATAGTCCAGATGATGGATAACTCCCAATCAAGGTCTGAAGAAATTCAAGTTGTCCTGCAGGCTCAGGTGCATCACTCAGTGCGAACTATCAGTCCACATGTGAATGAAATGTAATGCTATGGCAGCAAACCCAGGAGGACCCCACTGCTGACACAAACATTAAAAAGCTAAAAAAAGAATACAGTTCCTACAGTCAAATATGGTGGAGGTTCACAGATGTTTCCGGGTTGTTTTGCTGTGTCTGGCACTGGGTGCCTTGACTGAGTGCAAGGCATCATGAAATCTGAAGATTACGAGAGGATTTTGGGTGGCAATGTAGTGCCTAGTGTCAGAAAGCTGGGATTTTGTTCCTGGGTCATGGGACTTCCAG
The DNA here is from genome assembly GCF_051348905.1 of Ranitomeya variabilis. Classification (NCBI taxonomy): domain Eukaryota; kingdom Metazoa; phylum Chordata; class Amphibia; order Anura; family Dendrobatidae; genus Ranitomeya; species Ranitomeya variabilis. Next base: position 7,595,557 of record NC_135234.1, read on the forward strand.
CAGGACAATAACCCCAAACATACCTCAAGAAGACCCCGGAAATGGATGGAAATAAAGCTCCAGAGTTCTGAAGTGTCTGCAATGAGTCCGGATCTAAATCCCATTGGTCACCGTTGGAGAGATCTTACAGTCGCCGTTGGAAGAAGACGAAATATGAGACCGGGAGCAGATTGTAAGAAGAGTCCAAGATCCCGGCGAGAGGAGGAAGAAGCTATGGTGCTTATAGCAAGCGATATGATTGCAATTATTTATTCCAAAGGATACAACCAAATATTAAGGAGGGCGTCAACAATTTTGGAGTCTTGTGTAAAATTATGTCCAGTTTGCCTCTTTTTTTCCTGTTTTTTTTTTTTTTTTTGGAGGGTTCCAATACACAAAGGAAATAAATGTGTGCAATAACTGGGAGGAATACTGCATTTTCTGTAACAGTGTCAACGGAGCCAACACTGTGTGTGTGTGTGTGTGTGTGTATCTATGTGTGTGTGTGTGTGTGTATACATACATACATACATACAGGGACCCCGGCTTCCCACCTTTATTCTTCCCCCCAGTTTCCTGTTTTCTATGGCCGTCGCTCCTGGTGATGTACTGAGGGGTTAATGTAGGCAGTAAACACTGTATAAGTTCAGACCCCAGGTGAGACCCCCGGACATTATAACTTGTCCCTGTTCTTCACCTCCAGGAGCTCCGGAATCTGCAGAAAATGGAGAGGAACTCAAGACCCAGAACAATAGAAATTCAGAAGGTGAGAGAGGACGAAATATCATGTGATCTCCATCCCATCTGGCGGTCTGCACGTCCTAATCCCCCTGATGTGTATACACTGTGCGTCATACTGTAAAAGTCTGTGCACCCCTGGTCAAAATTTATTTTTACTGTGAACAGTTACGCAAGTTGAAGATGAAATGATCTAAAAGGCCTAAAGTTACAAAGGACACACTTTATTTGCAATATATATATATATATATATATATATATATATATATATATATATATATATATATATATATATATATATATATATATATATAATATACATTCTACTTTTACATTTTAAAAATTACAAAAAGGGAAATGGCCAATGCAAAAAGTTTGTGCACCCTGCAAGGTTAGTACCTAGCAGCACCGTCTTCAAAGTATCACAGCTTGTAAACACTTTTTGTAGCCAAACAAGAGTCTTCCTCTTCTTGTTTGGATTTTCCTTCATTCTTCCTTGGAGAATTCCTCCAGTTCTGTGAGATTCCTGGGTCATGTTGCATCCTCTGCGTTTTTGAGGTCTAGACAAAGATTTTCAAGGATGTTCAGATCAGGGGACTGTGAGGGCCATTGTAAAACCTTCAGCTTATGCCTTTTGAACTCGTCTATTGTGGTTTTTGCTGTGTGTTTAGGGTCATTATTAGTGATGAGCGAGTATACTCGTTACTCGAGATTTCTTGAGCACGCTCGGGTGTCCTCGGAGTATTTTTTTAGTGCTCGGAGATTTCGTTTTCCTCACCGCAGCTAAATGATTTACATCCTTTAGCCAGCATAAGTACATGTGGGGGTTGCCTGGTTGCTAGGGAATCCCCACATGTAATCAAGCTGTCTAAGAGATGTAAATCATTCAGCTGCGGAGAAGAAAACTAAATCTCTGAGCACTAAAAAATACTCGGAGGACCCCCGAGCGTGCTCGAGAAATCTCAAGTAACGAATATATTCGCTCATCACTAGTCATTATCCATTTTGTAGCAGCCATCCTCTTCCTCTTTTTCCCCTTCTGCTTTACAGATGGTGTTATGTTTACATCAAGAATTTGTTGAAATTTCATTGAATCCATTCTTCCCTCTACCCGTGAAATATTCCCTGTGCCATTGGCTGCAACACAACCCCAAAGCATGATTGATCCACCTCCATCCTTGATGGTTGGCGAGATGTTCTTTTCCTGAAATTCTCTGCCCGTTTTTCTCCACACATACCTGTGTGTCATCTTTCCACAGGACTTGTTTCCACAATGCTTCCGGCTTGTTTAGATGTTCTTTTGCACACATCTGACACTGGATTTTATGGTGAGGAAGCCGGAGAGGTTTTCTTCTGATGACTCTTCCATGATGGACATATTTGTGCAGGGTGTCCATTTTGGTGGAGTCGGTATAAAAATGGACCAACTCTGACACCTTCAATATATAATAAATTGGTGCAGTAGTTCAATGCTGGATGTAATGTAAATTATTTTATAAGAATTTGGGAAAGTTCTGAAATGTTCTATCAATCCTGATCTGAGGGTCTCGGCTTTCAGTTGAGATGAATCTGTGCTGCACTTTATGTACATGCTCAATAGTGACCAGTGCTGTGGAGTTGGAAGTCCGGGAAATTGAGTAGTGTGGGTCGGAGGTTTGGCTTACCCACTCCACAGCCCTGCTCCAGAGTCTGCTAAATCTTTGTGAAGGTGTTTTGTAGTCAAGGGAGGTTTTTTATTTGCCTCTCTAGCAATCCTACGAGCAGCTCTCACTGAAATTTTACTTGCTCTTCCAGTTCATATCTTGACCTCCACTGTTCCTGGTAACGGTCATTTGACCAGGGATTCACAAACTTTTACACGCCACTGTGTATACCCTGAAAACGTCATCTTGTCCCGCAAAAAAGGAAGCCTCCATGCAGCTCCATCAGCGGAAACATAAAAAAGTTACAGCTCAGAATAAAGCGATGCAAAAATATATTTTTCTGTAAAAAAAATTTTTTTGTATAAATGCGCCAAATTATGAAGCACACTATAAATGAGGTATCGTTGTAATCGTACTACACCTGCTGACGCTAATACCAGTGACAGCAGGAGCAGCTGATGGGGGTATTCATCAGCTGCCGCCTGCGCTATAAATAAATAAATGAAAAAACAATGTGGGTTCCCCTGTATTTTCTATAACCAGCCTGGCAAAACTCACAGCTGGGGGCTGCAACACTCAGCTGTCCGCTTCAGCAAGGCTGGTTATCAAGAATAGAGGAGTCCCCACGCTGTTTTTTTAATTTTTAATAATAATAATTAAAATATTTATTATTATTATTAAATAACTTAATAATTAAAAAAAAAATGTGAGGTCCCACTCATTTTTAACAACCAGCCTTGCTTAAAGCGGACAGCTGAGGGCTGGTATTTTCAGGCTGGTAAGGGGCCATGGATATTGATCCCCCCCAGCCTAAAAATAGCCGCCCGCAGCTGCCCAGATAAGACACATCTATTAGATACGACAATTCTGGTGCTTTGCCCCGCTCTTCCCACTTGCCCTGTAGCTGTGGCAGGTGGGTTCATATTTGTGGGGTTGATGTCACCTTTGTATTGTCAGGTGACATCAAGCCCACAGATTAGTAATGGAGAGGTGTCTATAAGACGCCTTTTCCTTACTAATCCTATAGTTATATGGTAAATAAAGACACAGCCAGAATAACGTCTTTTATTAGAAGTAAAACAAAACACACTTTTTCATTTTTATTTAAAACAAACCGTTACACTCACCTCGCCTATTCCACCAAAGCCCTCGTTTTCCTGTAATAAAACAAAAATAAAACACCAATATCCCTCACCTGTCCGTCGTTGTGTCCCACGCCGCTGTCTATGTCTTGGGGAGAAATAGTTTTCAACCTAGACGGTGCCAACATGTGACCGTCCAAGCTGAGAACCACCGGGGAATGAGCTGCTGTGAGCGGAGCGTTGGTGACTGGCGGTGACATCATCGAGGTTACCTCCGGTCACTGAGGCCTCGTTCCCAGCCGGGCTGAACTGCCGTGACCTCGGTGTCATCCCCGTTAGCACTGTGAGCATGACTTCAGAAGCACGGGTTGGGAATAACGTACTGGTCACTACGGCGTAGTGGTCACTGCAGCGTACTGGTCACTGCAGCGTACTGGTCACTGCAGCGTACTGGTCACTGCAGCGTACTGGTCACTGCAGCGTACTGGTCACTACAGCATACTGGTCACTACAGCGTACTGGTCACTACAGCGTACTGGTCACTGCAGCATACTGGTCACTGCAGCGTACTGGTCACTGCAGCGTACTGGTCACTGCAGCGTACTGGTCACTGCAGCGTACTGGTCACTGCAGCGTACTGGTCACTGCAGCGTACTGGTCACGGTCACTACGGCGTAGTGGTCACTGCAGCGTACTGGTCACTGCAGCGTACTGGTCACTGCAGCGTACTGGTCACTACAGCATACTGGTCACTACAGCGTACTGGTCACTACAGCGTACTGGTCACTGCAGCATACTGGTCACTGCAGCGTACTGGTCACTGCAGCGTACTGGTCACTGCAGCGTACTGGTCACTGCAGCGTACTGGTCACTGCAGCGTACTGGTCACTGCAGCGTACTGGTCACTGCAGCGTACTGGTCACTGCAGCGTACTGGTCACTGCAGCGTACTGGTCACGGTCACTACGGCGTAGTGGTCACTGCAGCGTACTGGTCACTGCAGCGTACTGGTCACTGCAGCGTACTGGTCACTACAGCATACTGGTCACTACAGCGTACTGGTCACTACAGCGTACTGGTCACTGCAGCATACTGGTCACTGCAGCGTACTGGTCACTGCAGCGTACTGGTCACTGCAGCGTACTGGTCACTGCAGCGTACTGGTCACTGCAGCGTACTGGTCACTGCAGCGTACTGGTCACTGCAGCGTACTGGTCACTACAGCATACTGGTCACTGCAGCGTACTGGTCACTACAACAGCAGTTTGCAATTTTCACTCGGCAACATTCATTGCTGCTTGTTTCTGGAAAATACCCATGGAGTCAGTCATCACTATACCTATAGGGGAGGGTCCTGGGCCCCCTAGTTGGTGCACACACCAGGTACGGTACCTATATTACTGTGTCTGCACCTAGTTAGGTGCTTGATATCACGCCTGTTGTATTTCATTTACTATTCTTCTTATTTTCATGGGCTGTTATCTTATTACTATTGAGTACTGCTGGGTACACCGGCTATGGGGGGTTTCACAGGTCCCTACGCTTACAGTGTATTGTGGTTTAGTTCTCCACCTCCCCTACCCTGTCCTTTGTGCCTACATATTGTTTTTAAAGGTATATTAATAAAAGTGATTTTTTATGGGATATAACTGTGTTCTTGTGGTGTTTTAGGATTTCTGTTGTTACAGTTGTCCCTATTACGTCCGTGACATACATATCTAGGAGGGTACACTATTTATATATATTATTTAGTATGATTTTCCCTATATGTATTATGTATGCCACAACTTTATGCTTTCATCACTATACCTGTAGATAAATTCCCCGGGGGGTCACTTGAGGGGGGATTCTGCTCTTCTAGCTATCAGGGGCTCTGTATATGGCGTCCGCACACTGTTCTAGGAAAATCTGCGCTCCTGGAGGCAAATAGCGCTCCGTCCCTCCCGAGTCTCTCCGTATGGCTAAGCAGTACTGTACAGCCACATACGGGGTATTGCCACATTCAGTAGAAATTGTGCGATAAATTTTGGTACCATTTTTACCCACTTCTTGTGTGAAAATGTGAAATCTTTGGCTAAAACAAAATTGTGGTGGTAAAATGTAAATTTTTTTTTCTTCACTGCCCAATGGTATAAAATTCGGAGACACACCCATGGTGTCAGTATGATCACTGCCCCCCTAGATGAATTCACTGAGAGGCTTACTTGGTAAAATGGGGTCACTTATGGGGGGTTCTGCTGTTCTGGCACCTCATGGGCTCTCCCAGTGGGTCACAGCACCTGAATACCATAACAGTAACATCTGTTGCTCCTTCCCTTCTGAGCTCTGCCATGCACCCAAACAGTGGTTTACCCCCACATATGGGGTATCCGCGTACTCAGGACAAATTGCGCAACAACTTTTGGGTTCAATTTCTCCTGTTACCCTTGGGAAAATAAAAAAAAATGGATCTGAAGTAAATTTTTTCTGAAAATGTGTTTTGGTTTTTTTTGGTTTTTTTTTAAAAAAACATTCCAAAAATTCCTGTGAAGCACCTGAAGGGTTAATAAACTTCTTGAATGCGGTTTTGAGCACCTTGATGGATGCAGTCTTATAATGGTGTCACTTTTGGTTATTTTCTTTCATCTAGACCCCTCAAAATGACTTCAAATGTGAAGTGGTCCCTACAAAAGAAAATGGTTTTGTAAATTTTGTTGTAAAAATGAGAAATTGCTGGTCAACTTTTAACCCTTATAACTGCCTAACAAAAAAAATTTGTTTCCAAAATTGTGCTGATGTAAAGTAGACATGTGGGAAATGTTACTTATTAAGTATTTTGTGTGAAATATCTGTGATTTAAGGGCTTGAAAATTCAAAGTTGGAAAATTGCGAAATTTTCAACATTTTCACCAAATTTCCATTTTTTTTTTCACAAATAGACGCTAGTAATATCAAACAAATGTTACCACTGTCATGAAGTACAATATCTCACGAGAAAACAGTGTCAGAATCACCGGGATCCGTTGAAGTGTTCCAGAGTTATAACCTCATAAAGGGACAGTGGTCAGAATTGTAAAAATTGGCCCGGTCATTAACGTGCAAACCACCCTTGGGGGGTAAAGGGGTTAATGTGTTTTCTTGAATTATTTTGCAATAAAGATTGTATCTTCAGACTAGCTTACCTAGAAATCATGGGGCCCCATAGCAGACGTTCTAATTGCCCCCTCCAACAACAAAAAAACGTTTACATTTGACCGGGTCACAGAAGAGCAGATTTCACAACTTTTCAGCCCTTATAAAGTAATTTTCCTCCAATTGAAGCCCCCAGATTGCCCCCATTAAGTATGATGCCAACCGTAGTGTCCCTCTGAATCACAGTATCATACTCATCCACAGTACCCTCCCTGCAAAGTGTGATACCCCAACTGTGATCGCCACACAGTCCTCCATGCAGCATAATGTGCCTCCATACAGTATAATGGCCCCCGCACCTCTCCACTGAGTATGATGGCCACAACATAACCATTCACACGGTATAATCATCCCCACTAGCCCTCCAAACAGCATACTGACCCGTATACTGCATTATTGACCCCACAAAAACCTTCACACTGTAAAATTGCTTCCATACAGTATAATGGCCCCCTCATAGAACCGACAAACAGTGTAACTGCCACTTCACATAGACCTACGGACAGTATAATGACCCCCATATAGTGCTGCAAATCGTTTACTGGGCCCCACATAGCCCTACATATGCAGTATGATAGACACCACTTAGGTCTATGTACATTATTATTATTATTACTATTATTATTATTATGAGCAGCATGGTGGTTAACACTGCAGCCTTGAGACGCTGGGGTCCTGGGTTTATATCCCATTAAGGACAACATCTGCCAGGAGTTTGTCTGCTCTCCCCGTGTTTGCATGGGTTTTCTCCGGGTTCTCTGGTTTCCTCCCACTCTCCAAAGACATACTGATAGGGAATCTAGATTGTGAACCCCGATGGGGACAGTTCCGATAATATCTGTAAAGCGCTGCAGAATTAATGGCGCTATATAAGTGAGTAAAATAAATAAATTATCGGCCCTGCATAGTCCTCCATACAGTATAATGGTCACTATATTCTGCTCCATACAGTATTATGGGCACCACATAGTCCGCCATGCAGTATTACAGGCACTATATAGTCCTCCATACAGTACTAATGGCACCACATAGTCCTCCATGCAGTATTATGGGCACCATATAGTCCTCCGTACAGTATTATGAGCACCACATAGTCCTGCATACAGTATTATGGGCACCACATAGTCCTCCATACAGTATTATGGGCACCACATAGTCCTCCATACAGTATTATGGGCACCACATAGTCCTCCATACAGTATTATGGGCACCACATAGTCCTCCATAAAGTATTATGAGCACCACATAGCCCTCCGTACAGTATTATGGGCACCGTATGGTCCTCCATTCATTATGTGTCCCATATAGTCCTCCATACAGTATTATGGACCCCACAGTAAAAATAAATACTCACCTCTCCCCATTTCCCCCCTACTCCAGTCTTCTGACCTTCTGCACGGCTCGGCACAGAGGTCGCTCTGTAGTGACATGATCAGAGGGTGCTGAGACATCGCAGAGCTCAGGCGCACATGGGAAATGATGGAGAAGGGAGCGTCAGCGGACGGCTCCTTCTCTCATCATTGTGTTGAACTGTATCTGCATCTCCATGTCCAGTGTGCTGATACATTACTCAACCTGGAGCAAGGAGTATAGTAATGACGCATCGGCTCAGATAATGAGCACCAGTGATTAGGGGGTGATTCTGTATGGACCCCATGGTATATGCACGCACATGAATATAGGGCAGTCACATTGGAGCCATGATGGCGGCATTACTGCATTATTGCTGCCATTATTCAGTGCTTGGCGTATAAACAGCAGAAATTCTCCACAACGGGAGAAACGTGGGGATCTGATTACTGCCCTATAGATTGTTCTGTTTGTGTCCAGATCAGGAGGATGAGGCAGAAATAGTCAGAAGGCTCTATAGAGATCTGATGCGGATCCCATGAATCTCTGCTGCGCGTACATGTGGCCTCCATTGTGCTGTAATATTGTGATATGGGAGGAAGTCAGTGATCGGTGCGGAGCAGTCATCGGGCGGTGCATGGCAGACATCGGGCGATGTGGGGCAGACACCGGGCGGTGGAGGGCAGACATCTTTCTGTGCGGGGCAGGCATCGGTCGGTGCGGGGCAGGCATCGGTCGGTGCGGGGCAGGCATCGGTCGGTGCGGGGCAGGCATCGGTCGGTGCGGGGCAGGCATCGGTCGGTGCGGGGCAGGCATCGGACGGTGCGGGGCAGGCATCGGTCGGTGCGGGGCAGGCATCGGTCGGTGCGGGGCAGGCATCGGGCGGGGTGCGGGGCAGTCATCGGGCGGGGCGCGGCGCACATTGGGCGATGCAGGGCGGACATCGGGCTCTGCACTCCATCCAGGTCCATCCATCCCCTTCCCAGTTTTCTCCAGGGTGGGTAGTGGACAGTAGGAGAGGATTTCTCTCTTTTATCCCCCACATCGGGTGTTGCCAGATTCTGCAGACCGCTCTTTCTGTACAGGGGACACAGCACCAGATATTTCATGTGCCTCCATACACATTGGTTTTATTCCTTTCCACTTTTATCAGTGCGGTGTTAATACTGAGTGGATGAGTCGGATATCGCAGAGCTAGTGCTGCTTCACTGATATGGCTGAATAGGTGCAGACCCCAGACGAGACCCCCAGATATGATAAATTGTCCTTATCTTTCTCTTTCTAGGACCTCAGAATTCTGCACAAAAAGAGGAGCCCAAAATCCAGAACAACAAATATGTGGAAGGTGAGAGACGGTGAAACAGCATGTGATCTCCATGCCATCATGTGTGGTGGTCGTCACGTCCTAATCCCCCTCCTGTCTATACACTTATATATTATACAGTCATGGCCAAAAGTGTTGTCACCCTTGAAATTGTTCCAGAAGATGATGTATTTCTCCCCGAACATAATTACAATTCCCTGTGTTTTGTTATACCCACGTTTATTTTCTTTGTGCATTAGAACAACACAAAAAAGAGGGAAAAAACTGAAATGAGACATCATTTCACACAAAACTCCCAAGATTGTCAAAATTGTTGGTACTTTTCCAGAATTGTGGGTAAGCAGCTTTGTTTCCAGCATGTAAGGCTTGTTCAGACTCGCCTGTGGCAAGTAACAGATACACCTGTTACTTGCCACAGGTGAGTCTGAACAAGCCTCACATGCGTCCTAGGTAATGGGTTTTCCAGCAGGACAGTGACCCCAAACATATTTCAAGAAGCACCCAGAAATGGATGGAAACAAAGCGCTGGAGAGTTCTGAAGTGTCAGCAATGAGTCCGGATCTAAATCCCATTGATCACATGTGGAGAGATCTTACAATTGCTGTTAGGAGAAGACGAAATATGAGACCGGGAGCAGATTGTAAGAATCGTCCAAGATCCTGGCTGAGAGGAGGAAGAAGCTTGTGGATGGTTACAGGAAGCGATATGATTGCAGTTTTTTATTCCAAAGGATGCAACCAAATATTAAGGAGGGCGCCAACAATATTGTTCTGCCTATTTTGAGGGTTTTGTGTGAATTTCTGTTCAATTTGTCTTATTTTGTTTTTTGTGTTGTTCCAATACACATAAAGGAAATAAACCTGAGTATAAGAAAACATGGGGAATTGTGATAATTGTCTGGGTGAAATGCTAAATTTTCTGGAACAATTTCAAGGGTGCCAACACTTTCGACCACGACCGTACATAACCTTCAAGATCTCCATTCCATGGTATGTGGTGATCAGAACAACTTAATCTTAATCCCCCTCATGTGTATACAATAGATATAATATATACCCTCTAGACATCGTGCTGCATAATATACAGTGTTGTGCAAATATTTTAGGCAGGTGTGGAAAATAATTCAAGGTAAGAAGCTTCATATATAGACCTCATTCCAAACATCTTGGAGATCTTCCCCCAGATCTTCTGTGTATGAGGCTTGTGAGGATCCTTCTGTCTCTTCATGTGATCCCAGGCAGACTGGATGATGGGAGATCTGGGCTCCGGGGCCGGATCATCACTCAGGATTCCTCGTTATTACTTGTGAAGAAACCAGATTGTATCTTAATTTCCCAGACAACCATGTTTTTGCAAACCAAAAGAACTGGCTTTTTATCTGTATATTGGCTTGTGAATGTAAGTGTTTATGTCTGGTGGGTCAAGAGGACAGACTTGCCCACTGATATACTATCTAACATACTGTGTAAGTCTGTAAGGCCATGTGCACACGTTCAGTATTTTTCGCGTTTTTTCGCTATAAAAACGTGATAAAAACGCGAAAAAAACGCTAACATATGCCTCCCATTATTTTCAGTGTATTCCGCATTTTTTGTGCAAATGTTGCATTTTTTTCCGCAAAAAAATCGCATCGCGGAAAAAAAAGCAACATGTTCATTAAAATGCGGAATTGCAGGGGATTCCGCACACCTAGGGGTCCATTGATCTGCTTACTTCCCGCACGGGGCTGTGCACACCATGCGGAAAGTAAGCAGATTATGTGCGGTTGGTACCCAGGGTGGAGGAGAGGAGACTTTCCTCCACGCACTGGGCACCATATAATTGGTCAAAAAAAAAGAATTAAAATAAAAAATAGTCATATACTCACCTTCGATGTCCCCGGAGTGTTCCCGCCTCTCCGCTGCATGCTGCCGCTTCGGTTTCTATAGCTGGTGTGTGTGAAGGACCTGCGATGACGTCACTGTGACCAACCTGTCAGTCAGTTTTCCAAGCGATGCTACAGATCGCTTGGAAAACTCTAGCATTCTGCAAGCTAATTACGCTTGCAGAATGCTAAAAAAACGGAAAAAAAACGCAAAGAGAAAATGCGGATTTCTTGCAGAAAATTTCCGGTTTTCTTCAGGAAATTTCTGCAAGAAATCCGGACGTGTGCACATACCCTAATAGTGACTGTACATTGAGTGGGTTAAGCTTTGTTTATTGATGTGTGCTTATATGCTAATAGTGCTACTTAATCCCATCACCATTGTTTACCTTATCTTGATGATGGACTGGGAGACCCTGGGTGATTCTGGGAGTGGCTTGCATGCCTTGGGTATAGAAAGACCAGAGATCACATCCTGGGAGACTGAAGTAACACAGAGCTACCAGCCAGACATTCTGCAAACCACCCAACAGACAAGAGAAAGGACTGCAGCCAATTCATCATGGCCCCATCACGAGGGACACTGATCTAGGATTCTATAGGAAACAACCCAGGGCTTTTCGGCTCCGGTTGGGGGTCCCCTAAATAATGATGACCGGGAGCTGGTCACTGAAGATCAAGGAAGAAATACTGATTGTTCTTCAGCTTTGTATGAACCATATACAGTGGGGCAAAAAAGTATTTAGTCGTTCAGCAATAGTGCAAGTTCCACCACTTAAAAAGATGAGAGGCGTCTACCTATGATGTAAATTACAGACGCCTCTCATCTTTTTAAGTGGTGGAACTTGCACTATTGCTGACTGACTAAATACTTTTTTGCCCCACTGTATATATAGTATATACAGAGCGTGTGACTACAGAGAGGAGCTGTGGATATATAGTATATACAGAGCGTGCGACTACAGAGGGGAGCTGTGGATATATAGTATATACAGAGCGTGTGACTACAGAGAAGAGCTGTGGATATATAGTATATACAGGGCGTGTGACTACAGAGAGGAGCTGTGGATATATAGTATATACAGAGCGTGTGACTACAGAGAGGAGCTGTGGATATATAGTATATACAGAGTGTGACTACAGAGAGGATCTGTGGATATATAGTATATACAGAGCGTGTGACTACAGAGAGGAGCTGTGGATATATAGTATATACAGAGCGTGCGACTACAGAGAGGAGCTGAGGATATATAGTATATACAGAGCGTGTGACTACAGAGAAGAGCTGTGGATATATAGTATATACAGGGCGTGTGACTACAGAGAGGAGCTGTGGATATATAGTATATACAGAGCGTGTGACTACAGAGAGGAGCTGTGGATATATAGTATATACAGAGTGTGACTACAGAGAGGATCTGTGGATATATAGTATATACAGAGCGTGTAACTACAGAGAGGAGCTGTGGATATATAGTATATACAGAGTGTGACTACAGAGAGGAGCTGTGATATATAGTATATACAGAGTGTGTGACTACAGAGAGGAGCTGTGGATATATAGTATATACAGAGTGTGACTACAGAGAGGATCTGTGGATATATAGTATATACAGAGCGTGTAACTACAGAGAGGAGCTGTGGATATATAGTATATACAGAGTGTGACTACAGAGAGGAGCTGTGATATATAGTATATACAGAGTGTGTGAGTACAGAGAGGAGCTGTGGATATATAGTATATATAGAGCATGTGACTACAGAGGGGAGCTGTGGATATATAGTATATACAGAGCGTGTGACTACAGAGAGGAGCTGTGGATATACAGTATATACAGAGCGTGTGAATACAGAGAGGAGCTGTGGATATACACTCACTGGCCACTTTATTAGGTACACCTGTCCAACTTCTTGTTAACACTTAATTTCTAATCAGCCAATCACATGGCGGCAACTCAGTGCATTTAGGCATGTAGACATGGTCAAGACAATCTCCTGCAGTTCAAACCGAGCATCAGTATGGGGAAGAAAGGTGATTTGAGTGCCTTTGAACGTGGCATGGTTGTTGGTGCCAGAAGGGCTGGTCTGAGTATTTCAGAAACTGCTGATCTACTGGGATTTTCACGCACAACCATCTCTAGGGTTTACAGAGAATGGTCCGAAAAAGAAAAAAAATCCAGTGAGCGGCAGTTCTGTGGGCGGAAATGCCTTGTTGATGCCAGAGGTCAGAGGAGAATGGGCAGACTGGTTCGAGCTGATAGAAAGGCAACAGTGACTCAAATCGCCACCCGTTACAACCAAGGTAGGCCTAAGAGCATCTCTGAACGCACAGTGCGTCGAACTTTGAGGCAGATGGGCTACAGCAGCAGAAGACCACACCGGGTACCACTCCTTTCAGCTAAGAACAGGAAACTGAGGCTACAATTTGTACAAGCTCATCGAAATTGGACAGTAGAAGATTGGAAAAACGTTGCTTGGTCTGATGAGTCTCGATTTCTGCTGCGACATTCGGATGGTAGGGTCAGAATTTGGCGTAAACAACATGAAAGCATGGATCCATCCTGCCTTGTATGGAGCATCTTTGGGATGTGCAGCCGACAAATCTGCGGCAACTGTGTGATGCCATCATGTCAATATGGACCAAAATCTCTGAGGAATGCTTCCAGCACCTTGTTGAATCTATGCCACGAAGAATTGAGGCAGTTCTGAAGGCAAAAGGGGGTCCAACCCGTTACTAGCATGGTGTACCTAATAAAGTGGCCGGTGAGTGTATAGTATATACAGAGCGTGCGACTACAGAGGGGAGCTGTGGATATATAGTATATACAGAGCGTGTGACTACAGAGAGGAGCTGTGGATATATAGTATATAGAGCGTGCGACTACAGAGGGGAGCTGTGGATATATAGTATATACAGAGCGTGTGACTACAGAGGAGCTGTGGATATATAGTATATACACAGCGTGTAACTACAGAGAGGAGCTGTGGATATATAGTATATACAGAGCGTGTGACTACAGAGAGGAGCTGTGGATATATAGTATATACAGAGTGTGACTACAGAGAGGAGCTGTGGATATATAGTATATACAGAGCGTGTGACTACAGAGAGGAGCTGTGGATATACAGTATATACAGAGCGTGTGACTACAGAGAGGAGCTGTGGATATATAGTATATACAGAGCGTGTGACTACAGAGAGGATCTGTGGATATATAGTATATACAGAGCGTGTGACTACAGAGAGGAGCTGTGGATATACAGTATATACAGAGCGTGTGACTACAGAGAGGAGCTGTGGATATATAGTATATACAGAGCGTGTGACTACAGAGAGGAGCTGAGGATATATAGTATATACAGAGTGTGCGACTACAGAGGGGAGCTGTGGATATGTAGTATATACAGAGCGTGTGACTACAGAGAGGAGCTGTGGATATATAGTATATACAGAGCGCGTAACTACAGAGAGGAGCTGTGATATATAGTATATATAGAGCGTGTGACTACAGAGAGGAGCTGTGGATATATAGTATATACAGAGCACGTAACTACAGAGAGGAGCTGTGATATATAGTATATACAGAGTGTGTGACTACAGAGAGGAGCTGTGGATATACAGTATATACAGAGCGTGTGACTACAGAGAGGAGCTGTGGATATATAGTATATACAGAGCGTGTGACTACTGAGAGGAGCTGTGAATATATAGTATATACACAGCGTGTAACTACAGAGAGGAGCTGTGGATATATAGTATATACAGAGTGTGACTACAGAGGAGCTGTGGATATAGTATATACAGAGCGCGTAACTACAGAGAGGAGCTGTGCATATATAGTATATACAGAGCGTGTGACTACAGAGAGGAGCTGTGGATATATAGTATATACAGGACGTGTGACTACAGAGAGGAGCTGTGCATATATAGTATATACAGAGCATATAACTACAGAGAGGAGCTGTGGATATATAGTATATACAGAGTGTGACTACAGAGAGGAGCTGTGGATATATAGTATATACAAAGCGCGTAACTACAGAGGAGCTGTGGATATATCCTTGATGGTTGGCGAGATGTTCTTTTCCTGAAATTCTCTGCCCGTTTTTCTCCACACATACCTGTGTGTCATCTTTCCACAGGACTTGTTTCCACAATGCTTCCGGCTTGTTTAGATGTTCTTTTGCACACATCTGACACTGGATTTTATGGTGAGGAAGCCGGAGAGGTTTTCTTCTGATGACTCTTCCATGATGGACATATTTGTGCAGGGTGTCCATTTTGGTGGAGTCGGTATAAAAATGGACCAACTCTGACACCTTCAATATATAATAAATTGGTGCAGTAGTTCAATGCTGGATGTAATGTAAATTATTTTATAAGAATTTGGGAAAGTTCTGAAATGTTCTATCAATCCTGATCTGAGGGTCTCGGCTTTCAGTTGAGATGAATCTGTGCTGCACTTTATGTACATGCTCAATAGTGACCAGTGCTGTGGAGTTGGAAGTCCGGGAAATTGAGTAGTGTGGGTCGGAGGTTTGGCTTACCCACTCCACAGCCCTGCTCCAGAGTCTGCTAAATCTTTGTGAAGGTGTTTTGTAGTCAAGGGAGGTTTTTTATTTGCCTCTCTAGCAATCCTACGAGCAGCTCTCACTGAAATTTTACTTGCTCTTCCAGTTCATATCTTGACCTCCACTGTTCCTGGTAACGGTCATTTGACCAGGGATTCACAAACTTTTACACGCCACTGTGTATACCCTGAAAACGTCATCTTGTCCCGCAAAAAAGGAAGCCTCCATGCAGCTCCATCAGCGGAAACATAAAAAAGTTACAGCTCAGAATAAAGCGATGCAAAAATATATTTTTCTGTAAAAAAAATTTTTTTGTATAAATGCGCCAAATTATGAAGCACACTATAAATGAGGTATCGTTGTAATCGTACTACACCTGCTGACGCTAATACCAGTGACAGCAGGAGCAGCTGATGGGGGTATTCATCAGCTGCCGCCTGCGCTATAAATAAATAAATGAAAAAACAATGTGGGTTCCCCTGTATTTTCTATAACCAGCCTGGCAAAACTCACAGCTGGGGGCTGCAACACTCAGCTGTCCGCTTCAGCAAGGCTGGTTATCAAGAATAGAGGAGTCCCCACGCTGTTTTTTTAATTTTTAATAATAATAATTAAAATATTTATTATTATTATTAAATAACTTAATAATTAAAAAAAAAATGTGAGGTCCCACTCATTTTTAACAACCAGCCTTGCTTAAAGCGGACAGCTGAGGGCTGGTATTTTCAGGCTGGTAAGGGGCCATGGATATTGATCCCCCCCAGCCTAAAAATAGCCGCCCGCAGCTGCCCAGATAAGACACATCTATTAGATACGACAATTCTGGTGCTTTGCCCCGCTCTTCCCACTTGCCCTGTAGCTGTGGCAGGTGGGTTCATATTTGTGGGGTTGATGTCACCTTTGTATTGTCAGGTGACATCAAGCCCACAGATTAGTAATGGAGAGGTGTCTATAAGACGCCTTTTCCTTACTAATCCTATAGTTATATGGTAAATAAAGACACAGCCAGAATAACGTCTTTTATTAGAAGTAAAACAAAACACACTTTTTCATTTTTATTTAAAACAAACCGTTACACTCACCTCGCCTATTCCACCAAAGCCCTCGTTTTCCTGTAATAAAACAAAAATAAAACACCAATATCCCTCACCTGTCCGTCGTTGTGTCCCACGCCGCTGTCTATGTCTTGGGGAGAAATAGTTTTCAACCTAGACGGTGCCAACATGTGACCGTCCAAGCTGAGAACCACCGGGGAATGAGCTGCTGTGAGCGGAGCGTTGGTGACTGGCGGTGACATCATCGAGGTTACCTCCGGTCACTGAGGCCTCGTTCCCAGCCGGGCTGAACTGCCGTGACCTCGGTGTCATCCCCGTTAGCACTGTGAGCATGACTTCAGAAGCACGGGTTGGGAATAACGTACTGGTCACTACGGCGTAGTGGTCACTGCAGCGTACTGGTCACTGCAGCGTACTGGTCACTGCAGCGTACTGGTCACTGCAGCGTACTGGTCACTGCAGCGTACTGGTCACTACAGCATACTGGTCACTACAGCGTACTGGTCACTACAGCGTACTGGTCACTGCAGCATACTGGTCACTGCAGCGTACTGGTCACTGCAGCGTACTGGTCACGGTCACTACGGCGTAGTGGTCACTGCAGCGTACTGGTCACTGCAGCGTACTGGTCACTGCAGCGTACTGGTCACTACAGCATACTGGTCACTACAGCGTACTGGTCACTACAGCGTACTGGTCACTGCAGCATACTGGTCACTGCAGCGTACTGGTCACTGCAGCGTACTGGTCACTGCAGCGTACTGGTCACTGCAGCGTACTGGTCACTGCAGCGTACTGGTCACTGCAGCGTACTGGTCACTGCAGCGTACTGGTCACTGCAGCGTACTGGTCACTGCAGCGTACTGGTCACGGTCACTACGGCGTAGTGGTCACTGCAGCGTACTGGTCACTGCAGCGTACTGGTCACTGCAGCGTACTGGTCACTACAGCATACTGGTCACTACAGCGTACTGGTCACTACAGCGTACTGGTCACTGCAGCATA
Source organism: Ranitomeya variabilis (assembly GCF_051348905.1). Taxonomy (NCBI): domain Eukaryota; kingdom Metazoa; phylum Chordata; class Amphibia; order Anura; family Dendrobatidae; genus Ranitomeya; species Ranitomeya variabilis. The sequence goes on from NC_135234.1 coordinate 7,613,339, forward strand.
CTGGTCACTGCAGCGTACTGGTCACTGCAGCGTACTGGTCACTGCAGCGTACTGGTCACTGCAGCGTACTGGTCACTGCAGCGTACTGGTCACTGCAGCGTACTGGTCACTGCAGCGTACTGGTCACTACAGCATACTGGTCACTGCAGCGTACTGGTCACTACAACAGCAGTTTGCAATTTTCACTCGGCAACATTCATTGCTGCTTGTTTCTGGAAAATACCCATGGAGTCAGTCATCACTATACCTATAGGGGAGGGTCCTGGGCCCCCTAGTTGGTGCACACACCAGGTACGGTACCTATATTACTGTGTCTGCACCTAGTTAGGTGCTTGATATCACGCCTGTTGTATTTCATTTACTATTCTTCTTATTTTCATGGGCTGTTATCTTATTACTATTGAGTACTGCTGGGTACACCGGCTATGGGGGGTTTCACAGGTCCCTACGCTTACAGTGTATTGTGGTTTAGTTCTCCACCTCCCCTACCCTGTCCTTTGTGCCTACATATTGTTTTTAAAGGTATATTAATAAAAGTGATTTTTTATGGGATATAACTGTGTTCTTGTGGTGTTTTAGGATTTCTGTTGTTACAGTTGTCCCTATTACGTCCGTGACATACATATCTAGGAGGGTACACTATTTATATATATTATTTAGTATGATTTTCCCTATATGTATTATGTATGCCACAACTTTATGCTTTCATCACTATACCTGTAGATAAATTCCCCGGGGGGTCACTTGAGGGGGGATTCTGCTCTTCTAGCTATCAGGGGCTCTGTATATGGCGTCCGCACACTGTTCTAGGAAAATCTGCGCTCCTGGAGGCAAATAGCGCTCCGTCCCTCCCGAGTCTCTCCGTATGGCTAAGCAGTACTGTACAGCCACATACGGGGTATTGCCACATTCAGTAGAAATTGTGCGATAAATTTTGGTACCATTTTTACCCACTTCTTGTGTGAAAATGTGAAATCTTTGGCTAAAACAAAATTGTGGTGGTAAAATGTAAATTTTTTTTTCTTCACTGCCCAATGGTATAAAATTCGGAGACACACCCATGGTGTCAGTATGATCACTGCCCCCCTAGATGAATTCACTGAGAGGCTTACTTGGTAAAATGGGGTCACTTATGGGGGGTTCTGCTGTTCTGGCACCTCATGGGCTCTCCCAGTGGGTCACAGCACCTGAATACCATAACAGTAACATCTGTTGCTCCTTCCCTTCTGAGCTCTGCCATGCACCCAAACAGTGGTTTACCCCCACATATGGGGTATCCGCGTACTCAGGACAAATTGCGCAACAACTTTTGGGTTCAATTTCTCCTGTTACCCTTGGGAAAATAAAAAAAAATGGATCTGAAGTAAATTTTTTCTGAAAATGTGTTTTGGTTTTTTTTGTTTTTTTTTTTAAAAAACATTCCAAAAATTCCTGTGAAGCACCTGAAGGGTTAATAAACTTCTTGAATGCGGTTTTGAGCACCTTGATGGATGCAGTCTTATAATGGTGTCACTTTTGGTTATTTTCTTTCATCTAGACCCCTCAAAATGACTTCAAATGTGAAGTGGTCCCTACAAAAGAAAATGGTTTTGTAAATTTTGTTGTAAAAATGAGAAATTGCTGGTCAACTTTTAACCCTTATAACTGCCTAACAAAAAAAATTTGTTTCCAAAATTGTGCTGATGTAAAGTAGACATGTGGGAAATGTTACTTATTAAGTATTTTTTGTGAAATATCTGTGATTTAAGGGCTTGAAAATTCAAAGTTGGAAAATTGCGAAATTTTCAACATTTTCACCAAATTTCCATTATTTTTTTTTCACAAATAGACGCTAGTAATATCAAACAAATGTTACCACTGTCATGAAGTACAATATCTCACGAGAAAACAATGTCAGAATCACCGGGATCCGTTGAAGTGTTCCAGAGTTATAACCTCATAAAGGGACAGTGGTCAGAATTGTAAAAATTGGCCCGGTCATTAACGCGGAAACCACCCTTGGGGGGTAAAGGGGTTAATGTGTTTTCTTGAATTATTTTGCAATAAAGATTGTATCTTCAGACTAGCTTACCTAGAAATCATGGGGCCCCATAGCAGACGTTCTAATTGCCCCCTCCAACAACAAAAAAACGTTTACATTTGACCGGGTCACAGAAGAGCAGATTTCACAACTTTTCAGCCCTTATAAAGTAATTTTCCTCCAATTGAAGCCCCCAGATTGCCCCCATTAAGTATGATGCCAACCGTAGTGTCCCTCTGAATCACAGTATCATACTCATCCACAGTACCCTCCCTGCAAAGTGTGATACCCCAACTGTGATCGCCACACAGTCCTCCATGCAGCATAATGTGCCTCCATACAGTATAATGGCCCCCGCACCTCTCCACTGAGTATGATGGCCACAACATAACCATTCACACGGTATAATCATCCCCACTAGCCCTCCAAACAGCATACTGACCCGTATACTGCATTATTGACCCCACAAAAACCTTCACACTGTAAAATTGCTTCCATACAGTATAATGGCCCCCTCATAGAACCGACAAACAGTGTAACTGCCACTTCACATAGACCTACGGACAGTATAATGACCCCCATATAGTGCTGCAAATCGTTTACTGGGCCCCACATAGCCCTACATATGCAGTATGATAGACACCACTTAGGTCTATGTACATTATTATTATTATTACTATTATTATTATTATGAGCAGCATGGTGGTTAACACTGCAGCCTTGAGACGCTGGGGTCCTGGGTTTATATCCCATTAAGGACAACATCTGCCAGGAGTTTGTCTGCTCTCCCCGTGTTTGCATGGGTTTTCTCCGGGTTCTCTGGTTTCCTCCCACTCTCCAAAGACATACTGATAGGGAATCTAGATTGTGAACCCCGATGGGGACAGTTCCGATAATATCTGTAAAGCGCTGCAGAATTAATGGCGCTATATAAGTGAGTAAAATAAATAAATTATCGGCCCTGCATAGTCCTCCATACAGTATAATGGTCACTATATTCTGCTCCATACAGTATTATGGGCACCACATAGTCCGCCATGCAGTATTACAGGCACTATATAGTCCTCCATACAGTACTAATGGCACCACATAGTCCTCCATGCAGTATTATGGGCACCATATAGTCCTCCGTACAGTATTATGAGCACCACATAGTCCTGCATACAGTATTATGGGCACCACATAGTCCTCCATACAGTATTATGGGCACCACATAGTCCTCCATACAGTATTATGGGCACCACATAGTCCTCCATACAGTATTATGGGCACCACATAGTCCTCCATAAAGTATTATGAGCACCACATAGCCCTCCGTACAGTATTATGGGCACCGTATGGTCCTCCATTCATTATGTGTCCCATATAGTCCTCCATACAGTATTATGGACCCCACAGTAAAAATAAATACTCACCTCTCCCCATTTCCCCCCTACTCCAGTCTTCTGACCTTCTGCACGGCTCGGCACAGAGGTCGCTCTGTAGTGACATGATCAGAGGGTGCTGAGACATCGCAGAGCTCAGGCGCACATGGGAAATGATGGAGAAGGGAGCGTCAGCGGACGGCTCCTTCTCTCATCATTGTGTTGAACTGTATCTGCATCTCCATGTCCAGTGTGCTGATACATTACTCAACCTGGAGCAAGGAGTATAGTAATGACGCATCGGCTCAGATAATGAGCACCAGTGATTAGGGGGTGATTCTGTATGGACCCCATGGTATATGCACGCACATGAATATAGGGCAGTCACATTGGAGCCATGATGGCGGCATTACTGCATTATTGCTGCCATTATTCAGTGCTTGGCGTATAAACAGCAGAAATTCTCCACAACGGGAGAAACGTGGGGATCTGATTACTGCCCTATAGATTGTTCTGTTTGTGTCCAGATCAGGAGGATGAGGCAGAAATAGTCAGAAGGCTCTATAGAGATCTGATGCGGATCCCATGAATCTCTGCTGCGCGTACATGTGGCCTCCATTGTGCTGTAATATTGTGATATGGGAGGAAGTCAGTGATCGGTGCGGAGCAGTCATCGGGCGGTGCATGGCAGACATCGGGCGATGTGGGGCAGACACCGGGCGGTGGAGGGCAGACATCTTTCTGTGCGGGGCAGGCATCGGTCGGTGCGGGGCAGGCATCGGTCGGTGCGGGGCAGGCATCGGTCGGTGCGGGGCAGGCATCGGTCGGTGCGGGGCAGGCATCGGTCGGTGCGGGGCAGGCATCGGTCGGTGCGGGGCAGGCATCGGACGGTGCGGGGCAGGCATCGGTCGGTGCGGGGCAGGCATCGGTCGGTGCGGGGCAGGCATCGGGCGGGGTGCGGGGCAGTCATCGGGCGGGGCGCGGCGCACATTGGGCGATGCAGGGCGGACATCGGGCTCTGCACTCCATCCAGGTCCATCCATCCCCTTCCCAGTTTTCTCCAGGGTGGGTAGTGGACAGTAGGAGAGGATTTCTCTCTTTTATCCCCCACATCGGGTGTTGCCAGATTCTGCAGACCGCTCTTTCTGTACAGGGGACACAGCACCAGATATTTCATGTGCCTCCATACACATTGGTTTTATTCCTTTCCACTTTTATCAGTGCGGTGTTAATACTGAGTGGATGAGTCGGATATCGCAGAGCTAGTGCTGCTTCACTGATATGGCTGAATAGGTGCAGACCCCAGACGAGACCCCCAGATATGATAAATTGTCCTTATCTTTCTCTTTCTAGGACCTCAGAATTCTGCACAAAAAGAGGAGCCCAAAATCCAGAACAACAAATATGTGGAAGGTGAGAGACGGTGAAACAGCATGTGATCTCCATGCCATCATGTGTGGTGGTCGTCACGTCCTAATCCCCCTCCTGTCTATACACTTATATATTATACAGTCATGGCCAAAAGTGTTGTCACCCTTGAAATTGTTCCAGAAGATGATGTATTTCTCCCCGAACATAATTACAATTCCCTGTGTTTTGTTATACCCACGTTTATTTTCTTTGTGCATTAGAACAACACAAAAAAGAGGGAAAAAACTGAAATGAGACATCATTTCACACAAAACTCCCAAGATTGTCAAAATTGTTGGTACTTTTCCAGAATTGTGGGTAAGCAGCTTTGTTTCCAGCATGTAAGGCTTGTTCAGACTCGCCTGTGGCAAGTAACAGATACACCTGTTACTTGCCACAGGTGAGTCTGAACAAGCCTCACATGCGTCCTAGGTAATGGGTTTTCCAGCAGGACAGTGACCCCAAACATATTTCAAGAAGCACCCAGAAATGGATGGAAACAAAGCGCTGGAGAGTTCTGAAGTGTCAGCAATGAGTCCGGATCTAAATCCCATTGATCACATGTGGAGAGATCTTACAATTGCTGTTAGGAGAAGACGAAATATGAGACCGGGAGCAGATTGTAAGAATCGTCCAAGATCCTGGCTGAGAGGAGGAAGAAGCTTGTGGATGGTTACAGGAAGCGATATGATTGCAGTTTTTTATTCCAAAGGATGCAACCAAATATTAAGGAGGGCGCCAACAATATTGTTCTGCCTATTTTGAGGGTTTTGTGTGAATTTCTGTTCAATTTGTCTTATTTTGTTTTTTGTGTTGTTCCAATACACATAAAGGAAATAAACCTGAGTATAAGAAAACATGGGGAATTGTGATAATTGTCTGGGTGAAATGCTAAATTTTCTGGAACAATTTCAAGGGTGCCAACACTTTCGACCACGACCGTACATAACCTTCAAGATCTCCATTCCATGGTATGTGGTGATCAGAACAACTTAATCTTAATCCCCCTCATGTGTATACAATAGATATAATATATACCCTCTAGACATCGTGCTGCATAATATACAGTGTTGTGCAAATATTTTAGGCAGGTGTGGAAAATAATTCAAGGTAAGAAGCTTCATATATAGACCTCATTCCAAACATCTTGGAGATCTTCCCCCAGATCTTCTGTGTATGAGGCTTGTGAGGATCCTTCTGTCTCTTCATGTGATCCCAGGCAGACTGGATGATGGGAGATCTGGGCTCCGGGGCCGGATCATCACTCAGGATTCCTCGTTATTACTTGTGAAGAAACCAGATTGTATCTTAATTTCCCAGACAACCATGTTTTTGCAAACCAAAAGAACTGGCTTTTTATCTGTATATTGGCTTGTGAATGTAAGTGTTTATGTCTGGTGGGTCAAGAGGACAGACTTGCCCACTGATATACTATCTAACATACTGTGTAAGTCTGTAAGGCCATGTGCACACGTTCAGTATTTTTCGCGTTTTTTCGCTATAAAAACGTGATAAAAACGCGAAAAAAACGCTAACATATGCCTCCCATTATTTTCAGTGTATTCCGCATTTTTTGTGCAAATGTTGCATTTTTTTCCGCAAAAAAATCGCATCGCGGAAAAAAAAGCAACATGTTCATTAAAATGCGGAATTGCAGGGGATTCCGCACACCTAGGGGTCCATTGATCTGCTTACTTCCCGCACGGGGCTGTGCCCACCATGCGGAAAGTAAGCAGATTATGTGCGGTTGGTACCCAGGGTGGAGGAGAGGAGACTTTCCTCCACGCACTGGGCACCATATAATTGGTCAAAAAAAAAGAATTAAAATAAAAAATAGTCATATACTCACCTTCGATGTCCCCGGAGTGTTCCCGCCTCTCCGCTGCATGCTGCCGCTTCGGTTTCTATAGCTGGTGTGTGTGAAGGACCTGCGATGACGTCACTGTGACCAACCTGTCAGTCAGTTTTCCAAGCGATGCTACAGATCGCTTGGAAAACTCTAGCATTCTGCAAGCTAATTACGCTTGCAGAATGCTAAAAAAACGGAAAAAAAACGCAAAGAGAAAATGCGGATTTCTTGCAGAAAATTTCCGGTTTTCTTCAGGAAATTTCTGCAAGAAATCCGGACGTGTGCACATACCCTAATAGTGACTGTACATTGAGTGGGTTAAGCTTTGTTTATTGATGTGTGCTTATATGCTAATAGTGCTACTTAATCCCATCACCATTGTTTACCTTATCTTGATGATGGACTGGGAGACCCTGGGTGATTCTGGGAGTGGCTTGCATGCCTTGGGTATAGAAAGACCAGAGATCACATCCTGGGAGACTGAAGTAAGGGTACCGTCACACTAAGCGACGCTGCAGCGATAGCGACAGCAATGCCGATCGCTGCAGCGTCGCTGTGTGGTCGCTGGAGAGCTGTCACACAGACCGCTCTCCAGCGACCAGCGATGCCGAGGTCCCCGGGTAACCAGGGTAAACATCGGGTTGCTAAGCGCAGGGCCGCGCTTAGTAACCCGATGTTTACCCTGGTTACCAGCGTAAAAGTTAAAAAAACAAACAGTACATGCTCACCTGCGCGTCCCCCAGCCTCTGCATCCTGACACTGACTGAGCTCCGGCCCTAACAGCAGAGCGGTGACGTCACCGCTGTTGCTTTCACTTTCAGTTTAGGGCCGGCGCTTTAGTGTCAGGAAGCAGAGGCTGGGGGACGCGCAGGTGAGTATGTACTGTTTGTTTTTTTAACTTTTACGCTGGTAACCAGGGTAAACATCGGGTTACTAAGCGCGGCCCTGCGCTTAGTAACCCGATGTTTACCCTGGTTACCAGTGTAAAATATCGCTGGTATCGTCGCTTTTGCTGTCAAACACGGCGATACACGGCGACCTAGCGACCAAATAATGTGCAGACCTTCTAGCAGCGACCAGCAATTTCACAGCGGGATCCAGATCGCTGCTGCGTGTCAAATACAGCGATATCGCCATCCAGGTCGCTGCAACGTCACGGATTGCTGGCGATATCGCCTAGTGTGACGGTACCTTTACACAGAGCTACCAGCCAGACATTCTGCAAACCACCCAACAGACAAGAGAAAGGACTGCAGCCAATTCATCATGGCCCCATCACGAGGGACACTGATCTAGGATTCTATAGGAAACAACCCAGGGCTTTTCGGCTCCGGTTGGGGGTCCCCTAAATAATGATGACCGGGAGCTGGTCACTGAAGATCAAGGAAGAAATACTGATTGTTCTTCAGCTTTGTATGAACCATATACAGTGGGGCAAAAAAGTATTTAGTCGTTCAGCAATAGTGCAAGTTCCACCACTTAAAAAGATGAGAGGCGTCTACCTATGATGTAAATTACAGACGCCTCTCATCTTTTTAAGTGGTGGAACTTGCACTATTGCTGACTGACTAAATACTTTTTTGCCCCACTGTATATATAGTATATACAGAGCGTGTGACTACAGAGAGGAGCTGTGGATATATAGTATATACAGAGCGTGCGACTACAGAGGGGAGCTGTGGATATATAGTATATACAGAGCGTGTGACTACAGAGAAGAGCTGTGGATATATAGTATATACAGGGCGTGTGACTACAGAGAGGAGCTGTGGATATATAGTATATACAGAGCGTGTGACTACAGAGAGGAGCTGTGGATATATAGTATATACAGAGTGTGACTACAGAGAGGATCTGTGGATATATAGTATATACAGAGCGTGTGACTACAGAGAGGAGCTGTGGATATATAGTATATACAGAGCGTGCGACTACAGAGAGGAGCTGAGGATATATAGTATATACAGAGCGTGTGACTACAGAGAAGAGCTGTGGATATATAGTATATACAGGGCGTGTGACTACAGAGAGGAGCTGTGGATATATAGTATATACAGAGCGTGTGACTACAGAGAGGAGCTGTGGATATATAGTATATACAGAGTGTGACTACAGAGAGGATCTGTGGATATATAGTATATACAGAGCGTGTAACTACAGAGAGGAGCTGTGGATATATAGTATATACAGAGTGTGACTACAGAGAGGAGCTGTGATATATAGTATATACAGAGTGTGTGACTACAGAGAGGAGCTGTGGATATATAGTATATATAGAGCATGTGACTACAGAGGGGAGCTGTGGATATATAGTATATACAGAGCGTGTGACTACAGAGAGGAGCTGTGGATATACAGTATATACAGAGCGTGTGAATACAGAGAGGAGCTGTGGATATACACTCACTGGCCACTTTATTAGGTACACCTGTCCAACTTCTTGTTAACACTTAATTTCTAATCAGCCAATCACATGGCGGCAACTCAGTGCATTTAGGCATGTAGACATGGTCAAGACAATCTCCTGCAGTTCAAACCGAGCATCAGTATGGGGAAGAAAGGTGATTTGAGTGCCTTTGAACGTGGCATGGTTGTTGGTGCCAGAAGGGCTGGTCTGAGTATTTCAGAAACTGCTGATCTACTGGGATTTTCACGCACAACCATCTCTAGGGTTTACAGAGAATGGTCCGAAAAAGAAAAAAAATCCAGTGAGCGGCAGTTCTGTGGGCGGAAATGCCTTGTTGATGCCAGAGGTCAGAGGAGAATGGGCAGACTGGTTCGAGCTGATAGAAAGGCAACAGTGACTCAAATCGCCACCCGTTACAACCAAGGTAGGCCTAAGAGCATCTCTGAACGCACAGTGCGTCGAACTTTGAGGCAGATGGGCTACAGCAGCAGAAGACCACACCGGGTACCACTCCTTTCAGCTAAGAACAGGAAACTGAGGCTACAATTTGTACAAGCTCATCGAAATTGGACAGTAGAAGATTGGAAAAACGTTGCTTGGTCTGATGAGTCTCGATTTCTGCTGCGACATTCGGATGGTAGGGTCAGAATTTGGCGTAAACAACATGAAAGCATGGATCCATCCTGCCTTGTATGGAGCATCTTTGGGATGTGCAGCCGACAAATCTGCGGCAACTGTGTGATGCCATCATGTCAATATGGACCAAAATCTCTGAGGAATGCTTCCAGCACCTTGTTGAATCTATGCCACGAAGAATTGAGGCAGTTCTGAAGGCAAAAGGGGGTCCAACCCGTTACTAGCATGGTGTACCTAATAAAGTGGCCGGTGAGTGTATAGTATATACAGAGCGTGCGACTACAGAGGGGAGCTGTGGATATATAGTATATACAGAGCGTGTGACTACAGAGAGGAGCTGTGGATATATAGTATATAGAGCGTGCGACTACAGAGGGGAGCTGTGGATATATAGTATATACAGAGCGTGTGACTACAGAGGAGCTGTGGATATATAGTATATACACAGCGTGTAACTACAGAGAGGAGCTGTGGATATATAGTATATACAGAGCGTGTGACTACAGAGAGGAGCTGTGGATATATAGTATATACAGAGTGTGACTACAGAGAGGAGCTGTGGATATATAGTATATACAGAGCGTGTGACTACAGAGAGGAGCTGTGGATATACAGTATATACAGAGCGTGTGACTACAGAGAGGAGCTGTGGATATATAGTATATACAGAGCGTGTGACTACAGAGAGGAGCTGTGGATATATAGTATATACAGAGTGTGACTACAGAGAGGATCTGTGGATATATAGTATATACAGAGCGTGTAACTACAGAGAGGAGCTGTGGATATATAGTATATACAGAGTGTGTGACTACAGAGAGGAGCTGTGGATATATAGTATATACAGAGCGTGTGACTACAGAGAGGAGCTGTGGATATACAGTATATACAGAGCGTGTGACTACAGAGAGGAGCTGTGGATATATAGTATATACAGAGCGTGTGACTACAGAGAGGAGCTGAGGATATATAGTATATACAGAGTGTGCGACTACAGAGGGGAGCTGTGGATATGTAGTATATACAGAGCGTGTGACTACAGAGAGGAGCTGTGGATATATAGTATATACAGAGCGCGTAACTACAGAGAGGAGCTGTGATATATAGTATATATAGAGCGTGTGACTACAGAGAGGAGCTGTGGATATATAGTATATACAGAGCACGTAACTACAGAGAGGAGCTGTGATATATAGTATATACAGAGTGTGTGACTACAGAGAGGAGCTGTGGATATACAGTATATACAGAGCGTGTGACTACAGAGAGGAGCTGTGGATATATAGTATATACAGAGCGTGTGACTACTGAGAGGAGCTGTGAATATATAGTATATACACAGCGTGTAACTACAGAGAGGAGCTGTGGATATATAGTATATACAGAGTGTGACTACAGAGGAGCTGTGGATATAGTATATACAGAGCGCGTAACTACAGAGAGGAGCTGTGCATATATAGTATATACAGAGCGTGTGACTACAGAGAGGAGCTGTGGATATATAGTATATACAGGACGTGTGACTACAGAGAGGAGCTGTGCATATATAGTATATACAGAGCATATAACTACAGAGAGGAGCTGTGGATATATAGTATATACAGAGTGTGACTACAGAGAGGAGCTGTGGATATATAGTATATACAAAGCGCGTAACTACAGAGGAGCTGTGGATATATAGTATATACAGAGCGTGTGACTACACAGAGGAGCTGTGGATATATAGTATATACAGAGCATGCGACTTCAGAGGGGAGCTGTGGATATATAGTATATACAGAGCGTGCGACTACAGAGAGGAGCTGTGGATATATAGTATATACAGAGCGTGCGACTACAGAGAGGAGCTGTGGATATATAGTATATACAGGGCGTGTGACTACAGAGAGGAGCTGTGGATACATAGTATATACAGAGCGTGTGACTACAGAGAGGAGCTGTGGATATATAGTATATACAGAGTGTGACTACAGAGAGGAGCTGTGGATATATAGTATATACAGAGTGTGACTACAGACGGGATCTGTGGATATATAGTATATACAGAGCGTGTAACTACAGAGAGGAGCTGTGGATATATAGTATATACAGAGTGTGACTACAGAGAGGAGCTGTGGATATATAGTATATACAGACAGTGTGACTACAGAGAGGAGCTGTGGATATATAGTATATACAGAGCGTGTGACTACAGAGAGGAGCTGTGGATATATAGTATATACAGAGAGGAGCTGTGGATATATAGTATATACAGACAGTGTGACTACTGAGAGGAGCTGTGAATATATAGTATATACACAGCGTGTAACTACAGAGAGGAGCTGTGGATATATAGTATATACAGAGTGTGACTACAGAGGAGCTGTGGATATAGTATATACAGAGCGCGTAACTACAGAGAGGAGCTGTGCATATATAGTATAAACAGAGCGTGTGACTACAGAGAGGAGCTGTGGATATATAGTATATACAGGACGTGTGACTACAGAGAGGAGCTGTGCATATATAGTATATACAGAGCATATAACTACAGAGAGGAGCTGTGGATATATAGTATATACAGAGTGTGACTACAGAGGAGCTGTGGATATATAGTATATACAAAGCGCGTAACTACAGAGGAGCTGTGGATATATAGTATATACAGAGCGTGTGACTACACAGAGGAGCTGTGGATATATAGTATATACAGAGCATGCGACTTCAGAGGGGAGCTGTGGATATATAGTATATACAGAGCGTGCGACTACAGAGAGGAGCTGTGGATATATAGTATATACAGAGCGTGCGACTACAGAGAGGAGCTGTGGATATATAGTATATACAGGGCGTGTGACTACAGAGAGGAGCTGTGGATACATAGTATATACAGAGCGTGTGACTACAGAGAGGAGCTGTGGATATATAGTATATACAGAGTGTGACTACAGAGAGGAGCTGTGGATATATAGTATATACAGAGTGTGACTACAGACGGGATCTGTGGATATATAGTATATACAGAGCGTGTAACTACAGAGAGGAGCTGTGGATATATAGTATATACAGAGTGTGACTACAGAGAGGAGCTGTGGATATATAGTATATACAGACAGTGTGACTACAGAGAGGAGCTGTGGATATATAGTATATACAGAGCGTGTGACTACAGAGAGGAGCTGTGGATATATAGTATATACAGAGAGGAGCTGTGGATATATAGTATATACAGAGTGTGACTACAGAGAGGAGCTGTGGATATGTAGTATATACAGAGCGTGTGACTACAGAGAGGAGCTGTGGATATATAGTATATACAGATCGTGTGACTACAGAGGAGCTGTGGATATATAGTATATACAGAGCGTGTGACTACAGAGGAGCTGTGGATATATAGTATATGCAGAGCGTGTGACTACAGAGAGGAGCTGTGGATATATAGTATATACAGAGTGTGACTACAGAGAGGAGCTGTGGATATATAGTATATACAGAGCGTGTGACTACAGAGAGGGGCTGTGGATATATAGTATATACAGATCGTGTGACTACAGAGGAGCTGTGGATATATAGTATATACAGAGCGTGTGACTACAGAGGAGCTGTGGATATATAGTATATACAGAGCGTGTGACTACAGAGAGGAGCTGTGGATATATAGTATATACAGAGCGTGTGACTACAGAGAGGAGCTGTGGATATATAGTATATACAGAGTGTGTGACTACAGAGAGGAGCTGTGGATATATAGTATATACAGAGCGTGTGACTACAGAGAGGAGCTGTGAATGTATAGTATATACAGAGCGTGTAACTACAGAGAGGAGCTGTGGATATATAGTATATATAGAGTGACTACAGAGGAGCTGTGGATATATAGTATATACAGAGTGCGACTACAGACGGGATCTGTGGATATATAGTATATACAGAGCGTGTGACTACAGAGAGGAGCTGTGGATATATAGTATATACAGAGTGTGACTACAGAGAGGAGCTGTGGATATATAGTGTATACTGAGCATGTGACTACAGAGAGGAGCTGTGGATATATAGTATATACAGAGCGTGTGACTACAGAGAGGAGCTGTAGAGAGCAGCTGCAAAAATGCCTTCTTGTGATCATTCTAACCCCACGGGGTGTGATTTTGCGTGGAGCCCCAGATCGAGGGAGATTATGAGTGGTCTTGAATGTCTTCCATTTTCTAATTATTGCTCCCACTGTTGATTTCTTCACTCCAAGCTGGTTGGCTATTGCAGATTCAGTCTTCCCAGCCTGGTGCAGGGCTACAATTTTGTTTCTGGTGTCCTTTGACAGCTCTTTGGTCTTCACCATAGTGGAGTTTGGAGTCAGACTGTTTGAGGGTGTGCACAGGTGTCTTTTTATACTGATAACAAGTATAAACAGGTGCCATTACTACAGGTAATGAGTGGAGGACAGAGGAGACTCTTAAAGAAGAAGTTACAGGTCTGTGAGAGCCAGAAATCTTGATTGTTTGTTTCCGACCAAATACTTATTTTCCACCAGTATATGCAAATAAAATGATAAAAAAAACAGACAATGTGATTTTCTGGATTTTTTTTTCTCAGTTTGTCTCCCATAGTTGAGGTCTACCTATGATGTAAATTACAGACGCCTCTCATCTTTTTAAGTGGTGGAACTTGCACTATTGCTGACTGACTAAATACTTTTTTGCCCCACTGTATATATAGTATATACAGAGCGTGTGACTACAGAGAGGAGCTGTGGATATATAGTATATACAGAGTGTGACTACAGAGAGGAGCTGTGGATATATAGTATATACAGAGCGTGTGACTAGAGAGGGGCTGTGGATATATAGTATATACAGTGTGTGACTAGAGAGAGGAGCTGTGGATATATAGTATATACAGAGTGTGACTACAGAGAGGAGCTGTGGATATATAGTATATACAGAGTGTGACTACAGAGAGGAGCTGTGGATATATAGTGTATACTGAGCATGTGACTACAGAGAGGAGCTGTGGATATATAGTATATACAGAGCGTGTGACTACAGAGAGGAGCTGTGGATATATAGTATATACAGAGCGTGACTACAGAGAGGAGCTGTGGATATATAGTATATACAGAGCGTGTGACTACAGAGAGGAGCTGTGGATATACAGTATATACAGAGCGTGTGACTACAGAGACGCTGTGGATATATAGTATATACAGAGCGTGTGACTACAGAGAGGAGCTGTGGATATATAGTATATACAGAGTGTGACTACAGAGAGGAGCTGTGGATATATAGTATATACAGAGCGTGTAACTACAGAGAGGAGCTGTGGATATATAGTATATACAGAGTGTGACTACAGAGAGGAGCTGTGGATATATAGTATATACAGATTGTGACTACAGAGAGGAGCTGTGGATATATAGTATATACAGAGTGTGACTACAGAGAGGAGCTGTGGATATATAGTATACACAGAGCGCGTAACTACAGAGAGGAGCTGTGATATATAGTATATATAGAGCGTGTGACTACAGAGAGGAGCTGTGGATATATAATATATACAGAGCACGTAACTACAGAGAGGAGCTGTGATATATAGTATATACAGAGTGTGTGACTACAGAGAGGAGCTGTGGATATACAGTATATACAGAGCGTGTGACTACAGAGAAGAGCTGTGGATATATAGTATATACAGAGCGTGTGACTACTGAGAGGAGCTGTGGATATATAGTATATACAGGGCGTGTGACTACAGAGAGGAGCTGTGAATGTATAGTATATACAGAGCGTGTAACTACAGAGAGGAGCTGTGGATATATAGTATATATAGAGTGACTACAGAGGAGCTGTGGATATATAGTATATACAGAGTGCGACTACAGACGGGATCTGTGGATATATAGTATATACAGAGCGTGTGACTACAGAGAGGAGCTGTGGATATATAGTATATACAGAGTGTGACTACAGAGAGGAGCTGTGGATATATAGTATACACAGAGCGCGTAACTACAGAGAGGAGCTGTGATATATAGTATATATAGAGCGTGTGACTACAGAGAGGAGCTGTGGATATATAATATATACAGAGCACGTAACTACAGAGAGGAGCTGTGATATATAGTATATACAGAGTGTGTGACTACAGAGAGGAGCTGTGGATATACAGTATATACAGAGCGTGTGACTACAGAGAAGAGCTGTGGATATATAGTATATACAGAGCGTGTGACTACTGAGAGGAGCTGTGGATATATAGTATATACAGGGCGTGTGACTACAGAGAGGAGCTGTGCGTATATAGTATATACGGAGCGTGTGACTACAGAGAGGAGCTGTGGATATATAGTATATACAGGGCGTGTGACTACAGAGAGGAGCTGTGCATATATAGTATATACATAGCGTGTGACTACAGAGGAGCTGTGGATATATAGTATATACAGAGCATATAACTACAGAGAGGAGCTGTGGATATATAGTATATACAGAGTGTGACTACAGAGAGGAGCTGTGGATATATAGTATATACAGAGCGCGTAACTACAGAGAGGAGCTGTGGATATATAGTATATACAGAGCGCGTAACTACAGAGAGGAGCTGTGATATATAGTATATACAGAGTGTGTGACTACAGAGAGGAGCTGTGGATATATAGTATATATAGAGCATGTGACTACAGAGAGGAGCTGTGGATATATAGTATATACAAAGCGCGTAACTACAGAGGAGCTGTGATATATAGTATATACAGAGTGTGTGACTACAGAGAGGAGCTGTGGATATATAGTATATACAGAGCGCGTAACTACAGAGGAGCTGTGATATATAGTATATACAGAGTGTGTGACTACAGAGAGGAGCTGTGGATATATAGTATATACAGAGTGTGACTACAGAGAGGAGCTGTGGATATACAGTATATACAGAGCGTGTGACTACAGAGAGGAGCTGTGGATATATAGTATATACAGAGCGCGTGACTACAGAGAGGAGCTGTGGATATATAGTATATACAGGGCGTGTAACTACAAAGAGGAGCTGTGGATATATTGTATATACAGAGCGTGTGACTACAGAGAGGAGCTGTGGATATATAGTATATACAGAGCGTGTGACTACAGAGAGGAGCTGTGGATATACAGTATATACAGAGCGTGTGACTACAGAGAGGAGCTGTGGATATATAGTATATACAGAGCGTGTGACTACAGAGAGGAGCTGTGGATATATAGTATATACAGAGCGCGTGACTACAGAGGAGCTGTGGATATATAGTATATACAGAGCATATAACTACAGAGAGGAGCTGTGGATATATAGTATATACAGAGTGTGACTACAGAGAGGAGCTGTGGATATATAGTATATACATAGCGTGTGACTACAGAGAGGAGCTGTGGATATATAGTATATACATAGCGTGTGACTACAGAGGAGCTGTGGATATATAGTATATACAGAGCATATAACTACAGAGAGGAGCTGTGGATATATAGTATATACAGAGTGTGACTACAGAGAGGAGCTGTGGATATATAGTATATACAGAGCGCGTAACTACAGAGAGGAGCTGTGGATATATAGTATATACAGAGCGCGTAACTACAGAGAGGAGCTGTGATATATAGTATATACAGAGTGTGTGACTACAGAGAGGAGCTGTGGATATATAGTATATATAGAGCGTGTGACTACAGAGAGGAGCTGTGGATATATAGTATATACAAAGCGCGTAACTACAGAGGAGCTGTGATATATAGTATATACAGAGTGTGTGACTACAGAGAGGAGCTGTGGATATATAGTATATACAGAGCGCGTAACTACAGAGGAGCTGTGATATATAGTATATACAGAGCGTGTGACTACAGAGAGGAGCTGTGGATATATAGTATATACAGAGTGTGACTACAGAGAGGAGCTGTGGATATACAGTATATACAGAGCGTGTAACTACAGAGAGGAGCTGTGGATATATAGTATATACAGAGTGACTACAGAGAGGAGCTGTGGATATACAGTTGTGCTCAAAAGTTTACATACCCCGGCAGAATCTTTGCTTTCTTGGCTTTTTTTTTCAGAGAATATGAATATCTTCAAAACTTTTTCTCCACTCATGTTCAGTGGTCGGGTGAAGCCATTTATTGTCAGACTACTGTGTTTTCTCTTTGTAAAGCCTAAGTCACACTAAACGACTTACCAACGATCACGACCAGCGATACGACCTGGCCGTGATCGTTGGTAAGTCGTTGTGTGGTCGCTGGGGAGCTGTCACACAGACAGCTCTCTCCAGCGACCAACGATCAGGGGAACGACTTCGGCATCGTTGAAACTGTCTTCAACGATGCCGAAGTCCCCCTGCAGCACCCGGGTAACCAGGGTAAACATCGGGTTACTAAGCGCAGGGCCGCACTTAGTAACCCGATATTTACCCTGGTTACCCTGGTCAGCGCCGGCAGTAACAGCTGTGACGTCACCGCTGTGCTCTGCTTTACGGCCGGCGCTGACAGTCAGTGCAGGGAAGCTCTCGGCAGCAGCGCAGCATTACCAGCTCTCCTGCCGAAAGCAGTTTTAACCCTGTGGATGCCGGGGGACGTGACAGACATCAGAATGTGAGTATGTACTGTTTTTTTTTTTAACTTTTACAATGGTAACCAGGGTAAATATCGGGTTACTAAGCGCGGCCCTGCGCTTAGTAACCCGATATTTACCCTGGTTACAAGTGAACACATCACTGGATCGGCGTCACACGCCGATCCAGCGATGACAGCGGGTGATCAGCGACCAAAAAATGGTCCTGATCATTCCCCAATGACCAACGATCTCCCAGCAGGGGCCTGATCATTGGTCGCTGTCACACATAACGAGATCGTTAGCGGGATCGTTGCTACGTCACCAAAAGCGTGATGTTGCAACGATATCGTTAACGATATCGTTATGTGTGACTCAGCCTTAAGTCATAATGACAACCCAAAACATCCAAATGACCCTGATGAAAAGTTCACATCCCCTGGTGATTTTGGCCTGATAACATGCACAGAAGTTGAGACAAATGGGTGTGAATGGCTACTAAAGGTAACATCCTCACCTGTGACCTGTTTGCTTGTAATCAGTGTGTGCATAAAAGCTGAGTGAGTTTCTGGGATCCAGACAGACTCTTGCATCTTTCATCCAGCCACTGATGTTTCTGGATTGTGAGTCATGGGGAAAGCAAAAGAATTGTCCACGGATCTACGGGGAAAGGTAGTTGAACTGTATAAAAGCAGTTTGAGCGCTGCTGACTGGCATTATCAATTTCTTGGATATCTTTTTGTGTCCCTTTCCTGTTTTATCCCTACACAACTTTTCTCACAGTACAGTGTCCCCACACAATCCATCCACGCAGTATTATCACCCCTACACAGCCCTCTGTTCTGTACAGTATAATCACCCCTTCACACAGTGTAATACACTGTTCACAAAGTATTATGGACTCCAGACAGTCCTCCACACAGTATAATTATCCCTACACAGCCTCCCACAGTATAATGGGCCCACACACCGCCCTCCATGCAGTATAATGGCCACACACTGCCCTCCATGCAGTATAATGACCACACACTGCCCTCCATGCAGTATAATGACCACACACTCACTGCCCTCCATGCAGTATAATGACCACACACTGCCCTCCATGCAGTATAATGACCACACACCGCCCTCCATGCAGTATAATGGCCACACATCGCCCTTCATGCAGTATAATGGCCACACACTGCCCTCCATGCAGTATAATGACCACACACTGCCCTCCATGCAGTATAATGACCACACACTGCCCTCCATGCAGTATAATGACCACACACTGCCCTCCATGCAGTATAATGACCACACACTGCCCTCCATGCAGTATAATGACCACACACCGCCCTCCATGCAGTATAATGACCACACACCGCCCTCCATGCAGTATAATGGCCACACACCGCCCTTCATGCAGTATAATGGCCACACGCTGCCCTCCATGCAGTATGACCACACACTGCCCTCCATGCAGTATAATGACCACACACTGCCCTCCATGCAGTATAACGACCACACACTGCCCTCCATGCAGTATAACGACCACACACTGCCCTCCATGCAGTATAATGACCACACACTGCCCTCCATGCAGTATAATGACCACACACTGCCCTCCATGCAGTATAATGGACCCAACACACTGTTTTGCTCACCCCCACACACTCATTGATGAAATTTAAAAAAAACCTGTTTACCGCCCCCTGTTCCCTCACTGATCGGTTTCTGCAGCGTGTTCTGAAGCCGATTTTCTAATCCAGTATTTATCTGGCCTCGTTCACTAACCTATGTGTGTATACATATTTAATATTGATCTGACTCTACAGACACTACTGGTCTGATGATCTTATTAGTGGTCTGCATCTTATAGACATTTTTTGGGGTATCTAGTTCTTTTGCACTGTAAGGAGTTGTTTTTTTTTTATTAATTATTAATACTTTGCACTGACGAGGGCCAATAGCCCGAAACACCAAACATTGAGATTCTGATTTGGCTTTTATCCTAAGTCCTATTGCAAGGCTCGTTAAACGGTTGATTGTGACGTGTAGGATTGCTACTTCCAATAGAGTTCAAGTCCTCTTTCTCTCTGAAGAGGCGATTTGCACAATAAACATTTGCTTTGTAAAGGGTTTATGTACGCAGCAGTAACTATGATGTCTCATCTGCAGAACTGTCTCCTTGTCCGATTACTGCTTCTATCGTCAGCACTGCACATTACTTGGTGCTTCTGCCCCAGAGCTTGGAAAACCCTTGAGACCTCCGTCTACTATGACCTGTTTGCCCAGGAGACACCTTGCTGATGCAGTATAACTACCTGGTGTCTTGTGGTGCGCATTCTTGCCATGATGTATGACCTGTGACATGAATCTGTCTTCCGTATCCTCACCCAGTGTTAAGCCTCCTACACAACTATTGGTTTCAGTTAATGATTGTGTTTCCACTTAACTGTTAGGTCTAATTGGCCTTTCATACACCCGACTATAATCCAGATACTGATGATGGAGGCGGCGGGCGGTCACCAGATTCTGATGATGGAGGTGATGGGTAGTCACCAGATAGTGATGGAGGTGACGGGCGGTCACCAGATACTGATGATGGAGGAGAGGGGCGGTCACCAGATACTGATGATGGAGCAGACGGGCGGTCACTAGATACTGATGATGGAGGGGACGGGCGGTCACCAGATACTGATGATGGAGGTGACAGGCGGTCACCAGATACTGATGATGAAGGGGACGGGCGGTCACCAGATACTGATGATGGAGGGGACGGGCGGTCACCAGATACTGATAATGGAGGGGACGGGCGGTCACCAGATACTGATGATTGAGGAGAGGGGCAGTTACCAGATACTGATGATGGAGCAGACGGGCGGTCACCAGATACTGATGATGGAGGTGACAGGCGGTCACCAGATACTGATGATGGAGGGGACGGGCGGTCACCAGATACTGATGATGGAGGGGACGGGCGGTCACCAGATACTGATGATGGAGGGGACGGGCGGTCACCAGATACTGATGATGGAGGGGACGGGCGGTCACCAGATACTGATAATGGAGGGGACGGGCGGTCACCAGATACTGATGATGAAGGGGACGGGCGGTCACCAGATACTGATGATGGAGGGGACGGGCGGTCACCAGATACTGATAATGGAGGGGACGGGCGGTCACCAGATACTGATGATTGAGGAGAGGGGCAGTTACCAGATACTGATGATGGAGCAGACGGGCGGTCACCAGATACTGATGATGGAGGTGACGGGCGGTCACTAGATACTGATGATGGAGGTGACAGGCGGTCACCAGATACTGATGATGAAGGGGACGGGCGGTCACCAGATACTGATGATGGAGGGGACGGCCGGTCACCAGATACTGATGATGGAGGGGACGGGCGGTCACCAGATACTGATGATGGAGGGGACGGGCGGTCACCAGATACTGATGATGGAGGGGACGGGCGGTCACCAGATACTGATGATGGAGGGGACGGGCGGTCACCAGATTCTAATGATGGAGGAGACGGGCGGTCACCAGATTCTGATGGGATTCACATTCCTCTGAATTCCATTGGTATTTTGTTAATTGATAAACATTATCTATTATTCCTTCTAATATCTGAAGCTTCTGACTCATTCCATACCTGCCTAAGACTTTTGCACAGAGCTGTATCTACCCTCCTGGTTTTGTGTATGGAAGGTACTAATAGTAAATTATTGAGGCATTAATGTAGGCAGTAAACCCTGAATTAGCGCAGACCTCACTCGAGACTTCCAGATATTCTAATTTATCCCCGTCTTTCTGCTTCTAGAAGCTCAAGACTCTGAAAAGGAAGATGAGACCAGCACATCGAAGCTGTAGAAGGTAAGAGATGACGAAGCATCATGTGATCTCCATCTCCTTGTACGCGGTAATCTGCACGTCCTAATTCCCTCTTATATTCAGGTGTCACATAATCCGGTTACTTCCTCAGGATGGCACCAATGATGTGTTTGAAATGTAGCATAAATGTCCTGGATCAGGCAGATTTGGGGCTTCTGTTTCTCTCTATCCATAACGGCTGAGTGGGTATCCTCAAGGTCATTAACATACCCTAACCCCCACCATGCTCCTTTTTAGACATCACCGATCTTCCACCGCGCTTCAATGTAGACATCACCGATCCCACAATGTGCTTCACTGTAGACATCACCGAGCCCCCGCTGTGCTTCACCGTAGACATCACCGTGCCCCCACTGTGCTTCACTGTAGACATCACCGAGCCCCTGCCGTGTTTCACTGTAGACATCACCGATCCCCCGCTGTGCTACGCCGTAGACATCACCGTGCCCCCACTGTGCTTCACTGTAGACATCACTGAGCCCCCGCCGTGTTTCACTGTAGGCATCACCGAGCCTCCGCTGTGCTTCACTGTAGACATCACCGAGCCTCCGCTGTGCTTCACTGTAGACATCACCGAGCCTCCGCTGTGCTTCACTGTAGACATCACCAAGCCTCCGCTGTGCTTCACTGTAGGCATGACCGAGTCGCCGTTGTGCTTCGCCGTAGACATCACCGTGCCCCCGCTGTGCTTCGCCGTAGACATCACCGTGCCCCCGCTGTGCTTCGCCGTAGACATCACCGTGCCCCCGCTGTGCTTCGCCGTAGACATCACCGTGCCCCCGCTGTGCTTCGCCGTAGACATCACCGTGCCCCCGCTGTGCTTCGCCGTAGACATCACCGAGCCTCCGCTGTGCTTCGCCGTAGACATCACTGTGCCCCCGCTGTGCTTCACTGTAGACCTCACCGAGCCCCCGCTGTGCTTCACTGTAGACATCACCGAGCCCCCGCCATGCTTCACTGTAGACATCAACAAGATCCCGCCATGCTTCACTTTAGACATCACCGAGCCCCCGCCGTGCTTCACTGTAGACATCACCGAGCCCCCGCTGTGCTTCACTGTAGAAATCACCGAGCCCCCGCTCTGCTTCACTGTAGAAATCACCGAGCCCCCGCTCTGCTTCACTGTGCACAGGGTGTTCTTTCTACCAGATGCTCCTTTCTTCTTGACTTGGAAAGTTCCAGTTTTTTCATTGTTTCACAGAAACAGTAGAAGGGACGTCCTGAAGTTCAGACATGAGATTTCCAGTGTTTAGTATGTTCCTTACTGTGCAAACTGAACCCTCAGCGTCGGCTGCCACCAGAGCTCTGCCGGTCTTCTGCTGTCACTGGAGGGTTTTGAGCACCTGCCTTCTCAGGAATCTGGTGGCAGCCTGTGACGGCCTCCTCTCCTTGCCTCGTCCAGATAGTGTCTCCTGGGCTCCTATGTGACCTCTGCTCCCGGCTGTATTTCTAGGAACATTCAGTGCTGCTGTGTCTTCTTGAACTTTCTTCTTTGGCCCAAAACGTGCAGAGGAGAGATTGTTGGCACGGTCTTAAAAATCCAATACTTTTAGTGACCTGAGGGCCTTGACCCATGAGGACTGAGCTGAGACTTCTCAGGAAAGCATCATGTCTGCAGCAGGTCATAACAGCCAGAGGTGCTCTACCAAATGCTGAAGATGCTGGTCATGAAGCCTTGAATATTCCTGAGACTTCAAGAGTCGATAGAATAATCCGAATTTATAATGGGGGTGTATGTTGTGTGGGGGAGGATCAGATGAGATCACTATATGGGTCCTGTGGGGGGGGTCACTGATGATATGACTGGTTATAATTTGTGACATTTCTCCCCAGGTTGCCTAGTTTTCCTATCCTGGAGGGTCTCGTCATGTTTATCCCCCATAAGGACATCCCGGAGCAGTGATGTACGATGTATATTATCGCATCCAGCGGCCGGGGAGCGGGTGACATGTTGCACTCACCACACTGCACTTATTCTCTGGACATTTCTCTGCTTCCATGCCTTTGTGACATTTTTTATGTCGATACTTTTATACCAGTGTTCTCAAGCATTTTGTTGCTGATTTTTTTTTTTTTATACAAACTGTGAAGGAATCCTCCAATATGTGGGAATGGTCGCTCTGGAGTCGGCGATCTGGGACTCGAGCCGCAGAAGATGGTAATCATGTGCTGAGAATGTGACATGGGAGATGGACTCCCCCACTCGTCCTACTGAGGAGAAGACCGGACCTCAGCCACCCTCATTGTAGAGCTGCAGGGTCTTCTTTATTCTATAGAGATCAGAAGGAAAATCTCCTTATGTGTCAGGTGAGACGGACACTGAGACACATGTTAATCATTCCTGCAGAGTGTTCTGACTGCTCCATAAGTAATGGCAGTCTATTCGCCTGGACGTCACTTCTGGACTTTAGTGGCATCTTTAGTAGCACACGAGTATCGTCATCTGCACCCAGCCTAGAAAACGAGATTCAGCTCTGGTGACTGCGACATTGCAAGTGAGTCGTCCTCTGTGCCCTCGCCATCTGGTGGGAGTCGTCCTCTGTGCCCTCCCCATCTGGTGGGAGTCGTCCTCTGTGCCCTCCCCATCTGGTGGGAGTCGTCCTCTGTGCCCTCCCCATCTGGTGGGAGTCGTCCTCTGTGCCCTCCCCATCTGGTGGGAGTCGTCCTCTGTGCCCTCCCCATCTAGCGGGAGTCGTCCTCTGTGCCCTCACCATCCGGTGGGAGTCGTCCTCTGTGCCCTCACCATCCGGTGGGAGTCATCCTCTGTGCCCTCGCCATCCGGTGGGAGTTATCATCTGTGCCACTATTTCAGGCGTGTCATACTTGCTATGCCATAGGAATCATTGTTCACCCTTGCTATCACACGGGAGTCATCCTCACTAGCCCTGAGGTGTCGCCATCGCTATCCCAGGGGTGTCATCCTCTCTATCCCGTTGGAGTCACCCTCTGTACCCTCTCTATCCCAGGGGTGTCGCCCTCGCTCTCCCAATAGAGTTCTTCTCTGTACCCTTGCCATCGCACGGGAAGCGCCCTCGCTGTCCCAGGGGTGTTGCTCTCGCTGTCCCAGGGGTGTTGCTCTCGCTGTCCCAGGGGTGTTGCTCTCGCTGTCCCAGGGGTGTTGCTCTCGCTGTCCCAGGGGTGTTGCCCTTGCTGTCCCAGGGGCGTCGCTGTCCCAGGGGAGTCCACGTCTGTACCCTTGCCATCCCATGGGCGGCGCCTCGCTGTCCCAGGGGCGTAGTCAATGCCATCATACAGGAGTTGTCCTCATCGTCTTCGTACTCGGCCTATAATGAAGCTGACTATAATAATGTAGCGTGTATAATTATTGCTGGACATAATGTGATTAATTTCTTCATATCCTCGTGTGCTGCGTGGACTCGGATCTGTCACCATAAGTGTTCTCTGTCTTCCAAACCTCTCCTATGTATCACTATTAATTCCTTGGTAACGGCCACCATGTATATTCAGCGGGCGAGCACTGTCGCTATATGGAGCTGGCTCAGGAGCTGAGCGCGCCGTACAATGCGGAAGACGGCTGCATTACACAGACGTCATCTTGAGAGTAATGGATGCGATCATAGCTGGCTCCGATCACGTCACTGTTACATCTTAAATACTGCAGTCCATTATGACAGCCGCGTTTTAAAGGCCGCTAAGATGACTACTGTCAGTCCAGAGCCTGCCTTGCCCTGTCACCCTTGACCTGGTGACATGTTTACATGGCTGCCGTGGCCTTTTCAAGGCCTCCGTGGTATTATCCCCATGAAGCCTATGGCCTTCTGGAGGCCTCCATGTTATTGTCCACGTGAAGCCTGTGGCCTTCTGGATACAAACTTTAAAAAACTGACCGTCACATCCAAACATAGACTAAGTGTGAACAGGTGCTGAACCTAGAGTCACCAACTCGTATACAGTCAAATAAATAAGGCAGCACACTGTAGCACCAAAACCTGCAAACATGAAAATTGAACTGCATTACTGCACTAGAAATATGAAAAATGAGAAAGTTTAGCGCATAAAATGGCCAATTTATGTGTACCTTGTAGCCACGATTAGGCATTTCTCGTATATAAGGGCCTAGCAATGCCTTTCCTCTCTGAGAATAAAGTCTTCATGTGAATGGGAACCTAATGAGTCTTCTGTTTTGACTAAAAATCTCTGTGTGGAGGGGTAGTGGTCCTGCTGTGATTAAAAACACCTGTGGCTAGAATGAGGTACACATAAATTGGCCAATTTATGCGCTAAACGTTCTAATTTTTTCATATTTCTAGTGCAGTAATGCAATTGAATTTTCATGTTTGCAGGTTTTGGTGCTACAGTGGCTGCCTTATTTATTTGACTGTGGCCTTCTGGAGGCCTCTGTTTTATTATCCACGTGAAGCCTGTGACCTTCTGAAGGCCTCCATGGTATTATCCACGTGAAGCCTATGGCCTTCTGGAGGCCTCCGTGTTATTATCCACGTGAAGCCTGTGGCCATCTGGAGGCCTCCATGGTATTATCCATGTGTAGCCTATGGCCTTCTGGAGGCCTCCATGGTATTATCCATGTGTATCCTGTGGCCTTCTGGAGGCCTCCATGGTATTATCCATGTGAAGCCTGTGACCTGAAGGCCTCCGTGGTATTATCCATGTGAAGCCTGTGGCCTTCTGAAGGCCTCCATGGTATTATCCCCGTGAAGTCTGTGGCCTTCTGGAGGCCTCCATGTTATTATCCACGTGTAGCCTGTGGCCTTCTGAAGGCCTCCATGTTATTATCCCCGTGAAGCCTATGGCCTTCTGGAGGCCTCCATGTTATTGTCCTTGTGAAGACGTGAAGCCTGTGGCCTTCTGGAGGCCTCCATGTTATTATCCACGTGTAGCCTGTGGCCTTCTGAAGGCCTCCATGGTATTATCCATGTGTAGCCTGTGGCCTTCTGGAGGCCTCCATGTTATTATCCACGTGCAGCCTGTGGCCTTCTGGAGGCCTCCATGTTATTATCCACGTGTAGCCTGTGGCCTTCTGGAGGCCTCCATGGTATTATCCATGTGTGGCCTGTGGCCGCCTGAAGGCCTCCATGTTATTATCCCCGTGAAGCCTATGGCCTTCTGGAGGCCTCCATGGTATTATCCATGTGAAGCCTGTGGCCTTCTAGAGGCCTCTATGGTATTATCCATGTGTAGCCTGTGGCCTTCTGGAGGCCTCCATGTTATTATCCACGTGTAGCCTGTGGCCTTCTGGAGGCCTCCATGTTATTATCCACGTGTAGCCTGTGGCCTTCTGGAGGCCTCCATGGTATTATCCATGTGTGGCCTGTGGCCTTCTGTAGGCCTCTATGGTAATATCCATGTGTAGCCTGTGGCCTTCTGGAGGCCTCCATGGTATTATCCATGTGTAGCCTGTGGCCTTCTGGAGGCCTCCATGGTATTATCCATGTGTGGCCTGTGGCCGCCTGAAGGCCTCCATGTTATTATCCCCGTGAAGCCTATGGCCTTCTGGAGGCCTCCATGTTATTGTCCACGTGAAGCCTGTGGCCTTCTGGAGGCCTCCATGGTATTATCCATGTGTGGCTTGTGGCCTTCTGTAGGCCTCTATGGTAATATCCATGTGTAGCCTGTGGCCTTCTGTAGGCCTCTATGGTAATATCCATGTGTAGCCTGTGGCCTTCTGTAGGCCTCTATGGTAATATCCATGTGTAGCCTGTGGCCTTCTGGAGGCCTCCATGGTATTATCCATGTGTGGCCTGTGGCCTTCTGGAGGCCTCTATGGTAATATCCATGTGTAGCCTGTGGCCTTCTGTAGGCCTCTATGGTAATATCCATGTGTAGCCTGTGGCCTTCTGGAAGCCTCCATGGTATTATCCATGTGTGGCCTGTGGCCTTCTGTAGGCCTCTATGGTAATATCCATGTGTAGCCTGTGGCCTTCTGTAGGCCTCTATGGTAATATCCATGTGTAGACTGTGGCCTTCTGGAGGGCTCCATGGTATTATCCATGTGTGGCCTGTGGCC
Source organism: Ranitomeya variabilis (assembly GCF_051348905.1). Taxonomy (NCBI): domain Eukaryota; kingdom Metazoa; phylum Chordata; class Amphibia; order Anura; family Dendrobatidae; genus Ranitomeya; species Ranitomeya variabilis. The sequence continues at coordinate 7,641,437 of NC_135234.1, forward strand.
TTCTGTAGGCCTCTATGGTAATATCCATGTGTAGCCTGTGGCCGCCTGAAGGCCTCCATGTTATTGTCCACGTGAAGCCTATGGCCTTCTGGAGGCCTCCATGTTATTATCCCCGTGAAGCCTATGGCCTTCTGGAGGCCTCCATGTTATTGTCCTTGTGAAGACGTGAAGCCTGTGGCCTTCTGGAGGCCTCCATGTTATTATCCACGTGTAGCCTGTGGCCTTCTGAAGGCCTCCATGGTATTATCCATGTGTAGCCTGTGGCCTTCTGGAGGCCTCCATGTTATTATCCACGTGCAGCCTGTGGCCTTCTGGAGGCCTCCATGTTATTATCCACGTGTAGCCTGTGGCCTTCTGGAGGCCTCCATGGTATTATCCATGTGTGGCCTGTGGCCGCCTGAAGGCCTCCATGTTATTATCCCCGTGAAGCCTATGGCCTTCTGGAGGCCTCCATGGTATTATCCATGTGAAGCCTGTGGCCTTCTAGAGGCCTCTATGGTATTATCCATGTGTAGCCTGTGGCCTTCTGGAGGCCTCCATGTTATTATCCACGTGTAGCCTGTGGCCTTCTGGAGGCCTCCATGTTATTATCCACGTGTAGCCTGTGGCCTTCTGGAGGCCTCCATGGTATTAACCATGTGTGGCCTGTGGCCTTCTGTAGGCCTCTATGGTAATATCCATGTGTAGCCTGTGGCCTTCTGGAGGCCTCCATGGTATTATCCATGTGTAGCCTGTGGCCTTCTGGAGGCCTCCATGGTATTATCCATGTGTGGCCTGTGGCCGCCTGAAGGCCTCCATGTTATTATCCCCGTGAAGCCTATGGCCTTCTGGAGGCCTCCATGTTATTGTCCACGTGAAGCCTGTGGCCTTCTGGAGGCCTCCATGGTATTATCCATGTGTGGCTTGTGGCCTTCTGTAGACCTCTATGGTATTATCCATGTGTAGCCTGTGGCCTTCTGGAGGCCTCCATGTTATTATCCACGTGCAGCCTGTGGCCTTCTGGAGGCCTCCATGTTATTATCCACGTGTAGCCTGTGGCCTTCTGGAGGCCTCCATGGTATTATCCATGTGTGGCCTGTGGCCGCCTGAAGGCCTCCATGTTATTATCCCCGTGAAGCCTATGGCCTTCTGGAGGCCTCCATGGTATTATCCATGTGAAGCCTGTGGCCTTCTAGAGGCCTCTATGGTATTATCCATGTGTAGCCTGTGGCCTTCTGGAGGCCTCCATGTTATTATCCACGTGTAGCCTGTGGCCTTCTGGAGGCCTCCATGTTATTATCCACGTGTAGCCTGTGGCCTTCTGGAGGCCTCCATGGTATTAACCATGTGTGGCCTGTGGCCTTCTGTAGGCCTCTATGGTAATATCCATGTGTAGCCTGTGGCCTTCTGGAGGCCTCCATGGTATTATCCATGTGTAGCCTGTGGCCTTCTGGAGGCCTCCATGGTATTATCCATGTGTGGCCTGTGGCCGCCTGAAGGCCTCCATGTTATTATCCCCGTGAAGCCTATGGCCTTCTGGAGGCCTCCATGTTATTGTCCACGTGAAGCCTGTGGCCTTCTGGAGGCCTCCATGGTATTATCCATGTGTGGCTTGTGGCCTTCTGTAGACCTCTATGGTAATATCCATGTGTAGCCTGTGGCCTTCTGTAGGCCTCTATGGTAATATCCATGTGTAGCCTGTGGCCTTCTGTAGGCCTCTATGGTAATATCCATGTGTAGCCTGTGGCCTTCTGGAGGCCTCCATGGTATTATCCATGTGTGGCCTGTGGCCTTCTGGAGGCCTCTATGGTAATATCCATGTGTAGCCTGTGGCCTTCTGGAGGCCTCCATGGTATTATCCATGTGTGGCCTGTGGCCTTCTGGAGGCCTCTATGGTAATATCCATGTGTAGCCTGTGGCCTTCTGGAAGCCTCCATGGTATTATCCATGTGTGGCCTGTGGCCTTCTGTAGGCCTCTATGGTAATATCCATGTGTAGCCTGTGGCCTTCTGGAGGCCTCCATGGTATTATCCATGTGTAGCCTGTGGCCGCCTGAAGGCCTCTATGGTAATATCCATGTGTAGCCTGTGGCCGCCTGAAGGCCTCTATGGTAATATCCATGTGTAGCCTGTGGCCTTCTGGAGGCCTCCATGGTATTATCCATGTGTAGCCTGTGGCCTTCTGTAGGCCTCTATGGTAATATCCATGTGTAGCCTGTGGCCTTCTGGAGGCCTCCATGGTATTATCCATGTGTAGCCTGTGGCCTTCTGTAGGCCTCTATGGTAATATCCATGTGTAGCCTGTGGCCTTCTGTAGGCCTCTATGGTAATATCCATGTGTAGCCTGTGGCCTTCTGTAGGCCTCTATGGTAATATCCATGTGTGGCCTGTGGCCTTCTGGAGGCCTCCATGGTATTATCCATGTGTGGCCTGTGGCCTTCTGTAGGCCTCTATGGTAATATCCATGTGTAGCCTGTGGCCTTCTGTAGGCCTCTATGGTAATATCCATGTGTAGCCTGTGGCCTTCTGTAGGCCTCTATGGTAATATCCATGTGTGGCCTGTGGCCTTCTGGAGGCCTCCATGGTATTATCCATGTGTGGCCTGTGGCCTTCTGTAGGCCTCTATGGTAATATCCATGTGTAGCCTGTGGCCGCCTGAAGGCCTCCATGTTATTGTCCACGTGAAGCCTGTAACTTTGCAGCAGATTGGTGATTCCACCGTACACTGCAATACTACAGTCTTCATGTGATCGCACCTTCACTTCCTAAAGGGCAAAACTGTGAAAAATATGTTTCTAAATATAAAGTAAGAATTTAACCCTCCCTTACCCTTAATGTAAATGGCAAAAAAGTCTAAAAATAGAGAACAGCATGTTTGGTATTGCTGCACAAGTAATTGTCCAAACTGATAAACTATAAAAAGATGTTGAAACAATTTTTTTTTGCGGGGGTTGAATTGGGTGTTGAAAAAATTTTTTTTTTTTTTAAACTAATTAAATATGAGGAAATTAAACAATGTTGGTCTTGCTGTAATCGCACCAACCTGGAGAATCGCTTTGTCGGGTCTTTACCATAAAACGAGCGCCATAAAAACAGCCCTGAAAGCAATGGCGGGATTGTGGGTTTTTTCACCATTTCACTGCACCTGGCGGATTTTTCCCACTTTTTGTACATTATATAGTAAAATGAATTATGTAATACAAAACTACAACTCGAACAAGCCTCGTACAGCGACCGAGAAAGACAAAAAAAGGAAAAACGTCACAACCAAGAATGGTCTGCAGAGGGAAGAGGTGTCCATCTGACAACCCGAGTGCCGTGCTATGAGTGCAGCCCTTGTGGTCGGTGCAGACGCTTCTACACCTTCTGCTATACATTGTGTCCCCCCGGGGCCCATCCTCTGTGTGGCTCGGACTTTAGCTCCGGTGCAGACCCCTCGCCTCCATATATCATTGGTGTCTGCACAGGTCACGTCTGGTATCGGATGGATGAGACCGTCCTTGTCCGTAGCCTCCTCCGTGCTGGGGCGTCATTATTTATGTATTGGGGGCTGTGGTCCCCTCGTTATGGGCGCATGGAGGAGGATCATTCCCCGCACCAACACCAGAGTCTACAGATGATGGTCCATCATGAACTTGTGAGCAGACATTTGTGTGACCTCTGTCCTCGTCCCTGGAGCAGGTGGAGGACTCGCTACCACCAGGAATCGCTCAGTGTTGGACCCCCTCATTATTTTTAGATTGTTTTTGCACATTTTATGTAATTTGTTACTTTTGTAAATATTAAACGCTTTACATTTATGTATAGCAGACTGAAACAAAACGTCTCTGTAGTATGTTTGTCTCATACGTGTGACCTGTGTATGGTTGGAGAGGGTTTGGTGTGAGGACTTCGTACCAGTAGTTGGTGAGTGGCGGGATCTTTGAATGTGTGCTCTTATGGTTACATGTGAGGCGGTCTAGGGGCCCCATACAAATCAGACTAAGGGTACCGTCACACAGTGCCATTTTCATCGCTACGACGGTACGATTCGTGACGTTCTAGCGATATCGTTACGATATCGCAGTGTCTGACACGCAGCAGCGATCAGGGATCCTGCTGAGAATCGTACGTCGTAGCAGATCGTTTGGAACTTTCTTTCGTCGCTTGATCACCCGCTGACATCGCTGGATCGTTGTGTGTGACAGCGATCCAGCGATGTGTTCGCTTGTAACCAGGGTAAACATCGGGTAACTAAGCGCAGGGCCGCGCTTAGTAACCCGATGTTTACCGTGGTTACCAGCGTAAACGTAAAAAAAACAAGCAGTACATACTCACATTCCGGTGTCTGTCCTCCGGCGTCTCAGCTTCTCTGCACTGTAAACGCCTGCCGGCCGGAAAGCGAGCACGGCGGTGACGTCTGACGTCACCGCTCTGCTTTCCGGCTATGGTGCTTACACAGTGCAGAGAAGCAGAACGCCGGGGGACAGACACCGGAATGTAAGTATGTACTGCTTGTTTTTTTTACGTTTACGCTGGTAACCAGGGTAAACATCGGGTTACTAAGCGCGGCCCTGCGCTTAGTAACCCGATGTTTACCCTGGTTACCCGGGGACTTCGGCATCGCTCCAGCGCCGTGATTGCAAAGTGTGACCGCAGTCTACGACGCTGGAGCGATAATCATACGACGCTGCGACGTCACGGATCGTGCCGTCGTAGCGATGAAAATGGCACCGTGTGACGGTACCCTAACTCTCCACCAACAGATAATGCCGCATCCGGCACCTTGGATTTCCAACAGCTGATCCTTCTATTATCCAAGAGATAAGCTGCTGACAGAGCGGTCTGGAGGAGGAGTGGGAACAGAGGGGTCTGGGAATCTGGAGGAGGACAGAGGTCTGGATGAGTTCAGAGGAGTCTGGAGGAGGACTGGGAACAGAGGGGTCTGGAAATCTGGAGGAGCACAGAGGGGTCTGGAGGAGGAGGACAAAGGAGTCTGGAGGAGGAGTGGGAACAGAGGGGTCTGGGAATTTGGAGGACAGAGAGGTCTGGATGAGTTCAGAGGAGTCTGGAGGAGGAGTGGGAACAGAGGGGTCTGGGAATCTGGAGGAGGGCAGAGAGGTCTGGATGAGTTCAGAGGAGTCTGGAGGAGGAGTGGGAACAGAGGGGTCTGGGAATCTGGAGGAGGGCAGAGAGGTCTGGATGAGTTCAGAGGAGTCTGGAGGAGGAGTGGGAATAGAGGGGTCTGGGAATCTGGAGGAGCACAGAGGGGTCTGGAGGAGGAGTGGGAACAGAGGGGTCTGGGAATCTGGAGGAGCACAGAGGGGTCTGGAGGAGGAGGAGGACAAAGGAGTCTGGAGGAGGAGTGGGAACAGAGGGGTCTGGGAATCTGGAGGAGGACAGAGGTCTGGGTGAGTTCAGAGGAGTCTGGAGGAGGACTGGGGAACAGAGGGGTCTGGGAATCTGGAGGAGGACAGAGAGGTCTGGAGGAAGAGGGAGACAGAAGTCTGGAGGAGGACATAGGAGTCTGGATTAGGAAGACAATAGTCTGCAAGAAGAGAGCGACAGATGAGTCTGAAGGAGGAGAGGGACTGAGAGGTCTGGAGGAAGATGAGTTTTGAGAAGAAGGGGTGCAGAGGAGTTTGAAGGAAGAGAGAGGACATAGATGTCTGCAGGAGGGCAGAGCAGACCCCGCCCACATTTGCTGCAGTCGTAAGGCGAGCCAGCACTGCACTAGTTTTCCATAACAAATGTCAGTAGCTGCTCCCATTGGTGTTTACATGAAGAAAATATCAAAACTTTCTTGATAATTTTTCATATTTTATACCATAAAAACATTAACCGCTTGAAAACATGTGCAGTATATATACGTCATAGGCGATCACCCAATCCCTTCCGGGTGTTCAGTGAACTTCACACCTGACACACGGCTCTCACTGCCAGGAGCCGAACATCACAGCTGACACCTGGCTCTCAGTGCCAGGAACCGAACATCACAGCTGACATCCGGCTCTCAGTGCCAGGAACCGAACATCACAGCTGACATCCGGCTCTCAGTGCCAGGAACCGAACATCACAGCTGACACCCGGCTCTCAGTGCCAGGAACCGAACATCACAGCTGACACCCGGCTCTCAGTGCCAGGAGCCGAACATCACAGCTGAAATCCGGCTCTCAGTGCCAGGAACCGAACATCACAGCTGACATCCGGCTCTCAGTGCCAGGAACCGAACATCACAGCTGACACCCGGCTCTCAGTGCCAGGAACCGAACATCACAGCTGACACCCGGCTCTCACTGCCAGGAGCCGAACATCACTGCTGACACCCGGCTCTCAGTGCCAGGAACCGAACATCACAGCTGACACCCGGCTCTCACTGCCAGGGCCTGAACATCACAGCTGACACCCGGCTCTCAGTGCCAGGAACCGAACATCACAGCTGACACCGGGCTCTCAGTGCCAGGAGCCGAACATCACAGCTGACACCCGGCTCTCAGTGCCAGGAACCGAACATCACAGCTGACACCCGGCTCTCAGTGCCAGGAGCCGAACATCACAGCTGACACCCGGCTCTCAGTGCCAGGAGCCGAACATCACAGCTGACACCCGGCTCTCAGTGCCAGGAGCCGAACATCACAGCTGACACCCGGCTCTCAGTGCCAGGAGCCGAACATCACAGCTGACACCCGGCTCTCAGTGCCAGGAGCGAACATCACAGCTGACATCCGGCTCTCAGTGCCAGGAACCGAACATCACAGCTGACACCCGGCTCTCAGTGCCAGGAGCCGAACATCACAGCTGACATCCGGCTCTCAGTGCCAGGAGCGAACATCACAGCTGACATCCGGCTCTCAGTGCCAGGAACCGAACATCACAGCTGACACCCGGCTCTCAGTGCCAGGAACCGAACATCACAGCTGACACCGGGCTCTCACTGCCAGGAGCCGAACATCACAGCTGACACCCGGCTCTCAGTGCCAGGAACCGAACATCACAGCTGACATCCGGCTCTCAGTGCCAGGAACCGAACATCACAGCTGACACCCGGCTCTCAGTGCCAGGAACCGAACATCACAGCTGACACCGGGCTCTCAGTGCCAGGAGCCGAACATCACAGCTGACACCCGGCTCTCAGTGCCAGGAACCGAACATCACAGCTGACACCCGGCTCTCAGTGCCAGGAGCCGAACATCACAGCTGACACCCGGCTCTCAGTGCCAGGAGCCGAACATCACAGCTGACACCCGGCTCTCAGTGCCAGGAGCCGAACATCACAGCTGACATCCGGCTCTCAGTGCCAGGAGCGAACATCACAGCTGACATCCGGCTCTCAGTGCCAGGAACCGAACATCACAGCTGACACCCGGCTCTCAGTGCCAGGAACCGAACATCACAGCTGACACCGGGCTCTCACTGCCAGGAGCCGAACATCACAGCTGACACCCGGCTCTCAGTGCCAGGAACCGAACATCACAGCTGACATCCGGCTCTCACTGCCAGGAGCTGAACATCACAGCTGACACCGGGCTCTCACTGCCAGAAGCCGAACATCACAGCTGACACCGGGCTCTCACTGCCAGGAGCCGAATATCACAGCTGACACTGGGCTCTCACTGCCAGGAGCCGAACATCACAGCTGACACCCGGCTCTCACTGCCTGGAGCCGAACATCACAGCTGACAACGGGCTCTCACTGCCAGGAGCCGAACATCACAGCTGACACCCGGCTCTCACTGCCAGGAGCCGAACATCACAGCTGACACCGGGCTCTCACTGCCAGGAGCCGAACATCACAGCTGACATCTGGGCTCTCACTGCCAGGAGCCGAACATCACAGCTGACACCGTGCTCTCACTGCCAGGAGCCGAACATCACAGCTGACACCGTGCTCTCACTGCCAGGAGCCGAACATCACAGCTGACACCGGGCTCTCACTGCCAGGAGCCGAACATCACAGCTGACACTGTGCTCTCACTGCCAGGAGCCGAACATCACAGCTGACACCGGGCTCTCACTGCCAGGAGCCGAACATCACAGCTGACACCGGGCTCTCACTGCCAGGAGCCGAACATCACAGCTGACACCGGGCTCTCACTGCCAGGAGCCGAACATCACAGCTGACACCGGGCTCTCACTGCCAGGAGCCGAACATCACAGCTGACACCGGGCTCTCACTGCCAGGAGCCGAACATCACAGCTGACACCGGGCTCTCACTGCCAGGAGCCGAACATCACAGCTGACACCGGGCTCTCACTGCCAGGAGCCGAACATCACAGCTGACATCCGGGCTCTCACTGCCAGGAGCTGAACATCACAGCTGACACCGGGCTCTCTCTGCCAGGAGCCGAACATCACAGCTGACGCCTGGCTCTCACTGCCAGGAGCCGAACATCACAGCTGACGTCTGGCTCTCACTGCCAGGAGCCGAACATCACAGCTGACACCTGGCTCTCACTGCCAGGAGCCGTGCCCAAACCGCTGCCGGCAGTCTAACCGACTAAATGCTGCAATCGATATTAATCTCTGCATTTAGAAGGGAGGGAGCTCCCGCTCTCCTCCAATCTTTGGAAAGTAGTGACCACGGCACTCAGGGATTCTTGGGAGGTGCTCAAGTAGGGGATCCAACCCGTAAGTAGCAAATACAATAATTCTTGGCACTCAAGAGAAATTTGTAGAAAAAGTTCAAAAAGTAGATTTTTATTTTAGTGCATCCAGCTCAACATATAAACGTTTTCGGTCTCGACAACTGAGACCTTCATCAGATATGGTTGTCAAATGCTGCAATGTATATACAAAAAAGACAAAAGAAAATGCTTTTGAATAAAGAAAATACTGTTGCACAATAATATATGAGAAAACGAATGACAAGGAATGCGATCCATACTATACTAATCAAAATGACAGTCTGCATACAAACATAAATAGTGACATGCAGCGCAGATGGCAGGGATAGGTGGATCCGGCCTGAATCAACGTGAGTCGTGAGTCCTGTTCAAAAAAGTGCTGGAGAGTGTACACGTGTTAAGGTTATGCTAAGTAGAAGCGAAAATAAGCACAGGTAACACAGAACGGGTAATATGAGGAAACATCGGGGTGTGACCTGGTGGTGGGTCTGGTGTAGCATTAAACACACTGTCCTAGGTAAAGGATACGGGAAGTGGACTACCCTCCACTAGTAGGTGTGGGGCTATGCACAGTGAGCTACCTGCAAACAGGAGAGAGAATACGCATCAGAGTATTAAAGACAAAAGGAAAAAGGAACAAAAAGGAATTGTACAGTGAAAGAACACAAGATATCCTGTGGGATGTATGCCATAATGACTACGGGGGTGACCACCATTAAACCAGATAGCTGCTATATAATACAGGGCCAATTGGTCCAGGGAGGTTTACCTGGAGAATACCGGTAGTGTGTGTGGGTCACACACAGCGTGTGTAGCCAAGGAGCGGGAATGCAAAGCGTCTGTAAATGAAAAGTTGATACACAGAACCGTATGAGACAGCTATAGGGGTACCACAGAAGGCTGTCATGGGCCTGGAAGCCATACCTGTAACACTGGACGGCAGTATATGGCGCTTGTGATAATGCGAGGTACTCGCAGGGTGAGGAGCGCTGTGGACAGAAGGTATGGGCAAAGGTTATAGGACATTAGTGGGACCAGAGCCAAAATAGACAGAAGGCCAAGCCGGCGGGGGGCTGGAACCGATGTTGGTATTACCTGTATGGTGCCGCTGCCAGGGGTGGGGAAGACGCTGCGCTGCTGTGCAAGGAGGCGCTCCCGGGGCTGCTAGGAGAAGTGCAGCACTTCCGGGTATAAGAGCGCGCAGGGAAGAGTCACCTGACGTCTGACGTCATCGGATCATGTGACCGGAGAGGCCGGCGCATGCGCAGAAGCGCTGATGGGGCTAACAGGGGGAATAAGCGCAGGGAACAGTCAGCGCTTGCATGGAACGCTCAGGGGGACGAAGTGAATGAATGTGAAGCTGCATTGCAGCATGTAGAAATGAACAGGCTGTATGATGGGGACACTAATGTGGGATAAACTATCATAAGGCCATCTGGTATGGGTCACCCCGATTATATAGAGAAATGGTTAACCCTCTATATAAAGGCATACAGTGCATACTATACCGTGTGCAGTGTTACGTGCGAGGGGTGCGTTTAACGGTTCTGTTGAAAGAAACAGAAAAGAACACAGGTTAGAGGCATCCAAAATGACTACAATGTTACATTTTACAAACCAGTGCTAAAAATCTATATTAAAAATAACAACATACGTGTACATTGTTACAGATATGCCGAGACGTCATAGTCCCTATTGAGTCCCTTTGGTTCTAAGGTCTGCAGGGTGTATATCCAGTAAGCCTCCCTTTTGAGAAGTAAACTAACGCGGCTTTGGCCCCTTCTTGGAGTGTCTACCTGTTCCAGGACTTGAAAACGGAGCTGAGAAATATTGTGGTTATATTTGGAAAAATGGTAGGGGAGGGGTAGGTGTGCCTTGTTACAGCGGATTGTAGATTTGTGTTGGGCCACTCTGTCTCTAATTGGCTGTGTGGTTTCACCCACATATGCCAGCCCACAGGGGCATTTGATGATATAAATAACATGTGTGGATTCGCAGGTGAAGAAACCTTTAATGGGAATGGCCTTGCCCGTCTGAGGGTGAAAAACTGAGGGCCCCCTCTGGACATTGCTACATTGTAGGCAACTCAGGCACGGGAATGTACCTTGTCTCTGGGTTTGTAAGAACGATTGTTTGGGCATCCTAATGCTAGAGCCAATGTCCGCTTTGACCAGTTTATCCCTAAGATTTCTAGCTCGTTTGTAGCAGGGCATAAAAGGTGCTCTAAATTCTGAAATATCAGGGTAGCTTTTTGTAAGGATACCCCAGTGTCTCCTGATGGTAGACTGAACCATATTGGAGAAGGGATGAAATGTGGAGACAAAAGGAATTCTCTTGCGGTCATCTTTAGGTCTAACCACTGAGATATTGCGTTGGGCCTCTGTGAGGATGTGCTGTGGATACTGTTGTGAATTTGCTTTTTGCTCCCTCTAGTGGTTACTAGTTTTTTGACTCTGGTTTTTCTGTCATTCCTTTTATCCGCACCTGGGTCGTTAGTTAGGGGTGTTGCTATATAAGCTCCCTGGACCTTCAGTTCAATGCCTGGCAACGTAGTTATCAGAGCTAGTCTGCTGTGCTCTTGTCTACTGATCCTGGTTCCAGTTATATCAGCTAAGTCTGCCTTTTGCTTTTTGCTATTTGTTTTGGTTTTGTATTTTTGTCCAGCTTGTTCCAAATCTATATCCTGACCTTTGCTGGAAGCTCTAGGGGGGCTGGTGTTCTCCCCCCGGACCGTTAGACGGTTCGGGGGTTCTTGAATTTCCAGTGTGGATTTTGATAGGGTTTTTGTTGACCATATAAGTTACCTTTCTTTATTCTGCTATCAGTAAGCGGGCCTCTCTGTGCTAAACCTGGTTCATTTCTGTGTTTGTCATTTCCTCTTACCTCACCGTCATTATTTGTGGGGGGCTTCTATCCAGCTTTGGGGTCCCCTTCTCTGGAGGCAAGAAAGGTCTTTGTTTTCCTCTACTAGGGGTAGCTAGATTCTCCGGCTGGCGCGTGTCATCTAGAATCAACGTAGGAATGATCCCCGGCTACTTCTAGTGTTGGCGTTAGGAGTAGATATATGGTCAACCCAGTTACCACTGCCCTATGAGCTGGATTTTTGTATTCTGCAGACTTCCACGTTCCTCTGAGACCCTCGCCATTGGGGTCATAACAGTTTGCCAGGCCAGTATTAAATGTTTAATGCATTGCAGAAGAGGGATTATAAGAAAGAAGATTCTGAGTTTTTTTTTTTTTTTTTTCTTCTTCCCCTTTACCTCAGAGTGGCTATGCTTGCTGCAGACATGAATGTCCAGACCTTGATTACAAGTGTGGACCAGCTGGCTACTCGTGTGCAGGGCATACAAGACTATGTTATTAGAAATCCTAGGTCAGAACCTAAAATACCGATTCCTGAACTGTTTTCCGGAGACAGGCCCGCTGGTCATTGTTTTTCTCCCGCTTTGATTTTGTTGTCTCGTATTTACCAGGTTCAAAGAATGTGAAGGCCGATGCTCTTTCTAGGAGCTTTGTGCCTGATGCTCCTGGAGTCGCTGATCCTGTTGGTATTCTTAAAGATGGAGTTATCTTGTCAGCTATTTCTCCGGATCTGCGACGTGTGTTGCAGAGATTTCAGGCTGATAGGCCTGAGTCTTGTCCACCTGACAGACTGTTTGTCCCGGATAAGTGGACCAGCAGAGTCATTTCCGAGGTTCATTCCTCGGTGTTGGCAGGTCACCCGGGAATTTTTGGCACCAGAGATCTGGTGGCCAGGTCCTTTTGGTGGCCTTCCTTGTCAAGGGATGTGCGGTCATTTGTGCAGTCCTGTGGGACTTGTGCTCGAGCTAAGCCTTGCTGTTCTCGTGCCAGCGGTTTGCTCTTGCCCTTGCCTGTCCCGAAGAGACCTTGGACACATATCTCCATGGATTTCATTTCTGATCTTCCGCTATCTCAGGGCATGTCCGTTATCTGGGTGATATGTGATCGCTTCTCCAAGATGGTCCATTTGGTTCCTTTGCCTAAGCTGCCTTCCTCTTCCGATCTGGTTCCTGTGTTTTTCCAGAACGTGGTTCGTTTGCACGGCATCCCTGAGAATATTGTGTCAGACAGAGGATCCCAGTTCGTTTCCAGGTTCTGGCGATCCTTTTGTAGTAGGATGGGCATTGATTTGTCGTTTTCGTCTGCTTTCCATCCTCAGACTAATGGACAGACGGAGCGAACCAATCAGACTTTGGAGGCTTATTTGAGGTGTTTTGTCTCTGCTGATCAGGACGATTGGGTTACATTCTTGCCGTTGGCTGAGTTTGCCCTTAATAATCGGGCTAGTTCCGCCACCTTGGTTTCGCCTTTTTTCTGCAACTCTGGTTTCCATCCTCGCTTTTCTTCGGGTCATGTGGAGCCTTCTGACTGTCCTGGGGTGGATTCTGTGGTGGATAGGTTGCAGCAGATCTGGAATCATGTGGTGGACAACTTGAAGTTGTCACAGGAGAAGGCTCAGCGCTTTGCCAACCGCCGCCGCGGTGTGGGTCCCCGACTACGCGTTGGGGATTTGGTATGGCTTTCTTCCCGCTTTGTTCCTATGAAGGTCTCCTCTCCCAAATTTAAACCTCGTTTTATTGGGCCTTACAAGATATTGGAAATCCTTAATCCTGTATCTTTTCGTCTGGATCTTCCTGTGTCGTTTGCTATTCACAATGTATTTCATAGGTCCTTGTTGCGGCGGTACATTGTGCCTGTAGTTCCTTCTGCTGAGCCTCCTGCTCCGGTGTTGGTTGAGGGCGAGTTGGAGTACGTGGTGGAGAAGATCTTGGATTCTCGCCTCTCCAGGCGGAGGCTTCAGTACCTGGTCAAGTGGAAGGGCTATGGTCAGGAGGATAATTCCTGGGTGGTTGCCTCTGATGTTCATGCGGCCGATTTAGTTCGTGCCTTTCATGCCGCTCATCCTGATCGCCCTGGTGGTCGTGGTGAGGGTTCGGTGACCCCTCACTAAGGGGGGGGTACTGTTGTGAATTTGCTTTTTGCTCCCTCTAGTGGTTACTAGTTTTTTGACTCTGGTTTTTCTGTCATTCCTTTTATCCGCACCTGGGTCGTTAGTTAGGGGTGTTGCTATATAAGCTCCCTGGACCTTCAGTTCAATGCCTGGCAACGTAGTTATCAGAGCTAGTCTGCTGTGCTCTTGTCTACTGATCCTGGTTCCAGTTATATCAGCTAAGTCTGCCTTTTGCTTTTTGCTATTTGTTTTGGTTTTGTATTTTTGTCCAGCTTGTTCCAAATCTATATCCTGACCTTTGCTGGAAGCTCTAGGGGGGCTGATGTTCTCCCCCCGGACCGTTAGACGGTTCGGGGGTTCTTGAATTTCCAGTGTGGATTTTGATAGGGTTTTTGTTGACCATATAAGTTACCTTTCTTTATTCTGCTATCAGTAAGCGGGCCTCTCTGTGCTAAACCTGGTTCATTTCTGTGTTTGTCATTTCCTCTTACCTCACCGTCATTATTTGTGGGGGGCTTCTATCCAGCTTTGGGGTCCCCTTCTCTGGAGGCAAGAAAGGTCTTTGTTTTCCTCTACTAGGGGTAGCTAGATTCTCCGGCTGGCGCGTGTCATCTAGAATCAACGTAGGAATGATCCCCGGCTACTTCTAGTGTTGGCGTTAGGAGTAGATATATGGTCAACCCAGTTACCACTGCCCTATGAGCTGGTTTTTTGTATTCTGCAGACTTCCACGTTCCTCTGAGACCCTCGCCATTGGGGTCATAACAGGATACCCCCGGTTGGAGAATTTTTGTTCCATCTCGCCCAGTCTTGTTTTTTTGATCTTGTCATCTGAGACAATCCTTTCCACTCTGTGGAATTGGGACTTGGGGATAGAATTTTTTATGGAAGGTGGATGGCAACTGGTGAAGTACAGGAGGCCGTTACGGTCCGTTGGCTTGGTGTATAAATCAATGGATAGGCGACCGTCCCTTTCCTTGTAAATAAGGGTATCTAGAAAGCTGATTTTGGAATTGTCATGTTGTAAGGTGAAACCGAGTTCGGGCCAGATGCTGTTGATGTGTTGGTCAAAGGTTATTAATGACTCAAGGGGACCGTCCCACACGCAGAAAATGTCATCAATATATCTGCGCCATACCCTACAGTGGGAGGAGAACAGAGGATGTTCATACACAAAGTCGTTTTCAAAAGCAGCCATGTATGCATTGGCGTATGGGGGCGCTACGTTCGCGCCCATTGCAGTACCCTGTAGCTGGGCATAATAGGAATCTTGGAACATGAAGTAATTGTCTCTCAGGACTAAGTTTAACAGGTCCGCACAGAAGTGACGAATTTTGATGTCAACTTTATTGTCTAGCAGGAACCTATCGGTCGCAGCAAGACCTTTGTCATGAACAATGGATGTGTAAAGGCTATTTACGTCCCATGTGATTAGGAGGGAGGAAGGAGGTATAGGGCCCAAAGTTTTTATGACTTGGATGAATTCACCAGTGTCCAAAAGAAAGGACCGGGTGGTTTTGACGAGTGGAGTGAGAATTTTCTCTAAGACTATGGACAGTGGTGAGAGTACAGAATCAGTCAGGGAGACGATGGGCCGACCCGGAGGTTTAACTAGTCTTTTGTGTATTTTGGGTAGGATGTACAGGATGGGAGTTATAGGGTCTTTTTTGATGAGAAAATCCCTCATCTTACCGTCTATGGTGCCAGTTTGCATGTGAAAATCAATGATTGGTGCGATTTTCTTCACCAACTCATTGAGGGGGTTACGTGGTATTAGTTTATATACCGCGGTGTCCCCCAGCTGTCTGTACACCTCCTCCAGGTAATCAGTTCTGTCCATTATTACCGTTGCTCCCCCCTTATCCGCCGGTTTGATGATGAGAGATTTGTCAGACGCCAGTTGCTCCAATGACAGTCTTTCAGAAGGTGAAAGGTTGGGCTGAAAATGGAACTTCCCCTGTTCCAATTTCCGAGTTAATGAGTGGATGTCCCTTTCAACAAGGGATACAAAAGTCTCCACTGGGGGATCCGACTGGGGTGGCATGTAGGAGCTATGGTTCCGAAGACCCAGGCTCTGGAGTTCCAGGAGAGTTTTTTCGCCCCTAGCAGGGTTTACCGCCGGAGGTTGCGCTGCAAAATGGACCCGAAGTCTGAGGTTCCGGTAGAACCTTTGAAGGTCCATACTGAGTTCAAATGAGTTGAACTTGTATACCGGGCAGAAGGATAAACCCTTCTGAAGTACAGCCAATTGGTGTGAGTCCAGGTTTTTTGATGAAATATTTACCACTAGGGGGAGATCCATACCTGTGAGCGTGTTGTCATCTGGTCTCTTGATTCCCCGGTGGCACTGGCCGCCCCGCCTCGTCTTCCTCTTCTGCGGCCTCGGTTGTACCCTAAAAAAGAAGCAGAGCTTGAGGTACCGGGTCTGCTGTCGGTGGATCCAGAAGAGCTTCTTGAGCTGTGCCGCCTGGTGGAAGGCTGAGTATCTCGCCACTGGTAAACCCGGTTCTGTAGGTAGTCTTCGGTATCCCGTAGGAACTTTGACCTCTTTCTCTTTTCGACCTCCAACCTGTGCTGCCGTAGTTGTTCCTGATTCTTTGTCTTTAGTTCCTGGAATTCTTCCTGGGGCATCGTGCTGGTCAGTTGAGACTCGATGGCCTGTATCTGGGTGTTGACTGAGTCCAAGTTCTTTTGAAGATAGGAGAGAGTGAGAGTCATCAGATCTGCTGAGCATTTGTTTAGAATGTGTTCAAATTTTTCACAATACTCCTTGTCTTCCCTGAAAAAGGTTGGTTGTAAGGGGACCCGCAAGCCGCGTGGGATCCTCTGGACTCGAAGGTACTCGGCAATGGTAACGATATGTAATTCAAGATTGACCGCTCTTCTGGATTCACGTTCCAGGTCACGGTTCTTTAATTCCTTGGTTGGAATTTGGAGAAAGTCGCTCGGTGCGGTTACTTTAGAGAGAATTTCTGCCGCCTCTGCTGCATTGAAGGAGAAGGTTTCAGACATCGTCCAAGGTGCTCGTGTACGGAAACAGCATATGGAAAGTAGTGACCACGGCACTCAGGGATTCTTGGGAGGTGCTCAAGTAGGGGATCCAACCCGTAAGTAGCAAATACAATAATTCTTGGCACTCAAGAGAAATTTGTAGAAAAAGTTCAAAAAGTAGATTTTTATTTTAGTGCATCCAGCTCAACATATAAACGTTTTCGGTCTCGACAACTGAGACCTTCATCAGATGTGGTTGTCAAATGCTGCAATGTATATACAAAAAAGACAAAAGAAAATGCTTTTGAATAAAGAAAATACTGTTGCACAATAATATATGAGAAAACGAATGACAAGGAATGCGATCCATACTATACTAATCAAAATGACAGTCTGCATACAAACATAAATAGTGACATGCAGCGCAGATGGCAGGGATAGGTGGATCCGGCCTGAATCAACGTGAGTCGTGAGTCCTGTTCAAAAAAGTGCTGGAGAGTGTACACGTGTTAAGGTTATGCTAAGTAGAAACGAAAATAAGCACAGGTAACATAGAATGTGCTTATTTTCGTTTCTACTTAGCATAACCTTAACACGTGTACACTCTCCAGCACTTTTTTGAACAGGACTCACGACTCACGTTGATTCAGGCCGGATCCACCTATCCCTGCCATCTGCGCTGCATGTCACTATTTATGTTTGTATGCAGACTGTCATTTTGATTAGTATAGTATGGATCGCATTCCTTGTCATTCGTTTTCTCATATATTATTGTGCAACAGTATTTTCTTTATTCAAAAGCATTTTCTTTTGTCTTTTTTGTATATACATTGCAGCATTTGACAACCATATCTAATGAAGGTCTCAGTTGTCGAGACCGAAAACGTTTATATGTTGAGCTGGATGCACTAAAATAAAAATCTACTTTTTGAACTTTTTCTACAAATTTCTCTTGAGTGCCAAGAATTATTGTATTTGCTACTTACGGGTTGGATCCCCTACTTGAGCACCTCCCAAGAATCCCTGAGTGCCGTGGTCACTACTTTCCATATGCTGTTTCCGTACACGAGCACCTTGGACGATGTCTGAAACCTTCTCCTTCAATGCAGCAGAGGCGGCAGAAATTCTCTCTAAAGTAACCGCACCGAGCGACTTTCTCCAAATTCCAACCAAGGAATTAAAGAACCGTGACCTGGAACGTGAATCCAGAAGAGCGGTCAATCTTGAATTACATATCGTTACCATTGCCGAGTACCTTCGAGTCCAGAGGATCCCACGCGGCTTGCGGGTCCCCTTACAACCAACCTTTTTCAGGGAAGACAAGGAGTATTGTGAAAAATTTGAACACATTCTAAACAAATGCTCAGCAGATCTGATGACTCTCACTCTCTCCTATCTTCAAAAGAACTTGGACTCAGTCAACACCCAGATACAGGCCATCGAGTCTCAACTGACCAGCACGATGCCCCAGGAAGAATTCCAGGAACTAAAGACAAAGAATCAGGAACAACTACGGCAGCACAGGTTGGAGGTCGAAAAGAGAAAGAGGTCAAAGTTCCTACGGGATACCGAAGACTACCTACAGAACCGGGTTTACCAGTGGCGAGATACTCAGCCTTCCACCAGGCGGCACAGCTCAAGAAGCTCTTCTGGATCCACCGACAGCAGACCCGGTACCTCAAGCTCTGCTTCTTTTTTAGGGTACAACCGAGGCCGCAGAAGAGGAAGACGAGGCGGGGCGGCCAGTGCCACCGGGGAATCAAGAGACCAGATGACAACACGCTCACAGGTATGGATCTCCCCCTAGTGGTAAATATTTCATCAAAAAACCTGGACTCACACCAATTGGCTGTACTTCAGAAGGGTTTATCCTTCTGCCCGGTATACAAGTTCAACTCATTTGAACTCAGTATGGACCTTCAAAGGTTCTACCGGAACCTCAGACTTCGGGTCCATTTTGCAGCGCAACCTCCGGCGGTAAACCCTGCTAGGGGCGAAAAAACTCTCCTGGAACTCCAGAGCCTGGGTCTTCGGAACCATAGCTCCTACATGCCACCCCGGTCGGATCCCCCAGTGGAGACTTTTGTATCCCTTGTTGAAAGGGACATCCACTCATTAACTCGGAAATTGGAACAGGGGAAGTTCCATTTTCAGCCCAACCTTTCACCTTCTGAAAGACTGTCATTGGAGCAACTGGCGTCTGACAAATCTCTCATCATCAAACCGGCGGATAAGGGGGGAGCAACGGTAATAATGGACAGAACTGATTACCTGGAGGAGGTGTACAGACAGCTGGGGGACACCGCGGTATATAAACTAATACCACGTAACCCCCTCAATGAGTTGGTGAAGAAAATCACACCAATCATTGATTTTCACATGCAAACTGGCACCATAGACGGTAAGATGAGGGATTTTCTCATCAAAAAAGACCCTATAACTCCCATCCTGTACATCCTACCCAAAATACACAAAAGACTAGTTAAACCTCCGGGTCGGCCCATCGTCTCCCTGACTGATTCTGTACTCTCACTACTGTCCATAGTCTTAGAGAAAATTCTCACTCCACTCGTCAAAACCACCCGGTCCTTTCTTTTGGACACTGGTGAATTCATCCAAGTCATAAAAACTTTGGGCCCTATACCTCCTTCCTCCCTCCTAATCACATGGGACGTAAATAGCCTTTACACATCCATTGTTCATGACAAAGGTCTTGCTGCGACCGATAGGCTCCTGCTAGACAATAAAGTTGACATCAAAATTCGTCACTTCTGTGCGGACCTGTTAAACTTAGTCCTGAGAGATAATTACTTCATGTTCCAAGATTCCTATTATGCCCAGCTACAGGGTACTGCAATGGGCGCGAACGTAGCGCCCCCATACGCCAATGCATACATGGCTGCTTTTGAAAACGACTTTGTGTATGAACATCCTCTGTTCTCCTCCCACTGTAGGGTATGGCGCAGATATATTGATGACATTTTCTGCGTGTGGGACGGTCCCCTTGAGTCATTAATAACCTTTGACCAACACATCAACAGCATCTGGCCCGAACTCGGTTTCACCTTACAACATGACAATTCCAAAATCAGCTTTCTAGATACCCTTATTTACAAGGAAAGGGACGGTCGCCTATCCATTGATTTATACACCAAGCCAACGGACCGTAACGGCCTCCTGTACTTCACCAGTTGCCATCCACCTTCCATAAAAAATTCTATCCCCAAGTCCCAATTCCACAGAGTGGAAAGGATTGTCTCAGATGACAAGATCAAAAAAACAAGACTGGGCGAGATGGAACAAAAATTCTCCAACCGGGGGTATCCACAGCACATCCTCACAGAGGCCCAACGCAATATCTCAGTGGTTAGACCTAAAGATGACCGCAAGAGAATTCCTTTTGTCTCCACATTTCATCCCTTCTCCAATATGGTTCAGTCTACCATCAGGAGACACTGGGGTATCCTTACAAAAAGCTACCCTGATATTTCAGAATTTAGAGCACCTTTTATGCCCTGCTACAAACGAGCTAGAAATCTTAGGGATAAACTGGTCAAAGCGGACATTGGCTCTAGCATTAGGATGCCCAAACAATCGTTCTTACAAACCCAGAGACAAGGTACATTCCCGTGCCTGAGTTGCCTACAATGTAGCAATGTCCAGAGGGGGCCCTCAGTTTTTCACCCTCAGACGGGCAAGGCCATTCCCATTAAAGGTTTCTTCACCTGCGAATCCACACATGTTATTTATATCATCAAATGCCCCTGTGGGCTGGCATATGTGGGTGAAACCACACAGCCAATTAGAGACAGAGTGGCCCAACACAAATCTACAATCCGCTGTAACAAGGCACACCTACCCCTCCCCTACCATTTTTCCAAATATAACCACAATATTTCTCAGCTCCGTTTTCAAGTCCTGGAACAGGTAGACACTCCAAGAAGGGGCCAAAGCCGCGTTAGTTTACTTCTCAAAAGGGAGGCTTACTGGATATACACCCTGCAGACCTTAGAACCAAAGGGACTCAATAGGGACTATGACGTCTCGGCATATCTGTAACAATGTACACGTATGTTGTTATTTTTAACCCCTTAGTGACAGAGCCAATTTGGTACTTAATGACCGAGCCAATTTTTACAATTCTGACCAGTGTCACTTTATGAGGTTATAACTCTGGAACGCTTTATCGGATCCCGCTGATTCTGAGATTGTTTTTTCGTGACATGTTGTACTTCAAGTTAGTGGTAACATTTCTTCGATATTACTTGCGATTATTTATGAAAAAAATGGAAATATGGCGAAAATTTTTAAAATTTTGCAATTTTCAAACTTTGTATTTTTATGCCCTTAAATCAGAGAGATATGTCACAAAAAATAGTTAATAAATAACATTTCTCACATGTCTACTTTACATCAGCACAATTTTGGAAACAATTTTTTTTTTTGTTAGGGAGTTATAAGGGTTAAAAGTTGACCAGCAATTTCTCATTTTTACAACACCATGTTTTTTTTAGGGACCACATCACCTTTGAAGTGATTTTGAGGGGTCTATATGATAGAAAATAACCAAGTGTGACACCATTCTAAAAACTGCACCCCTCAAGCTGCTCAAAACCACATTCAAGAAGTTTATTAACCCTTTACGTACTTCACAGGAACTAAAACAATGTGGAAGAAAAAAATTAACATTTTACTTTTTTTTGCAAACATTTTACTTCAGAACCATTTTTTTTAATTTTCACAAGTGTAAAAACAGAAATTTAACCACAAATTTTGTTGTGCAATTTTTCCTGAGTACGCCGATACCCCATATGTGGAGGTAAACCACTGTTTGGGCGCACCGCAGAGCTTGGAAGTGAAGGAGCACCGTTTGACTGTTTCAATGCAGAATTGGCTGGAATTGAGATCGGACGCCATGTCGCGTTTGGAGAGCCCCTAATGTGCCTAAACAGTGGAAACCCCCCACAAGTGACACCATTTTGGAAACTAGACCCCCCAAGGAACTTATCTAGATGTGTGGTGAGCACTTTGAACCCCCAAGTGCTTCACAGAAGTTTATAACGTAGAGCCGTGAAAATAAAAAATCGCATTTGTTTTCACAAAAATGATTTTTTCGCCCACAAATTCTTATTTTCACAAGGGTAACAGGAGAAATTAGACCACAAAAGTTGTTGTGCAATTTCTCCTGAGTACGTCGATACCCCATATGTGGAGGTAAACCACTGTTTGGGCGCACCGCAGAGCTTGGAAGTGAAGGAGCACCGTTTGACTTTTTCAATGCAGAATTGGCTGGAATTGAGATCGGATGCCATGTCGCGTTTGGAGAGTCCCTGATGTGCCTAAACAGTGGAAACCCCCCACAAGTGATACCATTTTGGAAACTAGACCCCCCAAGGAACTTATCTAGATGTGTGGTGAGCACTTTGAACCCCCAAGTGCTTCACAGAAGTTTATAACATAGAGCCGTGAAAATAAAAAATCTCATTTTTTCTACAAAAATGATCTTTTTGCCCCCAAATTTTTATTTTCACAAGGGTAACAGGAGAAATTAGACCACAAAAGTTGTTGTGCAATTTCTCCTGAGTACGTCGATACCCCATATATGGGGGTAAACCACTGTTTGGGCGCACCGCAGAGCTTGGAAGAGAAGGAGTGTCGTTTTACTTTTTCAATGTAGAATTGGCTGGAATTGAGATCGGACGCCATGTCACGTTTGGAGAGCCGCTGATGTGCCTAAACAGTAGAGACCCCCCACATATGACACCATTTTGGAAACTAGACCCCTTAAGGAACTTATCTAGATGTGTGGTGAGCACTTTAAACCCCCAGGTGCTTCACAGAAGTTTATAACGTAGAGCCGTGAAAATAAAAAAATCGCATTTTTTCTACAAAAATGATCTTTTTGCCTCCAAATTTTTATTTTACCAAGGGTAACAGGAGAAAATGGACCCCAGAAGCTGTTGTACAATTTGTCTTGAGTACGCCGACACCCCATATGTGGGGGTAAACCACTGTTTGGGCGCATGGCTGAGCTCGGAAGCAAAGGAGCGCCATTTGACTTTTCAATGCAAAATTGACTGGAATTGAGATCGGACGCCATGTCGCGTTTGGAGAGCCCCTGATGTGCCTAAACAGCAGAAACCCCCCAAAAGTGACCCCATTTTGGAAACTAGACCCCCCATGGAACTTATCTAGATGTGTAGTGAGAACTTTGAATGCCCAAGTGCATCACAGAAGTTTATAATGCAGAGTCGTGAAAATAAAAAATATATATTTTTTAACAATAAAGATTTTTTAGCCCCCAAGTTTTTATTTTCACAAGGGTAACAAGAGAAATTGGACCCCAAAAGTTGTTGTCCAATTTGTCCTGAGTATGCTGGTACCCCATATGTGGGGGTAAACCACTGTTTGGGCGCATGGCAGAGCTCGGAAGGGAAGGAGTGCCATTTTGGAATGCAGACTTTGATAGAATTGTCTGCGGGCGTTATGTTGCCTTTGCAGACCCCTAATGTACCTAAACAGTAGAAACCCCCAACAAGTGACCCCATTTTGGAAAATAGACCCCCCCAAGGAACTTATCTAGATATGTGGTGAGAACTTTGAATGCCCAAGTGCTTCACAGAAGTTTATAATGCAGAGTAGTGAAAATAAAAAATATTTTTTTTCCCACAAAAAAGATTTTTTTAGCCCCCAAATTTTTATTTTCACAAGGGTAACAAGAGAAATTGGACCCCAAAAGTTGTTGTCCAATTTGTCCTGAGTATGCTGGTACCCCATATGTGGGGGTAAACCACTGTTTGGGCGCATGGCAGAGCTCGGAAGGGAAGGAGTGCCATTTTGGAATGCAGACTTTGATAGAATTGTCTGCGGGCGTTATGTTGCCTTTGCAGACCCCTAATGTACCTAAACAGTAGAAACCCCCAACAAGTGACCCCATTTTGGAAAATAGACCCCCCAAGGAACTTATCTAGATATGTGGTGAGAACTTTGAATGCCCAAGTGCTTCACAGAAGTTTATAATGCAGAGTAGTGAAAATAAAAAATATTTTTTTTCCCACAAAAAAGATTTTTTTAGCCCCCAAATTTTTATTTTCACAAGGGTAACAAGAGAAATTGGACCCCAAAAGTTGTTGTCCAATTTGTCCTGAGTATGCTGGTACCCCATATGTGGGGGTAAACCACTGTTTGGGCGCACGGCAGAGCTCGGAAGGGAAGGAGCGCCATTTTGCAATGCAGACTTTGATAGAATTGTCTGCGGGCGTTATGTTGCGTTTGCAGACCCCTAATGTACCTAAACAGTAGAAACCCCCACAAGTGACCAAATTTTGGAAACTAGACCCCCTAAGGAACTTATCTAGATATGTGGTGAGAACTTTGAAAGCTCAAGTGCTTCACAGAAATTTATAATGCAGAGTAGTGAAAATAAAAAAATATATTTTTTTCCAACAAAAAAGATTTTTAGCCCCCAAGTTTTTATTTTCACAAGGGTAACAGGAGAAATTGGACCCCAAAAGTTGTTGTCCAATTTATCCCGAGTACGCTGATGCCCCATATGTGGGGGTAAACCACTGTTTGGGCGCACGGCAGAGCTCAGAAGGGAGGGAGTACCATTCCACACACAGCGCCTTTGTCCTGGGTGTCGGCGTCTTTGTACGGAGGGGTTGACACCCAGGACCGGACGTGACGTCGGACAGGAAGAGGGAAGCCCCCGCCCCCCAGTGAAGCAGCATGGAGTCCTTCTGTGTGTGTGTGTGTGCGTGTGTGTGCGTGTGTGTGCGTGTGTGTGTCCCCATGCGACGCTAGTGCCACCATTGTGCTAAGTCGCCGTATGGGACTACTACTCCCATCCGGTATTAGGATGGGAGAGTTGTCCCTGTGTCCGGCGACTTAGCACAATTGTAAAGTTACACAAAACACCTACACACAATACACATACATGACACACAGTACATACAACATATAACACAGAGTATATACTCACCAACAGCACACTTGTAGGCGAAGCCCTCGATCCTCCAGGAAAAAATCCAAAAATAATAAACCAAATTCATACTCCCTGTCCGCAGAATCCATAAAACGAGTGTCCCACGCCGATCGGCTGCTCTCCGGCGATACACTGCCAGGAGCGAAGCTCCTAGCAGTGTATCGCGTACTGTTCCGGAGTTCAATGA
Source organism: Ranitomeya variabilis (assembly GCF_051348905.1). NCBI lineage: Eukaryota > Metazoa > Chordata > Amphibia > Anura > Dendrobatidae > Ranitomeya > Ranitomeya variabilis. Next base: position 7,666,153 of record NC_135234.1, read on the forward strand.
CTCCGGCGTCTCGGTTAACAGCAGTACAGCTGCGTTGAACTTTCCCACGCAGCACTGCCGTTAAGCGAGAGTGCCGGGGTCAATGACCGCCGGTAAACTCGCTCGCGCATGCGCAGTGACACACCGACAGGAACTATGGCTCCTGTCAGTGTGTTGCTGCAGCCGTGGAGAGCAGACATATCTCTGGATGTGTCTGTTCTCCATGGAAAATCTTGATACGTGGCACTTAAATATGTGGCAATTAAATACGTGACACGTGGCACTTATACGTGATACGTGTCACTTAAATACGTGGCACTGAAATACGTGATACGTGGCACTTTGATACGTGGCACGTGTCACTTAAATACGTGGCACGTGGCACTGAAATATGTGGCACGTGGCACTTTGATACGTGGCACGTGTCTCTTAAATACGTGGCACGTGGCACTGAAAGATGTGGCACTTTGATACGTGGCACGTGGCACTTTGATACGTGGCACTGAAATATGTGGCACGTGGCACTTTGATACGTGGCACGTGGCACTCTGATACGTGGCACGTGGCACTTTGATACGTGGCACGTGGCACTTTGATACGTGGCACGTGGCACTGAAATATGTGGCACGTGGCACTTTGATACGTGGCACGTGGCACTTTGATACGTGGCACGTGGCACTTTGATACGTGGCACGTGGCACTTTGATACGTGGCACTGAAATATGTGGCACGTGGCACTTTGATACGTGGCACGTGGCACTTTGATACGTGGCACGTGGCACTTTGATACGTGGCACGTGGCACTTTGATACGTGGCACGTGGCACTTTGATACGTGGCACTGAAATATGTGGCACGTGGCACTTTGATACGTGGCACGTGTCACTTAAATACGTGGCACGTGGCACTGAAATATGTGGGACACGTCGCACAAAAAAGTTACATGTAGTTTTTTTTGTGTCGACGGTCCGCCGAAGCACGACGCATCCGTCGCACGACGGATGCGACATGTGGCAATGCGTCGCAATGCGTCGCTAATGCAAGCCAATGGAGAAAAAACGCATCCTGCAAGCACTTTTGCAGGATGCGTTTTTTCTCCAACGACGCATTGCGACGGAAGCCAAAAAACGCTAGTGTGAAAGTAGCCTAACCCTAACCCTAGCCCTAACCCTAACCCTAAATTTAGCCCCAACCCTAACCCTAACTCTAACCCTAACCCTAACTCTAACCCTAACCCTAACCCTAACCCTAATTTTAGCCCCAACTTGTCTTCTCCTGCCGGCCGGCAGATGGCAGCAGATGGCGGGCGCACTGCGCATGCGCCCGCCATGATGAAAAAGCCGGCTGGCAGGAGAAGACAGAAGAGGACCCAGGGACCCCGGGTGAGTATGATAGGGTCCCCGAATCCCCCTATTTCTCTGTCCTCTGATGTGCGATCACATCAGAGGACAGAGAAATAACTGATCGCTTTTTTTTTTTTTTTTTTTGCGGTCGCCGGTAAACTGTTAATTACCGGCGATCGCAAAGCAGGGGTCGGTGCAAATCGACCCCGATCATGTTCTTTGGGGTCTCGGCTACCCCCGGCAGCCGAGACCCCAAAGAACATCCGGGCGGCGGGCGCACTGCGCGTGCGCCCGCCATTTTTTCCCGGAAAAAAGATGGCGGCGCCCATGGGGAGACACGAGGAGCACCGGGGGAGGTAGGTAAGTATTGGGGGGCTATTGGGGGCCATCGGGGACCACATTTCTCTGTCCTCCGATGTGCGATCACATCGGAGGACAGAGAAATTAAACGGCAAATCGCGTTTTTTTTTTTTTTGTTGCGACCGCCGGTAAACGGTTAATTACCGGCGATCGCAACTCGGGGGTCGGTAAAAACCCCCCGAATCATGTTCTCTGGGGTCTCGGCTACCCTCGGCAACCGAGACCCCAGAGAAAATCCGACTCTGGGGGGCGCTATTCACTTTTTCCACAGCGCCGTTAATTAACGGCGCTGTGGTTTAAGTACCCTTAGCGGCCGCCGTTAAAAGGCGTATCGGCGGTCGTTAAGGGGTTAATATAGATTTTTAGCACTGGTTTGTAAAATGTAACATTGTAGTCATTTTGGATGCCTCTAACCTGTGTTCTTTTCTGTTTCTTTCAACAGAACCGTTAAACGCACCCCTCGCACGTAACACTGCACACGGTATAGTATGCACTGTATGCCTTTATATAGAGGGTTAACCATTTCTCTATATAATCGGGGTGACCCATACCAGATGGCCTTATGATAGTTTATCCCACATTAGTGTCCCCATCATACAGCCTGTTCATTTCTACATGCTGCAATGCAGCTTCACATTCATTCACTTCGTCCCCCTGAGCGTTCCATGCAAGCGCTGACTGTTCCCTGCGCTTATTCCCCCTGTTAGCCCCATCAGCGCTTCTGCGCATGCGCCGGCCTCTCCGGTCACATGATCCGATGACGTCAGACGTCAGGTGACTCTTCCCTGCGCGCTCTTATACCCGGAAGTGCTGCACTTCTCCTAGCAGCCCCGGGAGCGCCTCCTTGCACAGCAGCGCAGCGTCTTCCCCACCCCTGGCAGCGGCACCATACAGGTAATACCAACATCGGTTCCAGCCCCCCGCCGGCTTGGCCTTCTGTCTATTTTGGCTCTGGTCCCACTAATGTCCTATAACCTTTGCCCATACCTTCTGTCCACAGCGCTCCTCACCCTGCGAGTACCTCGCATTATCACAAGCGCCATATACTGCCGTCCAGTGTTACAGGTATGGCTTCCAGGCCCATGACAGCCTTCTGTGGTACCCCTATAGCTGTCTCATACGGTTCTGTGTATCAACTTTTCATTTACAGACGCTTTGCATTCCCGCTCCTTGGCTACACACGCTGTGTGTGACCCACACACACTACCGGTATTCTCCAGGTAAACCTCCCTGGACCAATTGGCCCTGTATTATATAGCAGCTATCTGGTTTAATGGTGGTCACCCCCGTAGTCATTATGGCATACATCCCACAGGATATCTTGTGTTCTTTCACTGTACAATTCCTTTTTGTTCCTTTTTCCTTTTGTCTTTAATACTCTGATGCGTATTCTCTCTCCTGTTTGCAGGTAGCTCACTGTGCATAGCCCCACACCTACTAGTGGAGGGTAGTCCACTTCCCGTATCCTTTACCTAGGACAGTGTGTTTAATGCTACACCAGACCCACCACCAGGTCACACCCCGATGTTTCCTCATATTACCCGTTCTATGTTACCTGTGCTTATTTTCGTTTCTACTTAGCATAACCTTAACACGTGTACACTCTCCAGCACTTTTTTGAACAGGACTCACGACTCACGCTGATTCAGGCCGGATCCACCTATCCCTGCCATCTGCGCTGCATGTCACTATTTATGTTTGTATGCAGACTGTCATTTTGATTAGTATAGTATGGATCGCATTCCTTGTCATTCGTTTTCTCATATATTATTGTGCAACAGTATTTTCTTTATTCAAAAGCATTTTCTTTTGTCTTTTTTGTATATACATTGCAGCATTTGACAACCATATCTGATGAAGGTCTCAGTTGTCGAGACCGAAAACGTTTATATGTTGAGCTGGATGCACTAAAATAAAAATCTACTTTTTGAACTTTTTCTACAAATTTCTCTTGAGTGCCAAGAATTATTGTATCTCCTCCAATCTTTGTCATGGCAACACCCAGGTCTTCAGGCTATGGTAAGTCCCCTAGACCACGTGCAGAGCATAAGAGCTTAGTGTGTCAGTGCAGCACTGACAAGTATAAAATTTTGCCATCCTTTATACCAGCGATCAGGCTGCTGAAAGTGAAAGTCCCAGAAACGGACTAAGTGGAAAAAAAAATGTATTTTTTTATTTTTTATTTTTTTTTATAAAATCACAGAAAAATAAAAATGTATTGCAACTCATAAATACCATATTTTTGTGGGAAAAAAAGTACACATATTTATTACCGGCGCATCCGGAACGATCCGACCTATAAAACTGTACCACTAGTTAACCTCTTCAGTAATCACCATAAAAAGTGTAAAAAAAATGATGCTTTATCATCGTACCGCCAAACAAAATGTGGAATAAACTGCAATCAAAAAAACAAAGGTACATAAACATGAAATCGCTAAAAACGTCATCTTGTCCCACAAAAAACAAGCCGCCATACAGCTCCAATCACAGAAAAATAAAAGTTATAGCTCCCAGAATAAAGCGATGCAAAAAGCCGGATTACTTACCGGTAATGCTCTTTTAATGAGTCCACGACAGCACCCACTTTGAGAGAGGGACCCGCCCATAGGAACAGGAAACCTACAGAGATAAAGAGATAAAAAGGGCGGTCCCTCTCTCCTCCTAAGTTGTTTTTCAGAGTACGAGAGGAACCGCCGTTGTTAAATTAATATACACTCACCGGCCACTTTATTAGGTACACCATGCTAGTAACGGGTTGGACCCCCTTTTGCCTTCAGAACTGCCTCAATTCTTCGTGGCATAGATTCAACAAAGTGCTGGAAGCATTCCTCAGAGATTTTGGTCCATATTGACATGATGGCATCACACAGTTGCCGCAGATTTGTCGGCTGCACATCCCAAAGATGCTCCATACAAGGCAGGATGGATCCATGCTTTCATGTTGTTTACGCCAAATTCTGACCCTACCATCCGAATGTCGCAGCAGAAATCGAGACTCATCAGACCAAGCAACGTTTTTCCAATCTTCTACTGTCCAATTTCGATGAGCTTGTACAAATTGTAGCCTCAGTTTCCTGTTCTTAGCTGAAAGGAGTGGTACCCGGTGTGGTCTTCTGCTGCTGTAGCCCATCTGCCTCAAAGTTCGACGCACTGTGCGTTCAGAGATGCTCTTAGGCCTACCTTGGTTGTAACGGGTGGCGATTTGAGTCACTGTTGCCTTTCTATCAGCTCGAACCAGTCTGCCCATTCTCCTCTGACCTCTGGCATCAACAAGGCATTTCCGCCCACAGAACTGCCGCTCACTGGATTTTTTTTCTTTTTCGGACCATTCTCTGTAAACTTTAGAGATGGTTGTGCGTGAAAATCCCAGTAGATCAGCAGTTTCTGAAATACTCAGACCAGCCCTTCTGGCACCAACAACCATGCCACGTTCAAAGGCACTCAAATCACCTTTCTTCCCCATACTGATGCTCAGTTTGAACTGCAGGAGATTGTCTTGACCATGTCTACATGCCTAAATGCACTGAGTTGCCGCCATGTGATTGGCTGATTAGAAATTAAGTGTTAACAAGAAGTTGGACAGGTGTACCTAATAAAGTGGCCGGTGAGTGTATGTGCATAATTTGTTACACGTTCTGTCTTAATTATATTCACCCATGAGAAAATATTACTCTATACATAAATAACTATACATAGCTAACTAGGGTGGGAAGTGAGAGGGTGCTGTCGTCGACTCCTTAAAAGAGCATTACCGGTAAGTAATCCAGCTTTTTACCCTTCGCCACGACAGCACCCCACATGAGAGATTTACAGAGAACCTTCACCTGGGTGGGATCACCATGCTGAGGACAGCTCTCCCAAATGCCAAGTCAGATGAAGAAGCCTATAATGTTTATAAAAGGTTGAGGGTGTCGACAAAGTTACAGCCTTACATATGAGCTCAATGGAGATGTCTGCTTTCTCTGCCCAAGAGGATGATACAGCCTGAGCTGAATGTGCCTTCACTCCTTCTGGAGGAGTCTTGCCTTTTGCCGAGTAGGCTAGACAGATGGCATCTCTAATCCATCGGGACAAGGTAGCCTTTGAGACCCCATGACCCTTCCTGTGACCCTGAAAAGATATACCGTATTTTTCGGACTACAAGACGCACTTTTTCCCCCCAAAAAAAGGGGGGAAAATGGGGAGTGCGTCTAATAGTCGAAATGCAGGCTTACCCGTGGCGGCAGAGGTGCGGTGGCAGAGGTGCGGCGGAAGACGTGCGGAGATGAGGAGGCGCAGTGAGCGGGGTCCCTTTCCCCGGTGAGGTGATGCAGCAGCCCGGTAAGGAGCAGAGCCGGGTGAATGCTGTTGTTATCGGTGGTGGCGGCCATCTTCCGGGGGCCGCGCGTGCGCAGATAAAGCGCTCTGCTTCCCGGGGCTTCAGGAAAATGGCCGCGGGATGCCGCACGTGCGCAGATGGGGATCGCGGCGGCCATTTTTCTGAAGTTCTTAGCTTCAGGAAAATGGCCGCGCGATCTCCATCTGCGCACGCGCGGCCTCCCGCGGCCATTTTCCTGAAGCCCCGGGAAGCAGAGCGCTTCATCTGCGCTCGCGCGGCCCCCGGAAGATGGCCGCCACCACCGATAACAACAGCATTCACCCGGCTCTGCTCCTTACCGGGCTGCTGCATCACCTCACCGGGGAAAGGGACCCTCTCACACCATACCTGTCACTGCGCCTCCTGATCGCAGCACCTCCTGATCCCTGCACCTCCTCATCCCTGCACCTCCTCATCCCTGCACCTCCTCATCCCAGCACCTCCTCATCCCAGCACCTCCTCATCCCAGCACCTCTGCCAGTAACCAGTGCTGCAACCCTCCCATGGACACCAGGCCGTGGCGTCGCCCACCTAAGCAGGAAGGGACCCTGCTCAGGTGCACGCCGTACCGCATCACCCCACCTCTGCCGACACCATGCCTCCTGTGACCCTGCTCTGCCACCGCCAGCCTTCAGGTAAGATACTGTAAATTCGGACAATAAGACGGACCCCCATCTTATAAAAAAATCTTTTTTTCTGCAATTTTCACCCCAAATTTGGGGTGCGCCTTATGGTCCGGTGCGTCTTATAGTCTGCGAAATACGGTAAACAGAGCCCTACTCTGTCTCCAGGACTGGGTTCTCTCTGTGTAACTCAACACTGATCTTTTCACATCCAACATATGTAGCTTCTCTTCCTCTGTACTTGATGGATTGTCATAAAAGGAAGGAAGAAAAATCTCTTGAGATCTATGATAATTTGTTGCTACTTTAGGGAGATATGATGGATCAGGTTTGAGAACTACCTGTCAGGACTCTGAACATTTTTATTACCTTTTGTGCATTACTGCCCTTTTCCAAGATGGCGTCTTTGGTCTCATGTGCACTGTCTTCCTGCTATAGAACTCCACCCCAGGCTTCAGTATTCTGCCTTGCATCCAGCTCCTGATCTCTGGTGACTCCCTGGCTATATACCTGCTCCTGTGAACCTGTGGGGTTATCCTGCTACTCTGCTCTGAGTTCCTGCTGCATACACCAGTTTCCAGTAATCCTCCTTCATCTGCTGCTCGTGTTTACTTCCATCTGCATTTGCTGGACATGTAAGCTGTTGCTGCTCTGCTTAAACCTTGAGATTATCACCCAGACCTCCCTGGTTGAGATAAGACATTGCTTGAACTGCCTTATAAGCATATCTATCTGTTTGGACTAAAACAAGGACTTATTCGTGTCAAGAATCCTCAAGAATAATTGTGCTTCATAGACTTTCTGCGTGATTGCATTTTCCTCTGAAGTTTCCTATAGACTGCTAAGCTGCGTTTAATATTTGCACCAAGTGTTGTGGACTTGAGTTTCTCTCTGCACCTGCTTGAATCACCGTGTGATAATATAGACTTTACCACTTATAAAACTGTGTCCTGTAGTTGTCTTGTTCCACGCAAAGAGTCTCCTGAGTTATCCCCTATAATTATTACACTACCCTACCCTGGTATGTCAATAGGAAAGGAGGGTCTACAAAGAGTGCCTGGATGTCTCCAACTCTTCTGGCAGATGTTAAGGCTATCAATAAGGCTACCTTATATGAGCATAACCTTCGTGAAAACACGAGGAGCCATTGAAAGGCCAAATGGCATCGCTGTAAATTGGAAGTGACGGATCCCGCCTCCTAGGTTGACTGCCACTCTGAGGTATTGCTGGTGTTCTGCATGAATAGGAAGATGGTAGTACGCATCAAGTCTAATCCCGTCATAAAACATCTAGGAAATAAAAGTTTCATAGTATACCTGATTGATTCCATCTTAAGGCTGTGTGCACACGTTCAGGATTTTTTGCGTTTTTTCGCTATTAAAACGCGATTAAAAACATGTAAAAAGCATATATATGCATCCCATCATTTATAATGCATTCCGCAATTTTTGCGCATATGTTGCGGTTTTTTTTCCGTGAAAAAAACGCATTGCGGTAAAAAACGCAGCATGTTCATTAATTTTGCTGATTTTTTTGCTGATTTCCCACTATATTATTGCATTGGGAACCGCCGGGAAAAAACGCAAAAAATCCGCAAAAAAACGCATGCGGATTTCTTGCAGAAAATGTCTGGTTTTGTTCAGGAAATTTCTGCAAGAAATCCTAACGTGTGCACATAGCCTAAAAAATGTTAGCCTTCCACCTATTGGGACATCCTTACTGATGGTATCTACTGCGTTTAGCTGTTTCAGAACCACTAAACAAGGCGCCTTTCTGCTTCGTTTCCTTCACATCTCAGCGATCTCTTTGTGGTTCATACGGCCTCCTTCTGTTAAATGGCCGTCTTCTAAACGCTCTCCTATAGGAAGGAAGAAATTGTTTAGGAAAACCCTTCCTTCTCTCTCCTGCTTTGGTGAGTAGGTCATCAAGAACTTTTCCAAACAGGAACTCACCCTGGCACTTGATTGTACATAGTCTAAATTTGGACTGTGCATCCCGTTTCCATCCCTTCAGCCAGAGGGCTCGACGAGCCGCGTTCACTAGGCCGGCTGATCTAGCCGCCATACGCAGAGAGCCAAGAATGCTGCGGCACTTCTGATCAGCGGAACTGTCTGTAGGATCTTTTATCTCGTCACCTTGCCTTTGACCTGCTGATCTATCCATACTAAAAGTGATCTTGCTGTGCATGTACCTGATATGGCAGGTTTGAAGGCCCCTGTATTCGGCTCCCAAGACCTTTTAAGTAGGGCTTCAGTTTTACGGTCTAGTGGGTCTAACAAAACCCCTGCATCCTCTACAGGGAGAGATGATTGCTTTGAAGTGGATGCCACCGCCACATCCACTTTTGGGACCTTAGACCATGCTGCCAACACCTCATCACTAAAAGGGTAACGTCTTTTGGATGAGGATGGGAGAAATCCTTTACCGTGTTTGTCCCACTCTTTTTTTTGACCAGGTCTTTAATTGCGGAAATAACTGGGAAAGCTCGCTGTTTTTTCTGGGCTAGGCCAGCAAACATAATATGTTGTGCTTAGGCTACTTTCACACTAGCGTTTTTCTGCAGACGTCGAAATGCGTCATTTTGTGGAAAAAACGCATCCTGCAAAAGTGCTTGCAGGATGCGTTTTTTCTCCATAGACTTGTATTAGCGACGGATTGCCACACGTCGCAACCGTCTTGCGATGGTTGCGTCGTGTTGCATCGGACCGTCGCCACCAAAAAACGTTGCTTGTAACGTTTTTTGGTGCGTCGATACCATCTTTTCCGACCGCGCATGCGCGGCCGGAACTCTGCCCCCGCCTCCCCGCACCTCACCATGGGGCAGCAGATGCGTTGAAAAACCGCATCCGCTGCCCCCGTTGTGCGGCGCTTTCAACGCTAGCGTCGTTGCGTCGGCACGTCGCATTGCGACGTGCAGTTCACGACGCTAGTGTGAAAGTAGCCTTACCTGGTCTCTTTTGTGTCTGGGCAACCCATAGTATTTCTAACGGATTTTACAAGATTATCTATGCTATCAATCGGAAAGCATGCTCGGCCCTCATCAGAAGAACTAGATGACGATCCTGAGGTATTAGATGATCGGATCAAGCCCTCTTCTGATTCTGAACTGGAGACGGGGGAAAGGCTTCTGCCTCCTTGCTACTTTGAGCTTCTGGGCCCCAGAGATTGGATTTCTTGTCTAATTATGGCTCTGATATTAGTAGTTGTTACTGCAGCCTCCTCCTGTAAGGTCTGATTTATACAACTTGGACACAACCTCTTGGGATATGAATAAGGAAGGGGTTGCATACACAGGGCACATTCCACATATTTTGATTTACTGGTTTTCTTAGCCTATGAGGGGAGAGTACAGAAAAGCAAGGGGTCGGCTTAATAGGTAGAGGATTGTATACACTCACCCAGTGAAGCAATGACGGTACCTGTTTAGGAGGTGGAGACGCTGTGCGGCATCTGGGTAGATCTGTTTCTCTACTCCTTAGTTTAGTTTGTGTGGCAGTCCCCTCATTGGAGCATCCACTCCTTTTGCCAGTTGATTTAGTGCTTCTAGCGCTGCTGTCTTAGCTAGCGCTATCTTGCTGCACCGCTGGTGGGTGCCCCTCATGCTCCGGAGACAACATTATGAGCACATTTGCTCCGTGTCCCGGCGCCTTTTTGAATACTCGGTGTTCTGAGCTCCTCGCCGGCCACGCATCGGAAGTACTCTGACCACTTATGGGTTCAGCACGGCAGGGTGCACTTACCCATGACACACTGCCGCTCCCTAGCAGCGTGACGCCGGCCGAACCGCACTTTCAGCGTGCTCCCCTCCTTAGGCCAGCCTGCTGCCCGGAACCTGCCGGAAAATCCTACAGTCGAGGGGGGAGGCTGCATGCTGTGACTCCCGCGCCGCTGCTCCTGACGCCGCAGCCCCTGGTGTTTCCACAGCAACTACCCAGGCGGGTGCACAGCCCAAGATTCTTTGTCATGTAGGTATACTGGGGGATTCCTATAGGAACAGGAAACCAACTGAGGAGAGGGGGACCGCCCTTTTTATCTCTGTAGCTTTCCTGTTCCTATGGGCGGGTCCCTCTCTCAAAGTGGGTGCTGTCGTGGCGAAGGGTAAAATAATTATTTTTTCTACAAAATAGTTTTTATTGTGTAAAAGCTCCAAATCATAAAAACCCGATAAAATCTGGTATCGCTGTAATCGCATTAACCCAAAAAATAAAGCCGTCTAATCACTTATACTACATGAAGAACAGCATAAAAAATAAAACTAATTCTTCACATGCTGTTGATATGTTCATTCTGCCTCCCAAAGATTGCAGTAAGGCTTGGCGCACATTTATCCTGCGCTCTATGCTGAGCGCTTGCATTGGGGTTTCCGTGTAAATCTCTGAAATACATGATTCAGATGGAACCTCTGGCGGAAGATTCCCTATAATGAGGCAGATGGAGGCACTGTGGACGCCGTCTGACCTGTGATCTGGCAGTGTCTGTCTTTTTGGGTGTGCATAAAAACGCGGTCCGCTAGTTTTGTGCACTTCTGAAAAGGACACCGCTGAACAGAGGCCAGGTAACTCTGCTGCCTCATTGTAGTGAATGGATCCATCGGGGGTTTCATCTGAATAACATCACTCAGATTTAGATGTAAATCCCGATTTACAGTAGCAGGTAAAAGTTTGTACACCCATTGTCAAAATTACTGTTATTGTGAACAGTTAAGCAAGTTGAAGATGAGGGGAAGAGATGGAAAAACACTCGCACTTGCTCACACTTCAAAAAGTAATACTAAAAGCATCAAAGTGGCATTGAACACCCCTGGTAGTGTATGGAGGTAACAGACCCTGCAGAATAGATACGGTATATAACACTGCACTAGATGGATAGCTATAGCATTAGACACATAAAGAAAAAATGTGGACAAACTAAAAATAACAAAATAAATGAGGAATGGACACAAAAAAAATAAGGACACCGAAGGCTGCAGGAAACTGAAAATCAAGGTGACTATATAAAGGTGACGGGCAAAAGTACAATTGTTAGCTCGTCTTCGTCATGCCCTCTTATGAAGGAGACAACTTTATCTCCGAAACGCGTAAGATAAGTGCGGCCCCTTGAGGTTACTGGACCCAGAAGTGAGACGTCACGTGCTGCTTGCTTCCACACGTGGTCCACCAAAAGCGCCAGGTGATCCTCCGGCCAGGACTCCCTGGGGGCTTTCACCGCGTCTCACGCCTGTGTGTTCCACCTCTGCACGGCTCCTCTCATGGGATCATCGCAGCCACGGTGAGAGCTCCCGGACCCCTGAATTATCCCCCCCTACGCGATTTAGTGTTACATTGTGTCCTCTCAATGGACAACTGCAATTTTGTTTCCAGTGCAACAGTATGAATGTGAATAGCTTTTCATAGGTTTACATAGATTTATTCGTATTGTAGGGCTTGATTCACGTGCTTGGGCTTGAGTTAGGTCACAGAAACAGTAACATCTTACCGTTAATAATGCACTATTGTATGCCTGGCGTTGTTGCTACAAGAGGCGACACATAACATGTATGAATCTACAGTGCCTTGCAAAAGTATTCAGCCCCCTGGAACTTTCCAACCTTTTCCCACATATCATGCTTCAAACATAAAGATACGAAATGTAAATTTTTGGTGAAGAATCAACAAGTGGAACACAATTGTGAAGTTGAACAAAATTTATTGGTTATTTTAAATTTTTGTGGAAATACAAAACATGAAAAGTTGGGCGTGCAATATTATTCAGGCCATTTAACTTAATACTTTGTTGCGCCCCCTTTTGCTGCGATTACAGCTGCCAGTCGCTTGGGGTATGTCTCTATCAGTTTTGTACATGGAGAGACTGAAATTCTTGCCCATTCTTCCTTGGCAAACAGCTCGAGATCAGTGAGGTTTGATGGAGATCGTTTGTGAACAGCAGTTTTCAGCTCTTTCCACAGATTCTCTGTTATGATTCTGAGGCAGAAACAAGAGTGGACCCTCTGGTCCGTGGAAGGCGACCCTCCGGACGAGCAAGCCAGGTGTAACCAACCCCTATACAGGGATCGTTAGGGAGCAGGCCCGGAGATAACCAAACCACGGTAGCAGGCACCAGGAGAGACGGCTCTTGATAGAGAAATAAACAAAGGAGAGGATTAGGCAGGGATACTTTAGGAGCGAGAAGGGTGGAATCCTGGAGGAACGGGTAGGGACGGAGCAGAGGGAAAACAGAGGCTGACAGGAACTGAGGGAAGCAGGAGGAGAGGGTAAACCGAGAAGAGACTGAGTACGGGGAACAAGAGCTGAACCAGTACGGGGGTTCAGAGCAAAGCACAAGAGACAAAGGAGGCCAGAGACAATAGCAAAAAACTAAAGACACTCAGGCACCTCCTAGCAGGGGAGGCGACCTGATATACCGTGAGGTCCACAGGGATTGGTTGCTGGGGGACCAAGTGGATCAGAACATCCGGCGCTGGAACCAGGAACCGGGAGGAAGATCTAGCGTCGGATCCTGCGCGCCTGCGCAGAAGCGGACATCTGACGGTGCAGTGAAGGCGTGCGCTGAGGACGGGCATGCCGCTGACCGGAAGCAGGAAGTGCGGCAGCGGGGAAAGGAGACGCAGCAGTGAAAGGAACAGAGCGCCGGAGCCTGGGAGAGGAGCGAGCGCTGAGAACGGGGTCGGCAGCGGAAGCAGCAAGTCGGGAGCGGTAAGTATGCGTAGTAACAGTACCCCCCTCTTTAAAATCCCCACTCTTGAATTTGGCAAGAAATTTTTCAAGAAGACGAGGTGCATTAATATTTTCCAAAGGTTCCCACGATCTCTCTTCAGGACCAAACCCCTTCCAATCCACCAGAAAAAACTCTTTTCCACGAACTCTCTTCTTGGCTAAAATGTCCCTCACCTCAAAAATGTTATTGGCTTGGAGAGGCTGCGAAGAGACACAGGGAGAAGAATGGAAGCGGTTAAGGATAACGGGTTTGAGCAGAGAAACATGAAAGGTATTGGGAATACGGAGCGAGGCAGGCAACTTCAGCTTGTAGGCGACTTCGTTGACCCGACTCAGAACTTCAAAGGGCCCGATGTAACGAGGACCGAGTTTGTAGGAAGGAATTTTGAGCCTAATGTAACGTGAGGCGAGCCAAACCTTATCGCCAGGCAAGAATGGAGAAGAGTCTAGACGCCTTTTGTCTGCGTGAGTCTTCATTTTGACAGACGCCATCTCAAGAGCCTTTTTAACCTCAGTCCATATTGCAGAGAAATTCGAAGTCAAAGAGTCAGCGGCTGGAACTCCAGTAGTGGAAGAAATCGGCAGAGGCATATTCGGATGTTGACCAAAGACAACAAAAAAAGGAGATTTAGCTGAAGACTCACTAGAGTGGTTGTTATAGGCGAATTCGGCCCAAGGCAGAAGGCTTACCCAATCATCGTGGTGAGAATTAATGAAGTGACGAAGATAGGTAGCCACAATCTGGTTAGTCCGTTCAGCTTGACCATTAGTCTGGGGGTGATAGGCAGAAGAAAAATCGAGAGACACTTTCAAAAGCTTGCAAAGCGCCCTCCAAAAACGAGACGTAAACTGAACTCCTCGGTCAGACACGATGTTTTGAGGAAACCCATGAAGTTTGAAGATGGTTGAAATGAAGACCTTTGCCAATTCTGGAGCCGTGGGAAGACCAGGCAAGGGAATGAAGTGAGCCATCTTGGAGAACCGATCTACTACCGTAAGAATGACTGTGCAATTTGTGGATTTTGGTAAATCGGTAATGAAGTCCATGGCGATGTGTTGCCACGGACTGGAAGGCACAGGAAGAGGAAGCAATCCTCCACGAGGTAACTGTCTTGGCACTTTGCATTTCGCACAAGAAGGACATGAGGCGACAAACTGTTCGATATCTTGTCGTAATGAAGGCCACCAATAGTAGCGGGAGACGAGAAGGAGAGTTTTCTTAACTCCGGCGTGGCCTGCCAATTTAGAGGAATGTCCCCAACGCAGAACTGTCTCTCTGTCATTTTCTGTGACTAAAGTCTTACCCGGAGGAGGACAGATCACCCTCAAAGGGGCTACAGTAACGATCTTACTGGGATCCATGATATGTGCTGGCTCCTCGTTGAAGTCCTCAGGCTGCGAAAGTCTGGACAGAGCGTCTGCTCTGACATTTTTGTCACCTGGCCGAAAACGAAGCTCGAAGTCAAAACGGGCAAAGAATAGGGACCATCGAGCCTGCCGAGGATTCAGCCTGTGCGCAGTTTGAAGATAGGCCAAGTTCTTGTGGTCAGAAAAAATCACAAAAGGATGAACGGCTCCTTCTAGAAGATGTCTCCACTCCTCCAGAGCCAACTTTATGGCCAAGAGTTCTCGGTCCCCAATAGTATAATTACGTTCCGAGGCCGAAAACGTTTTGGAGAAGAAGCCGCAGGGGACCAGACGACCGGTAGAGGTTCTTTGGGAAAGCACCGCTCCGGCACCAGTGGCAGAGGCATCCACCTCGAGAACGAATGGTTTATTGATCTCCGGACGATGTAAAACTGGGGCGGAGGAGAATGACTGCTTCAGAAGCAAAAAGGCTTTTTCGGTCTCAGGAGTCCAAGTCTTTGAGTTGGTCCCTTTATGGGTGAGAGCAGTGAGAGGCCGCACTACAGAGGAGAAATGTGAAATAAATTGCCTGTAGTAGTTGGCAAACCCTAGAAATCGTTGGATGGCTTTAGTCCCATAGGGACGTGGCCAGTTGAGAATGGCGCTCACCTTCTCGGGATCCATTTTAAGGCCGGTGTCAGAAATGATGTATCCAAGAAAGGGCAAGGAAGTTTGCTCGAAGAGGCACTTCTCATACTTGGCGTAAAGACGATTCTCTCTTAGACGTTGCAGAACTAGACGAACGCTTCTTCTGTGAGAAGGTAGATCTGCCGAAAAAATCAGGATGTCGTCTAAATACACCACCACACAGGAATAAAGAAGGTCTCGAAAGATGTCATTCACGAATTCTTGGAAGACTGCGGGAGCATTACTGAGTCCAAAGGGCATGACTAGGTATTCGTAATGCCCGTCCCGGGTGTTAAAGGCAGTCTTCCATTCATCGCCAGAGCGAATTCGAACAAGGTTGTAGGCTCCCCGTAGATCTAGCTTCGTAAAGATTCGCGCCCCTCTTAGTCGGTCGAAGAGCTCTGGAATAAGAGGCAGAGGATACTTATTCTTGACTGTAATGTTGTTCAAACCCCGGTAATCAATGCAGGGTCGAAGAGATCCATCCTTCTTCTTGACAAAGAAGAACCCCGCACCAGCAGGGGAAGAAGATTTTCGAATGAATCCTCTAGATAGGTTCTCTTGGACGTAATCGGACATAGCCTTGGTCTCGGCGGGAGAGAGCGGGTAGATTCTCCCTCTGGGAGGAGTGGAACCAGGCAGAAGCTCGATCGGGCAATCATAGGGCCGGTGCGGAGGTAGAGTTTCAGCCTCCTTCTTATCAAAGACATCCAAGAAGGACCAGTATGGAGTTGGTAGTCCGGAGGGAACGGAGTCAGCAGGAAGCGGGGCTACAGGACGAACTGGAAGAAGACATTGGTTTTGACATGTGGATCCCCAACGAAGCACATCACCCGAGCGCCAGTCCAGAGTTGGTTCGTGCGTGCGGAGCCAAGGTAGACCTAGAAGCAGAGCATGGGTTAGATTAGGTAAAACATAGAAAGTAATCTTCTCACGATGGAGAGCCCCAATACGCAGTTCGATCTCTTCCGTAACCAAAGTGATGGTGTCTTGCAAGGGTTTTCCATCCACGGAGGAAATCAAACGAGGAGGATCCAAAGAAAGAACTGGAATGCGAAGCCTCCGAACCACCTCAAGACTGATAAAATTGCCTGCCGCGCCCGAATCCACATACGCAAGCTCAGAAAAGCGTTTTCGATTGAGAATAAGTAAAACAGACAAAAACAAAGGTTGAGAGGAGTCTAAGTCACCTAGGGAGGCCTCTCTTACCTGTCCTAGGCGGAGGAGTTTTCCGGCCTCTCAGGACATGCCCGTAGTAAGTGTGAAGCGCTACCGCAGTAAAAGCAGAGTCCCTGGGAACGTCTCTCCCGACGACGTTGCTCTGCCATCTTGACTCGGTCGACCTGCATGGGTTCTGGTACGGAAGCTGTAGGTGACGAAGAGAGCTTAGGACTCCCTGACCTGCGGAGAGATGGTAGAGGGCGAACCGACCTCCTCTCTCTAGCGGACTCTCGTGATCGCTCTTGAAAGCGAAGATCAATGCGCGTAGAGAGGGATATGAGGTCCTCTAAAGAGGTTGGGGTATCTCGTCCAGCTAACTCATTCTTAATTCGACTGGACAGGCCCCGCCAGAAGGCGCCAACCAAGGCCTCGTTATTCCACCCTAATTCAGAGGCCAGGGTTCGGAATCGAATAGCGTACTGGCCAACAGATAGAGAGCCCTGCTGAAGATTGAAAAGCGACTCAGTTGTGGAAGCTAAGCGTCCGGGCTCGTCAAAGACCCTACGGAAGGTCTCTAAAAAGGAGGGCAATTGAGAGACTACGGGATCATCCCGCTCCCACAGAGGATTGACCCAGGACAAAGCCTCTCCCTCCAAATGAGACACTATAAAAGCCACCTTGGCTCGGTCAGTGGGATACTGCTGGGGAAGGAGCTCGAAGTGGAGGCGACACTGGTTTAGAAATCCCCTACAGAGTTTGGGATCCCCATTAAACCTCGGCGGCTTACCAAGGCGAGGTGGCGGATGAGGCAAGGAAGAAGAATTTGGGTCCTGTGGAACCGAGGCGGAGGCCGCGGAGACAGACTGCAAATTAAATAAACGATCGTCTATGGAGGCCATGTAGGATAGCATACGTGTTTGCGTATCACGCTGTTGGGAAAGTTCCTGCTGCAAACCCGCGATTTGATTAGCATTACCCGGGTCGGCGGTCTGTATAGCAGACAGGCGGGACTCCATGTTTTTCATGAAAGACATCATGCGCTGTTGATTGTCGCGCATGTGCGCCAACTCCTTCTGAGCAGAGAACGTGGTACCTGCGGGGTCCATGGCCTGAGTGTGCTGTTATGATTCTGAGGCAGAAACAAGAGTGGACCCTCTGGTCCGTGGAAGGCGACCCTCCGGACGAGCAAGCCAGGTGTAACCAACCCCTATACAGGGATCGTTAGGGAGCAGGCCCGGAGATAACCAAACCACGGTAGCAGGCACCAGGAGAGACGGCTCTTGATAGAGAAATAAACAAAGGAGAGGATTAGGCAGGGATACTTTAGGAGCGAGAAGGGTGGAATCCTGGAGGAACGGGTAGGGACGGAGCAGAGGGAAAACAGAGGCTGACAGGAACTGAGGGAAGCAGGAGGAGAGGGTAAACCGAGAAGAGACTGAGTACGGGGAACAAGAGCTGAACCAGTACGGGGGTTCAGAGCAAAGCACAAGAGACAAAGGAGGCCAGAGACAATAGCAAAAAACTAAAGACACTCAGGCACCTCCTAGCAGGGGAGGCGACCTGATATACCGTGAGGTCCACAGGGATTGGTTGCTGGGGGACCAAGTGGATCAGAACATCCGGCGCTGGAACCAGGAACCGGGAGGAAGATCTAGCGTCGGATCCTGCGCGCCTGCGCAGAAGCGGACATCTGACGGTGCAGTGAAGGCGTGCGCTGAGGACGGGCATGCCGCTGACCGGAAGCAGGAAGTGCGGCAGCGGGGAAAGGAGACGCAGCGGTGAAAGGAACAGAGCGCCGGAGCCTGGGAGAGGAGCGAGCGCTGAGAACGGGGTCGGCAGCGGAAGCAGCAAGTCGGGAGCGGTAAGTATGCGTAGTAACATTCTCGATTGGATTGGGTTCTGGACTCTGACTTGGCCATTCTAACACCTGGATACGTTTATTTGTGAACCATTCCTTAGTAGATTTTGCTTTATGTTTGGGATCATTGTCTTGTTGGAAGACAAATCTCCGTCCCAGTCTCAGGTCTTTTGCAGACTCAAACAGGTTTTCTTCTAGAATGGTCCTGTATTTGGCTCCATCCATTTTCCCATCAATTTTAACCATCTTCTCTGTTCCTGCTAAAGAAAAGCAGGCCCAAACCATGATGCTGCCACCACCATGTTTGACAGTGGGGATGGTGTGTTCAGGGTGATGAGCTGTGTTGCCTTTACGCCAAACATATCGTCTGGCATTGTTGCCAAAAAGTTCGATTTTGGTTTCATCTGACCAGAGCACCTTCTTCCACATGTTTGGTGTGTCTCCCAGGTGGCTTGTTGCAAACTTTAAGCGACACTTTTTATGGATATCTTTGAGAAATGGCTTTCTTCTTGCCACTCTTCCATAAAGGCCAGATTTGTGCAGTGTAAGACTGATTGTTGTCCTATGGACGGACTGTCCCACCTCAGCTGCAGATCTCTGCAGTTCATCCAGAGTGATCATGGGCATCTTGGCTGCATCTCTGATCAGTCTTCTCCTTGTTTGAGATGAAAGTTTAGAGGGACGGCCGGGCCTTGGTAGATTTGCAGTGGTATGATACTCCTTCCATTTCAATATGATCGCTTGCACAATGCTCCTTGAGATGTTTAAAGTTTGGAAATCATTTTGTATCCAAATCCGGCTTTAAACTTCTCCACAACAGTATCACAGACCTGCCTGTTGTGTTCCTTGGTCTTCATGATGCTCTCTGTGCTTCATACAGAACCCTGAGACTATCACAGAGCAGGTGCTTTTATACGGAGACTTGATCACACACAGGTGGATTATATTTATCATCATAAGGCATTTAGGACAACATTGGATCATTCAGAGATCCACAATGAACTTCTGGAGGGAGTTTGCTGCACTGAAAGTAAAGGGGCCGAATAATATTGCACGCCCCACTTTTCAGTTTTTGAATTTCCACAAAAATTTAAAATAACTAATAAATTTCGTTCAACTTCACAATTGTGTTCCACTTGTTGTTGATATTTCATCAAAAATTTACATTTGGTATCTTTATGTTTGAAGCATGGTACGTGGGAAAAGGTTGAAAAGTTCCAGGGGGCCAAATACTTTCGCAAGGCACTGTATGTGCACCATCAGGTTGTCTCCTTATTCCCTTTCCTAATGTAACCTTCACGCTCCTAACCTTACGGATTATATATTTTACTGCCTGGTTGCTCTGCAGCTCTTTCTTCTGTCAATGCACAATTTATGTTTGGGCTTCGGTTTTATTGATCGACTGTAACTTCCCCTGATATATTTAGCAGGAGGTACACTGAAGATGCCCGAACAAGTTTACTATTGCCCTTCACTTTTATTTAGTCACCTTGTTTTTAATTTGTCTGCTGTCTTCAGTGTCCTTAATTTTTTTTGTGTCCTTTCCTCGTATAATTTAATTTTTATTTTTTGTTATTTTTGATTTGTCCACAATTTTTTCATTTTTTATGTGTCTAATGCTATATATGTATATTCATCCAGCGCAGTGTCTTATGTATAGTCATATATATATTTTTTGAAAGTTGAAGATAAAATGTTCTCTAAAACACCTAAAGTTACAGATGACATATTTCCTTTGTATTTTAGGCAAAAAAGTCATTTTTTTACATCGTAATAATTACGAAAAGGAAAATGGGCTAATGCAAAAGTTTGGAGATTTGTGTGCTCAAATAACTTTAACCAAGGTATCAGACCTTAATTAGCCTGTTAAGTTTATGACTTTTTCACCATCATCGTTAGGAAAGGCCAAGTGATGCAAATTTCCAGCTTTCTAAAAACCCAACCTCCTCTAACCTTGTGCCAAAAAATAGCAGCCATGGGTTCTTCTAAGCAGCTGCCGAGCACTCTGAAAATGAAAGTGTTGGAAGCCCACAAAGCAGGAGAAGGCTGTAAGAAGATAGCAAAGCATTTCCAAGTTGCCCTTTACTCAGTCAGAAATGTAGTTAAGAAATGGCAGTTACCAGCAACAGTGGAGGTCAAGATGAGATCTGGAAGACCAAGCAAAATTTCAGTGAGAGCTGCTCATAGGATTGCTAGAGAGTCAAAACACAATCCCCGCTTGACTGCAAAAGACCTCCAGAAAGATTTAGCAGATTCTGGAGTTGTGCTATATTGTTCTACTATTCAAAGACACCTGCACAAATATAGCCTTCATCGAAGAATCATCAGAAGAAAACCTCTCCTGCATCCTCATCATAAAATTCCGTATCAGAAGTATGCAAAAAACCATCTAAACAAGCCTGACGCATTTTGGGAGCAAGTCCTGTGTACCAATAAGGCTAATATAGAACTCTTTGGCCATAATGATCAAATGTATGTGTGGGGAAAAAGGGCGCAGAATTTCAGGAAAAGAACATCTTACCAACTATTAAGCATGGGGGGGGGGGTGTCATAGAAAATATTAAAAATCCTTGAGGTCCCTCATATCCCCCCTTTTTTTCTTTCATCAACCATTTGTCATGAGGAGCTGTGATCCAGCAATCACACCTGTCTTTATGTAAAATGGCAGTGACACAGCTGTGTGAAGCTGCTTAATTAAAATGTGAGTACTCCTTTTGATGTCTTAGTGACTGAAGACGATGTGTATTGTCCCCTCATAACCCAACCAAAGGGCCCCAAAGCCATAGGGGCCACATAACCACTAGTAGCTAGCGCATGTTTGGTTTCTAAGTGTAGCTAAAATCCAGAGAGAAAAGATGACATTGGTCTCAATCTTTTGCAGTCATCTTATGAGGAGTTTTGATATAAATTGGGATTTCCTAAAATCATGAGGGGCTGAGTCCAGCCCACAACCGGACCCTGTGAGGTCATCGTAGAGGGGTGTGTGGGTGGAACTCAGCGTCTGATAAAAGGTCAATCCCAATTATCAACAGTGTTCGTACAGAAAGTTACATGTCCTGTGTATGTAGGGACCCCGTCTTAACGGCCAAATCAAAGCGCTCTCCTTCGGCTAAACTGAATCGTCTATGCGATCGGTGTAGTAAATTCTGTTAATACCTTTTTTTTTAATGTAACTGTTTATGCTGTATTGTTTTGTCCCCCTTGTAAGATCTTTTGTATATTTTTCACAAACACTGCCTCCCTTTGGATTA
Source organism: Ranitomeya variabilis (assembly GCF_051348905.1). Classification (NCBI taxonomy): domain Eukaryota; kingdom Metazoa; phylum Chordata; class Amphibia; order Anura; family Dendrobatidae; genus Ranitomeya; species Ranitomeya variabilis. The sequence continues at coordinate 7,687,834 of NC_135234.1, forward strand.
AATATAAAATTTAATAGTTCTGTTCCTTCTGTTCTGTAAACTACGCCTCGAAGCCATAAGCTACCGTAAGCGGTGTCCATTCGACCGAAACAGAGTGGTGGTGGCAGCGGAAAGTCTGGGGGCATCTGAGAGTTAACTGCGATTGTACCGGGGTGTGTACACATATTCCTTGTGTTGGAATCTGGAGGTGTATATGCCATGGTTAATTTTCTGATAGCTGGCCTAGTGGTGTGAACAGACTGTGCCCTTCTCCGTTGATTGTCTGCCAATCATGTAATTGTCCGGACGATAGGAGGCAGTAGAGAGCTGCTCGAAAGATCGCAGCAGGTGGTACTCGTGACCTTCCCAGCCTGTGATATCAGGTATTTGTGGGATTAAGAAAGTCCTGACCAATATCCGGATCTCTTACCGTTTGGATCAACTCTTTGGGGTTGTGTTGCAGCCAATGGGACGGGGAGCATTTCACGGGTTGAAGGAAAAATGAATTCAATGAAATTTCAACAAATTCTTGATGCAAACATAACACCATCTGTAAAAAAGCTGAAAGTGAAAAGTTGAAGAGGAAGAGGCTGACTTCTACAAATGGCTAATGATCCTATACACAGCAAAAACCACAAAAGACGACCTCAAAAGGCGCAAGATGAAGGTTTTACAATGGCCCTCACAGTCCCCTGATCTGAACTTCACTGAATATCTGTGGTGAGACCTCAAAATAGCAGAGGAAGCAAGACACTCCAGGAATCTCACAGAACAGGAGGAATTCTACAAAGAAGAACGGAGGAAAATACTTCAAAGAAGAATTGAAAGACTCTTGTCTGGCTACAAAAAGCATTTACAAGCTGTGATACTTTCAAAAGGGGGTGCTACTAGATAGTAACATGCAGGGTGCACAAACTTTTATATTTGCCCATTTTTAAAATGGAAAAAATGACAATATATAATTTTTTTCCCCATAAAATACAAAGGAAATGTGTCATCTGTATCTTTAGGCCTTTTAGACATCATTTCATCTTCAACTTGCTTCATTGTTCACAATAACAGTAATTTTGACCAGGGGGGCACAAACTTTTACATGCCATTGTAAGTGTTCAACTTAGAGTACAGGAAAACTGCGATCCAAAATGTTATATAAAATGTTCCCAATAAAAGCTTTAGCTCAATCCACTAAAAAAGCAAGTCCCCACTCAGGTCCGTCATCTGCCCACGGAAATATAGGGGCTTCCACGTTACTGATAGTAGAAAGGCTGTGGAAAAGCAAAATGGCACCTCGGACCCCGAAAAACCCCCAGCAAATTATGTGCTCCCAATTCGAAATGTAGTGATGAGAGCCAGCCTAATTTACGGGTGCATGTCTCCAGAAGCACGAGCTGGGCACTACCACGTCCTGGTCACTATAATGTACTTGTCACTACAGTGTCAGACTTACAATTTTCACTCGGCAACATTCTAGCACTTAGGGACTCTGTATATGGAGTCCACAAAATATTCTTGGAAAATCTGCACTCCAGAAGGCAAACAGCGCTCTGTCCCTCCAGAGTCTCCGTATTGCTGTACAACCACATATGGGGTATTTCCACATGCAGCAGAAATTGTCAGACAAGTTGTGATGCAATTTTTACCCGTTTTCTCTATGAAAATATAAAATCTGGGGCTAAAAATGTTTTGGTAAAAATGTAAATTATTTTTTCTTCACTGCTCAATGGTATAAAATCCTGTGACACATCTGTGGAGTCAATATGATCACTGCACCCTTAGATGAATTCAATGAGAGGTGTAGTTTGTAAAATGGGGTCACTGATGAGGGGTTCTGGTGTTCTGGCACCTTATGGGCTCTCCCAGTTGGGTCATGGCACCCGCAAACCATAACAGTAAAATCTGCTCTAACTTTAGCAGATTGAGGAAACCAGAACTGAGAGTCTTGTGACTCAATCAACTGGGAAATGGCTTCATTATGCCACAAAGGAGATTCAGCTGTGAGGTATTCGCAATCAAAAACCTTATTTGTGGCTTCTCGAACTGCTGGGATCCCAACTGCCCCTTAGGCCATTAGTTTTTAGAGACAAAGCTGAATGTTGTTCTGAATTTGGGAGTGGGTTCTCCAAATAATCTATAGAAAACATCTGGCAAGGACATCCCTGGCTCATCCTTACGACAGCCGCAGTTTAGAATGACCAGGTCCCCTTCTGAAGACATCATCCATGAGTTTATGCAGAGGCCGAATGTTCCCGAACATGTAAGAGTTTAGGTAAGATAATTTTTACTTCTCCATAGTCTGGATTTATCTATGGAATACATAAAATTATATGAAAAATACAAGACCTAGTGACTGATACTTTTTAAATTGCATAAAAATTCCATATATCCAGCAGTGACATGCCAGAATTCTGCATTATAGAATTTTGATAAGAGGTATAGGATATTTATATAAGTAGTGTATCTTACATATTACTCATCAAACTCAATTTGACAGGTGGACCCGCCCCCATCAAAGTGTATCAAAGTGTGTAACCCCTCCCCTCCCTGTCAGCCAGCTGTCCCTCCTTGTCTGGCTTTCCCTTTTGATACAGTTTGATATTGTTAATTTGATACAGTGATTATTATCCCAGTATTTGATTGTTTTTATATTAGATTTTCATTTTATATGTAGCTGCTGTGAGATTGCATTCTGTAATCAGGCCAGTGTGTTTTATTCCCAATGATCACATATAGTGAATAGGGCTTGTGTTTCTGCAGTCTGTTATGTGAAAAAAGGTATAACCCCCCTACTCAGCATATGGTCATCTCATTTACTAGTTGTCTATTCCCATCGACGAAGCAAAAACAGGATACTCATTTTACACAAACAGATGTGGCTCTGCAAGACATACATTCACAAACTCATTTACTAGTTGTCTATTCCCACCGACGAAGCAAAAACAGAAAAAGATATTCTCATTTTACACAAACAGATGTGTCTCTGCAAGACATACATTCACATGTTATTCAACACCATCAGAATTTCTGCTGTCGCCAAGCAGATCCATACAAACAGAAAGGGCAATACACAAATACACAACCGTGACCAGAGCAGCAAAAAACAGATGCATTATGTAAACACAGAGTGGCTTAAAATATTTATTGTCACATACCACAACTACAGGAAAAACACATTATAAGACAGTTTTAACTAATTGCTAGCAGACTGCAACTACAGGAAAAACACATTTTAAGATAGCTTTAACTAATTGCTAGCAGATGCTAGCTAACAATGGGGGTTATGTCCTGGTCAGACATTTAGATCAACGAAGGTGGCAAAGACAAGTACATTTTTTATTAAATTGGTAATTTCTGACAGAACAACGGGTTAAACTTGAAAATTTTGATGACACAAAATCTGATACGATTCTATCATTACTCTGCAAGTCAGAAGTGAAACACTGTAAAAGCTTCTTGAATCGTAACCCACGCGCTAAATGGTGTAATACATATATGCAATAATGCCCGCATACACTGCTATACAAATCCTGGATTTGCGCGCTTTGATAGCAATACGAGTCACAATTCTTGTTCAGGAATGTCACAAAATCGCGTGGAAAGATCATATTGGCAGGGCAAAACCCGTAACTATCAAAAAATATGCCCGTCGTATCATCGCAGAGTACGATTAATACCCAGTGGCGTCCAGCTTGTTTCGCCGGGTCTGTATTCACGATATATGCCGCGGGTCTCTGAGTCACTCTTTCTTCCGGAAGCAAATCACACGGAAACACACCAGCGAATATGCGCTCTGTATAATTATCGGCCGTCACTACCGCTGTAAGCTGTAGACTGTCCATCGTTACTTAATTAAAATCGTACAAGATCTCTCTCCTATTATTAATTTCCAGAATGGTGTGGTTGACTGCAAAAACAATCATATTTATCGTGTGGGGTGTCGCTAGCGCAAAGCGGACTTCAGCACATAGGTTACCTGTTTTAATGAGCGAGAAATGTCCTCCAGGCTCTTGATCAGGCGATAAATCAAAAGCAAATAGAGTGAATCCAGCCATAAATTCTTCACGATCTATCGCCATGGCACAATCAGCCTTTTGCTTGCCAGATACATGGGCAAGCGCCATATACTCTCTGATGGCAAAATCATAATTAAAATTAGGATTATAAGGTCTCGCGGGTATCTGCTGGCCATCCAGATATAATGCCGCGTGGTTGACGTGGTAGTGGTGGAAGTGCAATGGGTTTTTCGCGTAAGAACCGCTGAACGCCTCATTATCTACAAACCCCAATATAACAGTTTTTTGTATCTGGCCTAGGAAGAGGTTCTCGTGGTTCGTGATCCGTGTCCCTGCGGCGATGCTGTACACTTTCATGCATGTTCGGTCAATAGCATACTTGGCTGTTGCAGATAGGAGGGCCTGGCTGTGACCGATTCGGACAGCCGGAGATACCTGCACTCTTTTCACATAGAGAGCCGCTTGCGAGATTTGCACCTTCAGCGGCTCGGCTTCTGCGGACATGAGGCAGAAAGCATCCTTATTTCTGGTTAACTTAACCTTAAGGTCAAGTCCATTCAATATTAACTTTGGTTCATTAAATATATCCCCAAAAATGGACCCCAAGAGGTCGATGGGCTTCTAGTGAGAAGTTGCATTGGCTCTTTTGATAAACCCTGCATTTGCGCCATCCAAGTGCCTGTCATTATGATGGCCCGCAGTGTCTGTATAGAACAAACCGGCTGTAAATTGTGATGACAGCATCTGCGAGCTGTAATTTAAAAGGGTCTCTATGTACGCTCTATAGCTGTAGAGATTGTCCGATTGTGAGATAAGTCGGTCTCCCAGAGTAATATCGACCTGGTTAAAAAGAGTGGCTAGAGGGTAGTTTATGAGCGCCACACGCGCACCATCGGCGATAGCCGTATTATCTTGCTTGACGATGCGACAGCTTATGTACAGCAGCGTGTTGTTCAGATCATAATAATAATCGCCGCTCCCAGATATCAAAAAATGTCAACAGCCCATTGTCTGACAGCGCCGCAACCGGTTGTACTTCTACAAATAGAGATTTCTCTATACTTGTTTGTGTCGGCGGTATGTCAAAAATATCCAGTTCAGATTTTGCGCACTCTACAGAAGCGTCATGCAGGAAAGCCATGATAACTGATTAGAAGATGTCGTCCACAGAGCGTCTTACTCGTTTCTGACGGGTACGTCTCTTGGTTGTAGTTTTATTCATGAGCATCGGCGGTAAAGGCGGGCAAGCGCGCCTCTTTCTTTTTTGTGCTTTTTTAGCGACATAAATTATCCCAGAACCATCTTGCTGAGGTTGTGTATTTATCCTATTCATAAGGGCCGTTGAGGAGGTGGTGACAGCGTCAGATGCAATGTTTCTGACAGCCGTCGTCAAGTGTGGTTTTACTAATTCTAAGCCTTTTCTGAAAAGCGGTACGGCGCGGCGAAATAAGCCTTTAAATATTCCGGCCAGGCCAGAACCATACATGTACTCGCTTCTGCTGAACCCCTCTAGCCCGTTCCCCGACTGGGCAGTATAGTAGCGGGCATAAACAGCGGGATCTCCATACACCCTTTGAGACACCATTTTATCGTGTCAATACTGTCGCGGTCTAAAATGTAATCGCGCAATACTTTTTCCGTACTTGAATTTAACCGGTGTGCCCTGGTCTGATAAGATAGAGATTACATAGAAACAGAATCAAAATGCTGCTTGCATAAGGGTACGTAATCGGGTCTTGTGTACTGAAGGGTGATAATCTCACCGCTCTTGCCGGTCACCTGAGTGGTTCTCAGAAGTTGGACATAGCTGTCCCCCACAAGCTGATGCTGTATTATATCTGAGTACACAATGTATAAAATCCATCTTTTATATCTGCATAAATCTTCCGTTCAACCGGGTTATGATCTACAGAAGCCTCGCTGTATGGTTGGAGCCCTAAAATGTGCGCCAATTTGTGCCCGGGTGCAAAATGTATTGACGGCGAATCCGATAGGGTGACGCTCTTCTTCACATCATCATAACGCAACTTAAAACCCTCGCTGGATATCTTCAAAATATCAATTCTCTCATTAATCGCGCGTATGAGGTCCGCGATTGTTGAATAAAACCCCGACTTTACGTAATATTCCTTTAGCACATCGCCGAGTTTTCCTATATAGAAATTCCCGTCATTCTGTTCAAATGTGTACCATGTATGCGAATATTGAATTTCCGTTAGCGCAACTTCGTACGGGCATCCAAGATGAACCAGCTTAGATAATTTATTGGTATACTCTGCAATTCTATTGTCCGGAAAAATATCGGTAGATGCGTTTGAAGCGAGTGTGATAAAAAACGAACCAGCTTCCATGGTTATATATCTGTCAACTCCGAAGCCGGGATCCAACTATTGAATTTTTCGGGGTACCATAGCCATTTGACAAAGCACTGACTCACACCCCCGACACGTTTTTTTCTCAAAATCTTTTCTACTCTGTAGACATGGTTCTCATCCATAGGTATTTTTTGCGGCTCTTCCTTATAAAATGACCCCTCTACAGCGTCGCCGGCTAAATCACCAATTTTATAAAGAGGTTTATGAAATTTATTGGAGAAGGCGGTAATTAAAAAAATCTCTTCGCTGTACGTTTTCTCATAGCCCTTACAGAATATCCCCTTATAGCGGGAAATTCTGACATGATCACCAACTTTTAAAGACGGTTTAATCGGTTTATTAGTAATAGTAGAACTGTAAATATTGCGCCAGATTTGCATCGCGTTTTTTTTCTCTGTCACAGCAGCAGGACTACAACGTATGGTAGAATGATAAGTATGATTGTAGCTATGCACCAAATCCGGTAAAATATCAATGTACCTAAAGGTGTTATGCTTCGTAAGATAGCGCCACATACGAGTTTTTAATGTGCGATTAAAGCGCTCTACCATAGTGGCCTTGATGTCATTGTTGGTAAAAAAAGTGGTGAATATTATGCACATTACATAGTTGCTTGAGTGATGAATTTATAAATTCTTTGCCGCGGCCCGTCTGCAATTTCCTCGGTATGCGCTTATCATTTTGAAATATTAATTTGAATGATCTGGCTACACTCGCACCAGTCTTGTTTGATAAGGCCACGCACCATGCTTATCTCGATAGAGTATCAATCACCGTCAGGATGTATTTGACATTATCATTTTCCCTTGAATAGTCAATTAAACTTACGAGATCCGCTTGCCACTGCGCATCAATGTCCGAGACGTAAATTTTATTTGTCAAAAAGCGTTTTCTAACAGGTTTGTGTAGAGTGTAGGCATCTTGTTTATTCAACCAGTCAGTCACATCAGATTTCTTTATTCCACGGTCTCTTGTCTCTCTAAATAATTTGTCAATTCCGCAGAATGATCCGGGGGCCTTAGGTGTAAAATATTGTTTCTCTAATATTTCCTGATACGAATTAGACGTCATGATTGAATAAAATGATTGTGTCTCGATAATCAACAACCGCCTGCTTCTTTCAGAAATTCAATTGTAAAAAATTTCATATTAAATGCTGTATTTATTCCAAATATTCCAGTCCTAGATAATATATTTCAGTCCTAGATAAGTTATTTATTTTAACACAACAGCTGCAACTCATCAGTGTAATCCGATACTGCCTGGCTGAAATCACTGAAGAGCTGAACACAGCCACGGTGGGGGTGTTTTCTCTTTAAATACAGGCCAGGCTCCTCCAGGTTTGACACACAGAATCTTAAAGACAGTTTTTCTGCACATCTGAACAGCTGCTCAACTCTCTGAAAAAGTAAGTGTTTACTGATTTATTTGCTCCCTGATATTATCATTGTCTGTAACGTATATATTTGTAACATAGTTTTAAACTGTATTTATCGTCGGTATAGATATAGATAAAACGTTCCCCTTTTTATTTAAGATGGAATCCCAATATCCCTGCGATCAATACAGTCCCCTTCTTACAAGCACACCGTTAGGTATTATACCGAATATAATGTACAGAGTATTGGCTCATTCTGATTGTCATTATATTATAAGTAATTTATATTAATTGTATATTCTTGCATTCTTTCTTATTAAAGAGGAGTGTGTGTCTCCCGATTATCGCAATAATTTCGTCACGCCGAATTATGAACTCTTTGAATCCGTAGCTGTGGAACCGTTAGAAGATAATGAGCCTGCTCTTCACCTTATCACAGGTAATTAGATTCTCCTTTTTGCATTTAGATAGGGAAAAATGTAATTGCAACACGGTACCAAGATATTTATCTTTCCTGTATCACATGTAAGAAAGCTATATATAATATATATATATATATATATATATATATATATATATATATATATATATATATATATATATTATCTATGTTAATTCCACACCACAGACAAACACATTTTATACTCCGCAACAACTAAATTTACGCCTACTGCATAAATATGTTTATACTAAGCAAAACATAGGTAGTACGGATAGGTCTTTCTATATTAATTTTACACCATAAATACGGGTTATACCGTAAAACTATAACAGCTATTAACTATTGTATTACACAAATTATGTCATAATAAATATACGGTTAAATTATTAAAACAAATAATGCCGCTAGTCATCAATATAATACTAAATTATTAAAACAGATACACCATAAACAGGGGTTATACCGTAAAACTATATTATACTATGCCAGCTGCTTTAATCCTTTGTATGTAAACACGAACTAAGTGCAATTTCTCATACAGATACTGACACGCATCCATCGGTCTATATGCCGGAAAACTGGTGTGTTCCCGAACCATGTGAAAATCTGGATTCAGACGTCAAGATCATAGATGTCAAGAACACTGTAATTTCACCGCTACCTGATGCTCCTAAAAGACGTGGAAATTCGTTAAGCCGGTGTCTCAAGAATAGAAAAGGTAACGGTTCACTTGAAATACATACGATTCTCACTTTTGTGTAGAAAATCAGTTCTGTGTTAACTAATAGTTATATTTTATTTACATCTGCTAAACTAGTCAGAAAATTCATTTTGAAAAAGAGAATATCTCCGTCTCAAGGAGACCGTTTTGTGTAGAAAATCAATTCTGTGTTAACTAATAGTCATATTGTATTTACATCTGCTAAACTAGTTGCCAGAAAAATTCAATTTGAAAAAGAGAATATCCCCGTCTCAACGAGTTCGAACAATGCGATGTCCATTAAACCAGGAGCTGCGGAGGAGCAATTCCCGGTTCGTACTTGTAAGTATATATCTGGTCTGCTCTATACTGGATTTATGCAAATATTGTTACAACGATTTCATGGATAACTGTCACAGTTAACTTTTCAAATATTACGCAGGATCATGGATAAGTGTCGGCGTGTAGCTTTTCCAATTTTACACCGGTTTCGCGGATAACAGACACTTGTATCTTTTCTTTTAGATACGCCGGATCTTCAACCACGAGTTTTGCAACGGCGTAATTACGGATCTGCACAGAATCAACCACAAAGAGCTAATGCGGCTGTGAGAACAACTCCTCTTTCGCCCATCTGTGTTGTGGATCGTGAGGAAAGCTTCGCGGCACCCAAACACACCGGGAATCCAAGCCCCAAGATTCTACATCAAAAATATAAGAATGTTTCAAGAGAGAGATTTGCATCGCAGAACGCTAGTCCCTGCATAACTCAGGAAGCCAATAGCGCAATCAGCATTCCACGAGTTACTCCTGAAAACAGAGAAAGTGCGCAGCTCGTCGCGGGTAAGAAGAGTAATAACCGGGGCAACATACGTGTGTGTCAAACTGTACAATCTGCAGATACTGCTCTTGCAGGATCTTCTAGCGATTTTGGCACTGTATCACCTCTAAAGAAACGATCAGTATCCCGACCCCGTGTAAGTAAAAAACAGAAAGTTGCTGAACATTCATCTTGCACAGGGAGTCCTGTGTGGGATGATGAACATGTAAAAATGTTTATTGCCATGTCTGCTCAGTACGTCCATACCAAACTCGCACAGATCAAACTAAAATCTTTCTGTGATACGTATGAAAGACTGATAAATGCCTGTCCAACACCTGACATTATCGCCGAGCTATATGATTTTAAACTAAATCTTGCTTGTGTACATACACCACCAGTGAATTTAAATAAATCTAAATCCACCTGACTAAGCTTGGTTGGCTATGGTTTGAAAAAATCCAGAAGATCGCGAGCAGCTAGAAGGGGGCGAAAGACAGTTTACAGCGCTATAACTACACAATATCCCCAGAGGCTGTTACATGATTCAACTACAGTTTTACACACCCAAGACAACCCTGGAAGTGTCAACAGCAGTGCTGATCCAGAAGCTCAGAGCAGTGGGCATCTTGAAACACATACTGAAAATGCGCATGATGCAGCCTCTGTGGGTAATGGTGTTTATGATAATGAAATGTCCGTAGATCGTTCAGACGTTTTACAACATTTTTATCATCATCAAAGGGCTCTCCGCAATTTCAATGGACATATACATACAGATCATTTTAGATTTGTAAATTTGGATCGTGTACAATCATTTGTAGAGGCCGTAAATATTGTTCATGACGGCGTTCAGTCATTACTGGATAGAATCATCAGGGACATTGAACCTGGTGACTTTGTAAGTTAAGGCTTGAATGTGGCGATACTTTAGACCCTATTTTCGCTACAAAACAAACCCGGGAAGATTTTAATTCTGAATCTTTTTTTAAATGTCGTTGCCCGCACACTTCAAAGTAACGTTGAATGTCTAGCATCCAATTCGTTATAGCTAGTCGTCACCATCATTAAAAATAGCGGTGGTGTAAAAAAGGTGCTTGAAATCTATAGCGACCAGTCGGATCATTAAACAAAAGAGGCAGTGGCTGTATGATTTTAACACAACAAAAACACAAACTTTTTATAGCGTGTTTTACAACCGCGTATGTCAGGCTAGAGCTCTATTCGCTGCTGGACCGGTAGTAGGAGAGGTGGCTTTATCACGACACAGATTCAGTTATTTTTGTACAGAGAGATGGTGAGTAGCAACTGCCTTTGGGCGATTACCTGGGGGAACTGACCAGTGAAATAACCGATGGTACACACATCACAGAATTTGTATCCGCGGGCCCCAAAACGTACGGATACAAACTCAACACCGGTAAAACTGTCTTAAAAGTTAGTGGGGATAACACTAAATGTCTGTAACTGTCAATCTATTAATTTCAACAGTCTAAGAGGTCTAGTTCTGGACTACCTGCGCAAATCTGACACAAACTCAGAAAGGTATCGTCGTACAGCAGCCGTCCATTGTGAGAAATAAAAAGTACTGGAGATTGAGACAAGGCCTAATGGATACACGCCTGCAACACCCATTCTCATGCATTCTAGCAGGACCGTCTAATTCTGGAAAGAGCTATTTTGTAAAACAACTGCTATATAATATTGAAACTAATTTTTCTCAGAAACCTGGTAATATTGTTTGGTTTTATTCGTGTTGGCAAAAACTATATGATGAAATCTCTCTCTCTTTTCCCCACGCCAGATTTGTGGATTGTCTGCCGAATACATTCGTAGATGACGAATTATTCCCGCCGGAGAAGGTGAATTTGGCTATTGTTGATGATCTCATGGAGAGTGCTAGTGAAAATTGTGAGATAGAAAAAGCCTTTACCAAGTATGTGCACCACAGAAATCTCAGCATTTTCTACCTGGTACTAAACATATTTTGTCAGGGTAAGAAAAGCAGCACGATAAATTTAAACACAAAATACATGGTGCTTTTTAATTACCCCGAGATAATTTACAAATTTTAACTCTAGCTCGCCAGATGTATCCCGGAAAAACACGTTTTTTCCTAGAAGCTTTTGAGGATGCCACGTGGGAGCCTTATGGGTATTTGCTTGTAGATTTGAGAGCTAATACCCCTGAGGATCTGCGCTTAAGGACCAGGTTGTTTCCACCAGCGTTGCCTGCTGTCTATGTTCAAAAGAAAAACACTTCTAAAAAGTGAATTTTACCCGGTATCAGACATTCTACGCTGTGTGCATTGTGATGTAAAGATGTCTGAGAGATTCCGCCGTAACTGGGCTCTCTTAAAAACTCTGGTGAAAGCAACCCCGGCTGTCAGAAAGTCTATTTTGCGCAATGCAAGCAATGATTTAATTACAGCCATAGGCGAGATTGCTTTAAACATCTTAAAAGGCAGGATTCCGCTGAAAGAGCGTCAAAAAGGCATATTAAAGAAGTGGCGTAAAGCTATAAGAACCCTGAGCGACAGATCTCAGCCCATAAAGAAAAAGAAGCGGCTACTAAAGCAGGCCGGCGGGTTTATCGGCCCTCTTTTAGCTTTTGCAATTCCAATAATAACAAGCCTGCTCGCAGGAAAATAATGGAGCATACAGAGAAAATGTATCTAGTGCCCAAACAGGAGCTAGACAAACTAAGGCCCTGTACTACAGAAAACATACGCGACAGTGTTATTCGGCGGCTTGATGGTGAAATTAGTGCCATTTTACAACGTCGTGACATTCCCGATGATGTGAAAATTAAAATGTATAGCACCGTGCTACAGCGCTACTTGGTACATACGCGACACAGCTCAAAAGAAGTAACGGCTTTAAGTCTCGTTAGCACTCCTGATCCTGATCAGCAACAATTGTCAAATACCGACTCTGATAAAAATCAAGAGGTCGCTGAAATTGTCAGCCATATAAACCAAAGATATAAAAAGAATGCTGAATTTTTACTAAACAGGTTACTGCAGAATAAAAATATTACAGCCTGGAATAATAAAGCCGAATTTATTTTCAAAGGATCCGTAATGCCAGGGTATAACTTACTGGATTTGGTACGTAGTACAACACAGAGTCATGCTCTGTCCGGCAGAAATTTACCACCTTGTTGGGATTCATTTATGCAGGCTATGGCCGAGCTAAATATACCGTCTACAGTTGTGGGTAACCCCGCTACTAGGAACTTTTAGATTAATAAAAAAATTCCAGCAGTGAGACACACGCTGTATCTACACCGCAGAAGCTAGCCCCAACGCCCCGTACAATTCAATCTTTACATTCCCCGTCATTAGGTACCACACGCGGAACTCTGCTACCTAAAAAAAGGTCTCTACTGATGCTACAAACCATGTGGCTCACGATGTAAAGAATGTACTGGATAAATGCTGTACTCGGCTTGTAACACTATATTATTTATTTTGTAAGAAGTGTAATGATGTATTTTCATTGTATTTGTGATACTATTTACTTATTTATTTTGTAAGAAGTGTCCTGATGCATGTTCATTGTACTATTTAATGTTTTCACTTTTTATATTCTGTAAGAATTTTTATATTATTGAAATGTCTTTGAGATGTATTTATTTTACAACAATAAAATCTTTTAAACTTTTTACAATATCGTGTCTTTGCTTTTTTATAAACGTATAAAACACGCCGCTTCATACTTGCGGGTGTTGTAACATGGCCATATACATAATATGCCCATATAATGAGCCTGGTGTTATAAACCACGTGTAAAATGAGAATCCTAGGATATAAAATTATATAATAATATGGCCATATACATAATGTGCCCATATAATGACCCTGGTGTTATAAACCACGTGTAAAATGAGAATCCTAGGATATAAAATTATATAATTGGCACGGTGTGTTATAAAACACAATTTTGCACTATATGTGAACACTGTGAATAAAATACATTGCTCTGATTACAGAATCCAATCACAGCAGCTACATATAAAATGAAAATCTAATATAAAAGCAAATACTGGGATAATAATCACTATCAAATTAACAATATCAAACTGTATCAAAAGGGAAAGCCAGACAAGGAGGGACAGCTCTCTGACAGGGAGGGGAGGGGTTACACACTTTGATACACTTTGATAGGGGCGAGTCCTCCTGTCAAATTGAGTTTGATGAGTAATATGTAAGATACACTACTTATATAGACTCCTCGCCATTGAATTCTTAACACCAAGAAATACAAGTGGTGGAATGATGGAAATCCCAGGATGAAGACGTTACTGATCTGCTAATAATTGAGAAAAGCATTCAATTACATTTTCACAACCTCTAGATTTCTCTAGTCTGGAGTCTGAGCCTCTTGTAGAAATTCTGGCACCTCCAGCCTCGGCCACTTTCACTGAGTTCATTAATGGTCGTCTGATGAAGGTGCTGCTGCTGAGTGTACAAATCATCAGGATCCGCTGCCGGCAGCTCCAGTGTAATCACCGACCAACGTCTTCCCCGATTTTCTCAATGGAGACAAGCCCAGAGACGCTGCCGGCAGCTCCTGTGTGATCACTGACCAATTATTTCCCCAATGTGTTTGATGGCTACGCTGCCAGCAGCTCCTGTGTGATCACCGACCAATGATGTCCCCAATGTGCTTGATGGAGGCAAGACAAGAAATGCCGCCTGCAGCTCCTGTGTATTCACCAACCAATCACATCACCGATGTGCTCGATGGAGACAAGACCAGAGATTCTGCCTGCAGCTCCTGTGTAATCACCGACCAATGTCGTCCCCGATGTGCTCAATGGAGACAAGTCAGGAGACGCTCCCGGCAGCGCCTGTGTGATCACAGACCAATGGCATACCTGATGTGCCCGATTAATTCAAGTCCGGAGACGCTGCTGGCAGCTCCTGTGTACTCACCGACCAATGAAGTCCCTAATGTGCTCGATGGAGGCAAGACAAGAAATGCCGCCTGCAGCTCATGTGTAATCACCAACCAATCACATCACCGATATGCTCAATGGAGACAAGTCAGGAGACGTTGCCGGCAGTGCCTATGTGATCACAGACCAATGGCGTACCTGATGTGCCCGATGAATACAAGTCCGGAGACGCTGCCGGCAGCTCCTGTGTAATCACCGACCAATGACATCTCCGATGTGCCCAATGGAGTCAACTCCAGAGACTCTGCCAGCAGTTCCTGTGAGATTTCTGACCAATAATGTCCCTGATATGCCTGATAGGTACAAGTCCAGAGACTCTGCCGGCAGCTTCTGTGTCATCACTGATCAATGACGTCCCTGATGTGCTCAATGAATACAAGTTCGGAGACCCTGCCAGCAGCTCCTGTGTGATCATCGACCAATGAAGTCCCCGATGTGCTCAATTGGGATGCTGCCGGCAGCTCCTGTGCAATCACTGACCAATGACGTTCCTAATGTGCCTGATGGATACAAGTCGGGAGACGCTGCTGGCAGCTCCTGTGTAATCACTGACCAATGATGCCCCCGATGTGCTCAATGAAGACAAGTCTGGAGATGCTGCCGGCCACTCCTGTGTAATCACTGACCAATGATGTCCCGAATGGAGACAAGTCTGGAGATGCTGTCAGGAGCTCCTGTGTGATTACTGACTAATGACGTCCCCAATGTGCTCGATGGAGACAAGTCCTTAGATGCTGCCAGTAGCTCCTGTGTATTCACCGACCAATGATGTCCCCGATGTCCTTGATCGATACAAGTCCAGAGACGCTGCCGAAATCTCCTGTGTGTTCACTGACCAATGACGCCCTTGATGTGCCCAATGGAGTCAACTCCGTAGACGCTGCCAGCAGCTCCTGTGTACTCACCGACCAATGACGTCCCCGATGTCCTTGATGGAGACAAGTCCGGAGACGCTGCCAGCAGCTCCTTGTGCGATCACCGACCAATAACGTCTTCGATGTGCCCAATGGAGTCAACTCCGGAGACTCTGCCCTAAGCTTCTGTGTGATCACTGACCAATGATGTCCCTGATGTGCTCAATGGAGTCTACTCCGGAGACATTGCTAGCGGCTCCTGTGTTTTCACTGACTAATGACGCCCCTGATGTGCTTAATGGAGACGCTGCCGGCAGCTCCTATGTAATCACTGACCAATGACGTTCCTGATGTCCTTGATTGAGACTCTGCCGGCAGCTCCTGTGTGATCACTGACCAATGATGTGCTCGATGGAGACAAGTCTAAAGACACTGCCTGAAGCTCCTGTGTAATCACCAACCAATGATGTCCCCGATGTACTCAATGGAGACAAGTCCGGAGACATTGCCGGTGGCTCCTGTGTGTTCAATGACTAAAGACGCTCCCAATGTGTTTGATGGAGACGCTGCCAGCAGCTCCTGTGTGATCACCGACCAAAGACATCCCTGATGTGCCCAAGGGATACAACTCAGGAGATGCTGCCGGCAGCTCCTGTATAATCACCGACCAATGACATCCCCGATTGTCCTTGGTGAATACAAGTCTGGAGTCACTGCCGACAACTTCTGTGTGTTCACTTACCAATGACGCCCCCGATGTGCTTGATGGAGACACTGCAGGCAGCTCCTGTGTGATCACCGACCAATGACTTCCTCGATGTGTCCAATTGAGTCAACTCCAGAGACTCTGCTGGCAGCTCCTGTGTGATCACAGACCAATGACGTCCCCAATGTGCTCAATGGAGACAAGTCTAAAGACACTGCCGGCAGCTCCTATGTAATCACCGAGCAATGATGTCCCCAATGTGCTCAATGGAGACAAGTCCGGAGACATTGGCGGCAGCTCCTGTGTGTTCACTGACTGACGCCCCAGATGTGCTTGATGGAGATGCTGCCGGCAGCTCCTGTGTGATCTCTGACCAAATATGTCCCTGATGTGCTCAATAGATACAAGTTCGGAGACTCTGCCGGCAGCTCCTGTGTGATCACCGAGCAATGATGTCCCCAATGTGCTCGAAGGAGGCAAGTTTAGAGATTCTCTGCAGCTACAGGAACATATTCAGGCCACACAGGCTGCTCATAATAGCACCAGCATCACAGCAATTGTAAAGGTTGCATCTGTTGTGAATTCCGTCTGGGCTCCCTCTGGTGGCCTTTAGCGTTACTGCGGGTCTGTAGCAGGGCTCAGCTGCCTCATTTCCTGCTATGCTGGTTCCTATTTAACTCCACCTGGACCTTTACTTGTTGCCTGCTGTCGTTGTATTCAGTACTGGTTCTGATCTCTCTGGACTTCCTTGTGACCTGTCTCCATCCGGAGAAGCTAAGTCTTGCTAGTTCATGTTTGCTCATATTTCTCTTGAAAACGTTTCTCAATATATGATGAGTTCAGTCCAGCTTGCTTATATGTGATTTTTCGCTTGCTGGAAGTTCTGGGGTGCAGAGTGCGCCCCTCACATCGTGAGTCGGTGTGGGGGTTCTTGTATTTTCTGCGTGGATAGTTTTTGATAGTTTTTGTACTGACCGCACAGATCCCTTGCTATCTTCAGTCTATTTAGTGTTAGCGAACCTCATTTGCTTAAACCTGTTTTTCATTACTACATTTGTATTTTCCCCTTAACTCACCGTTATTATTTGTGGGGGGCTGTCTAAACATTGGGGGTTATTTCTCTGAGGCAAGTGAGGCTTTGCTTTCTCTCTAGGGGTAGTTAGTTCCTCAGGCTGTGAAGAGGCGTCTAGGTTTTTAGGTAACGCTCCACGGCTGCCTTTAGTGTGTTTGGATAGGATCAGGGTTGCGGTCAGTATAGTTTCCACATCCCCAGAGCTCATCCTAATATTCAGGTTTATTTATCAGGTCAGTTTTGTGATCCTACCACCGGATCATAACAGTACAGCAGGCCATTAAAAGTGTTGATGCATCGCAAAAGAGGGATAAGAGAAATCCTGAGTTCATTTTTTTTTTCCTCTGCAGTGTGTCTAGCCTCTCTCCTCCCCTTAATCTCTGGGTGGTTCAGAATTCAGCTGCAGCTATGGACATTCAGAGTCTGTCTTCTAGTGTGGATCATCTCACTGCAAGGGTACAAAGCATTCAGGACTTTGTAGTTCACAGTCCTATGTCTGAACCTAAAATACCAATTCCTGAGCTGTTCTCCGGAGACAGATCTAGGTTTTTGAACTTTAAAAATAATTGCAAATTATTCCTTTCTCTGAGACCTCGTTCCTCTGGGGATTCTGTTCAGCAAGTTAAAATTGTTATCTCTTTGTTACGTGGTGACCCTCAAGATTGGGCATTCTCTCTGGCGCCAGGAGATCCTGCATTGCTAAATGTGGATGCGTTTTTTCTGGCGCTTGGATTGCTTTATGAGGAACCAAATCTTGTAGACCAAGCAGAAAAGGTCTTGCTGGCTCTCTCCCAGGGTCAGGATGATGCTGAGGTTTACTGTCAGAAGTTTAGAAAATGGTCTGTGCTCACTCAATGGAATGAGTGTGCCCTGGCAGCGATTTTCAGAAAGGGTCTTTCTGAAGCCCTTAAGGATGTTATGGTGGGGTTCCCCACGCCTGCGGGTCTGAATGAGTCAATGTCTTTGGCCATTCAGATTGATCGGCGTTTGCGGGAGCGCAAACCTGTGCACCATCTGGCGGTATTTTCTGAGCAGAAGCCTGAGTCTATGCAATGTGACAGGATTCTGACCAGAATTGAACGGCAAAATCACAGACGTCAGAATGGGTTGTGCTTTTACTGTGGTGATTCTGCTCATGTTATCTCAGATTGTTCTAAGCGCACAAAAAAACTCCGCTAAGTCTGTCACCATTGGTACTGTACAGCCTAAATTCATTTTGTCTGTTACTTTAATTTGCTCTCTGTCATCCTACTCAGTTATGGCTTTTGTGGATTCAGGTGCCGCCCTGAATTTGATGGATTTGTCTTTTGCCAGGCACTGTGGTTTTAGCTTGGAGCCTTTGCAATTCCCTATTCCACTAAAGGGAATTGATGCCATGCCATTGGCCAAGAATAAACCTCAGTACTGGGCTCAAGTGACCATGTGCATGACTCCTGCACATCAGGAGGTGATTCGCTTTCTTGTGTTACATAATTTGCATGATGTTGTCGTGTTGGGTCTGCCATGGCTGCAGGCTCATAATCCAGTCCTGGATTGGAAAGCAATGTCTGTGTCAAGTTGGGGTTGCCAGGGAATTCATGGCGATGCTCCTTTGGTGTCAATTGCTTCTTCTACTCCTTCTGAAGTCCCTGAATTTTTGTCGGACTACCAGGATGTATTTGATGAGCCCAAGTCCAGTGCCCTACCTCCTCATAGGGATTGTGATTGCGCTATAAATTTGATTCCTGGTAGTAAGTTCCCTAAGGGACGACTTTTTAATTTATCTATGCCAGAACATGCCGCTATGCGGAGTTATATAACGGAGTCTTTGGAGAAGGGGCATATTCGCCCGTCCTCGTCCCCTTTGGGTGCAGGGTTCTTTTTTGTGGCTAAGAAGGATGGTTCTCTGAGACCCTGTATAGATTATCACCTTCTAAATAACATCACGGTCAAATTTCAGTATCCTTTGCCACTGTTGTCCGATCTGTTTGCTCGGATTAGGGGGGCCAGTTGGTTCACCAAGACAGATCTTCGTGGAGCGTATAATCTTGTGCGTATAAAGCAGGGCGATGAATGGAAAACAGCATTTAATACGCCCGAAGGTAATTTTGAGTACTTGGTGATGCCTTTTGGGCTTTCTAATGCCCCTTCTGTGTTCCAGTCCTTCATGCACGACATCTTCCGAGAGTATCTGGATAGATTTATGATTGTGTACCTGGATGATATTTTGGTCTTTTCTGATGATTGGGAATCTCATGTGAAGCAGGTCAGGATGGTATTTCAGGTCCTGCGAGCCAATGCCTTGTTTGTG
Organism: Ranitomeya variabilis; assembly: GCF_051348905.1. Taxonomy (NCBI): domain Eukaryota; kingdom Metazoa; phylum Chordata; class Amphibia; order Anura; family Dendrobatidae; genus Ranitomeya; species Ranitomeya variabilis. The sequence goes on from NC_135234.1 coordinate 7,707,422, forward strand.
AAGGGCTCTAAATGTCTCTTCGGAGTCCAGAAGGTTTCCTTTTTGGGCTTTATTTTTTCTCCTTCTACCATTGAGATGGATCCAGTCAAGGTCCAGGCTATCTATGACTGGACTCAACCTACATCGGTAAAGAGTCTTCAGAAGTTCTTGGGCTTTGCTAATTTTTACCGTCGCTTCATCACTAATTTTTCCAGTGTGGTTAAGCCTTTGACGGATTTGACCAAGAAGGGTTCTGATGTGACGAATTGGTCTCCTGCGGCCGTGGAGGCCTTTCAGGAGCTGAAACGTCGGTTTTCTTCGGCTCCTGTCTTGCGTCAGCCGGATGTCTCTCTTCCCTTCCAGGTCGAGGTTGATGCTTCGGAGATTGGAGCAGGGGCTGTCTTGTCACAGAGAAGCTCTGATGGCTCTGTGATGAGGCCATGTGCTTTCTTTTCAAGAAAGTTTTCGCCTGCCGAGCGGAATTATGATGTTGGTAATCGGGAGTTGTTGGCAATGAAGTGGGCATTTGAGGAGTGGCGACATTGGCTTGAGGGAGCCAAACATCGTGTGGTGGTCTTGACGGATCGCAAGAATTTGACTTATCTTGAGTCTGCTAAACGGTTAAATCCTAGACAGGCTCGATGGTCGCTGTTTTTCTCCCGTTTCGATTTCGTGGTTTCATACCTTCCGGGTTCTAAGAACGTGAAGGCTGATGCCCTTTCTAGGAGTTTTGTGCCTGACTCTCCGGGAGTTTCTGAGCCGGCTGGTATCCTCAGAGAAGGGGTGATTTTGTCTGCCATCTCCCCTGATTTGCGACGGGTGCTGCAGGAATTTCAGGCCAATAGACCTGACCGTTGTCCACCGGAGAGACTGTTTGTCCCGGATAGATGGACCAGTAGAGTCATTTCCGAGGTTCATTCTTCGGTGTTGGCGGGTCATCCGGGGATTTTTGGTACCAGGGATTTGGTGGCTAGGTCCTTCTGGTGGCCTTCCTTGTCGCAGGATGTGCGTTCCTTTGTGCAGTCCTGTGGGATTTGTGCTCGGGCCAAGCCTTGCTGTTCTCGTGCCAGTGGATTGCCTTTGCCCTTGCCTGTCCCGAAGAGGCCCTGGACGCATATTTCCATGGATTTTATTTCGGATCTTCCAGTCTCTCAGAGGATGTCTGTTATCTGGGTGGTTTGTGATCGTTTTTCTAAAATGGTCCATTTGGTGCCCTTGCCTAAGCTGCCTTCCTCCTCTGATTTGGTTCCACTGTTTTTTCAGAATGTGGTTCGTTTGCATGGTATTCCTGAGAACATTGTCTCTGACAGAGGATCCCAGTTTGTGTCCAGATTTTGGCGGTCCTTTTGTGCTAAGATGGGCATTGAATTATCTTTTTCATCGGCCTTCCATCCTCAGACGAATGGCCAAACCGAACGAACTAATCAGACCTTGGAGACTTATCTGAGATGTTTTGTTTCTGCTGATCAGGATGATTGGGTGACTTTTTTGCCATTGGCTGAGTTCGCCCTCAATAATCGGGCTAGTTCTGCTACTTTGGTTTCGCCTTTTTTTTGCAATTCTGGTTTTCATCCTCGTTTTTCCTCAGGTCAGGTTGAGCCTTCTGACTGTCCTGGGGTGGATTCTGTGGTGGATAGGTTGCAGCAGATTTGGAACCACGTGGTGGACAATTTGACGTTGTCACAAGAGAAGGCTCAGCGCTTTGCTAACCGCCGTCGCTGTGTGGGTCCCCGACTTCGTGTGGGGGATTTGGTATGGTTGTCTTCTCATTATGTTCCGATGAAGGTTTCCTCTCCTAAGTTCAAGCCTCGTTTCATCGGTCCTTATAAGATTTTGGAAATCCTCAACCCTGTGTCATTTCGTTTGGACCTCCCAGCATCGTTTGCCATTCACAATGTGTTCCATAGGTCATTATTGCGGAGATATGTGGTGCCTGTGGTTCCTTCTGTTGATCCTCCTGCTCCGGTCTTGGTCGAGGGAGAATTGGAGTATGTGGTGGAGAAGATCTTGGATTCTCGTATTTCGAGACGGAAGCTTCAGTACTTGGTTAAGTGGAAGGGCTATGGTCAGGAGGATAATTCCTGGGTTGTCGCCTCTGATGTCCATGCGGCCGATTTGGTTCGTGCCTTTCATTCGGCTCGTCCTGATCGGCCTGGGGGCTCTGGTGAGGGTTCGGTGACCCCTCCTCAAGGGGGGGTACTGTTGTGAATTCCGTCTGGGCTCCCTCTGGTGGCCTTTAGCGTTACTGCGGGTCTGTAGCAGGGCTCAGCTGCCTCATTTCCTGCTATGCTGGTTCCTATTTAACTCCACCTGGACCTTTACTTGTTGCCTGCTGTCATTGTATTCAGTACTGGTTCTGATCTCTCTGGACTTCCTTGTGACCTGTCTCCATCCGGAGAAGCTAAATCTTGCTAGTTCATGTTTGCTCATATTTCTCTTGAAAATGTTTCTCAATATATGATGAGTTCAGTCCAGCTTGCTTATATGTGATTTTTCGCTTGCTGGAAGTTCTGGGGTGCAGAGTGCGCCCCTCACATCGTGAGTCGGTGTGGGGGTTCTTGTATTTTCTGCGTGGATAGTTTTTGATAGTTTTTGTACTGACCGCACAGATCCCTTGCTATCTTCAGTCTATTTAGTGTTAGCGGACCTCATTTGCTTAAACCTGTTTTTCATTACTACGTTTGTATTTTCCCCTTAACTCACCGTTATTATTTGTGGGGGGCTGTCTAAACATTGGGGGTTATTTCTCTGAGGCAAGTGAGGCTTTGCTTTCTCTCTAGGCGTAGTTAGTTCCTCAGGCTGTGAAGAGGCGTCTAGGTTTTTAGGTAATGCTCCACGGCTGCCTTTAGTGTGTTTGGATAGGATCAGGGTTGCGGCCAGTATAGTTTCCACATCCCCAGAGCTCGTCCTAATATTCAGGTTTATTTATCAGGTCAGTTTTGTGATCCTACCACCGGATCATAACATGCATCTATTCTTTTTGATCACTTGAACGCATGTTTTGAAAGATCTCGGCAGGAGGTTGCTCCAAACTTTGAGAACTTTCTCCAGATCTTCTGTCGATGAGATTTGTGCAGATCCTTCTGTATCTTCATGTAATCACAGACAGATAGGAAATCAGGGCTCTGTGGAACCCGATCATCACCTCTGGGACTCCTCGTTCATAATTACATTGGTTAGTGGTCGGGGGTTGTAGTCTAGCTGCAGAATAAATTTGGATCCAATCCGACAACTCCCTGAACATATTACATGATGGAGAAGCATCTTCTGGATTTCTTAGCATTGAGGACACCATTAATCCTGACCAAATCCATGACTACATTGCCTGTAATACAGCCGCTTTCCAGATCTTCAGGAACAATCGGCTTCTGCTACAGCCGAATACTCCACATTTTACTCCTCAGTCCAGAGAAGCTGCTGACGTCATCTGCACTCGGATCCTATGTTTTTGTGAAGAGTTACAGTAGTGTTCAAAATGCTCTCCGTCCAATATGACTGACCAGATGAATCGCTGTTTTTGTTATGAATTCTATCACCACACATCACACAATTTACCAGTCGGTGCAGTAGATAAGAGCACCACCAGACTCCGCATTCATGATCTGCAGGTTTCTGAGTCTGTGTATAAAGGCTCACACCAATTTGCGAGAAAAACAGACGAACGCAATTTGATAAAAAATCGGATTGCACTCGGACCAATGTTATTCACTAGGTGACATCTCATTTGCAAGTTTTTTCTCAGCCGAAATTGTACTGAGAAAAAAATCACAGCATGCTGTGTATTGCTGCGATTACCGGACGAGACTCTCCAATGTAAGTCAATGGGTGCGAGAAAAAATTCGCACAGCATACGGACCATGTGAGTGCTGTCTGATTTTTACACACCGGTGTTCTTTGATTAGTCAGTAATTTATGAGCGGTGGACAGTAAAATCACACTGACAGGTTAGAATAGAATAGATATATACACTGTGTGCAGAATTATTAGGCAAGTTGTATTTTAGAGGATTATTTTTATTATTGATCAACAACTATGTTCTCAATCAACCCAAAAGACTCAGAAATATCAAAGCTTAGTATTTTTGGAAGTTGGAGTGGTTTTTTTTTTAGATTTGGCTATCTTAGGAGGATATCTGTTTGTGCAGGTCACTATTGCTGTGCAGAATTATTAGGCAACTTAATAAAAACCAAATATCTTCCCATCTCACTTGTTTATTTTCACCAGGTAAACCAATATAACTGCACAAAATTTAGAAATAAACATTTCTGACATGCAAAAACAAAACCCCCCAAAATTAGTGCCCAATATAGCCCCCTTTCTTTATGATGACACTCAGCAGCCTCCATCCATAGATTCTGTCAGTTGCTTGATCTGTTTACGACCAACATTGCGTGCAGCAGCCACCACAGCCTCCAGACACTGTGCCGAGAGGTGGACTGTTTTCCCTCCCTGTAGATCTCACATTTTATGAGGGACCATAGGTTCTCTATGGGGCTCAGATCAGGTGAACAAGGGGCCATGTCATTATTTTTCCTTCTTTGAGACCTTTACTGGCCAGCCACGCTGTGGAGTAGTTGGAGGCATGTGATGGAGCATTGTCCTGCATGAAAATCATGTTTTTCTTGAACGATACCGACTTCTTCCTGTACCACTGCTTGAAGAAGTTGTCTTCCAGAAACTGGCAGTAGGTCTGGGAGTTGATCTTCACTCCATCCTCAACCCAAAAAGGTCCCACAAGTTCATCTTTTTTGATGATACCAGCCCATACCAGTCCCCCACCTCCACCTTGCTGGCGTCTGAGTCGGAGTGGAGCTCTCTGCCCTTTACTGATCCAGCCTCTGGCCCATCCATCTGGCCCATCAAGAGTCACAATCATTTCATCAGTCCATAAAACCTTTGAAAAGTCAGTCTTCAGATATTTCTTGGCCCAGTCTTGACGTTTTATCTTCTGTTTCTTGGTCACAGGTGGTCGTTTTCAGCCTTCCTTACCTTGGCCATGTCCCTGAGTATCGCACACCTTGTGCTTTTTGTTACTCCAGTAATGTTGCAGCTCTGAAATATGGCAAAACTGGTGGCAAATGGCATCTTGGCAGCTTCACGCTTGGTTTTCCTCAATTCATGGGCAGTTATTTTGCGCCTTTTTGCCCAACACTCTTCTAAGGACCCTGTTGGCTATTTGCCATGAAACGCTTGATTGTTCGATGATCACGCTTCAAAAGTTTGGCAATTTCAAGACTGCTGCATCCCCCTGCAAGACATCTCACAATTTTGGACTTTTCAGAGCCGTCAAATCTCTCTTCTGACCCATTTTGCCAAAGGAAAGAAAGTTGCCTAAAAAATTAAGCACACCTTATATAGGTGATGTCATTAGACAACACCCCTCCTCATTACAGAGATGCACATCACCTGATTTACTTAATTGGTAGTTGGCTCTCAAGCCTGAACAGCTTGGAGTAGGACAACATGTATAAAAAGGATCATGTGATCAAAATACAACTTGCCTAATAATTCTGCACACAGAGTACACATAGAATAGGTATGTATATAAATATATATATATATATATATATATATATATATATATATATATATATACATATATATATATATATGTGTGTGTGTGTGTGTTTATATACATACACTGGTCAAAAAAATAAAGCGAACACTTAAACAACAGAATCTAACTCCAAATAATTCAAACTTCTGTGAAATCAAACTGTCCACTTAGGAAGCAACACTGACTGACAATCAATTTCACATGCTGTTGTGCAAATGGAATAGACAACAGATGGAAATTATTGGCAATTATCAAGACCCCCTCAATAAAAGAGTGGTTCTGCAGGTGGGGACCACAGACCACATCTCAGTACCAATGCTTTCTGGCTGATGTTTTGGTCACTTTTGAATGTTGGTTGTGCTTTCACACTCGTGGTAGCATGAGACCAACTCTACAACCCACACAAGTGGCTCAGGTAGTGCAGCTCATCCAGGATGGCACATCAATGCGAGCTGTGGCAAGAAGGTTTGCTGTGTCTGTCAGTGTAGTGTCCAGAGGCTGGAGTCGCTACCAGGAAACAGGCTAGTACACCAGGAGACGTGGAGGGGGCCGTTGGAGGGCAACAACCCAGCAGCAGGACCGCTTCCTCAGCCTTTGTGCAAGGAGGAACAGGAGGAGCACTGCTAGGGCCCTGCAAAATGACCTCCAGCAGGCCACAAATGTGCATGTGTCTGCACAAATGGTAAGAAACCGACTCCGTGAGGATGATCTGAGTGCCCGACGTCCACAGATGGGGGTTGTGCTCACAGCCCAACACCGTGCGGGAAGCTTGGCATTTGCCACAGAACACCAGGATTGGCAAATTCGCCACTGGCGCCCTTTGCTCTTGACAGATGAAAGCAGGTTCACACTGAGCACATGTGACAGACGTGACAGAGGCTGGAGACGTTGTGGAGAGCGATCTGCTGCCTGCAACACCCTTCAGCATGACCGGTTGGCGGATGCTTTAGTCCAGGTCTGGGAAGAGATCCCTCAGGAGACCATCCAACGCCTCATCAGGAGCATGCCTGTTATGATCCCTAGTGGCTGAGGATCACAAATAGATAAGTGATTAAACTAAGGACGAGCTCTAGGGAGATGGTAACTGGACTGATCGCAAATCTGAACCTATCCAAAACAACTAGAGGTAGCCGGTGAACGTGCCTAAAAAATTCCTAGACGTCTCGAGCCAGCCTGAGGAACTAGCTACCCCTAAAGAGAAAGAAAGACCTCGCTTGCCTCCAGAGAAATAATCCCCAAAGATATAGAAGCCCCCAACAAATATTAACGGTGAAGTAAGAAGAAGGCACATACATAGGGATGAAATCAGATTCAGCAAAAGAGGCCCACTAGTACTAGAAAGCAGAAAATAGAGCAGGGGTCTATGCGATCAATAAAAAACCCTTACAAAATATCCATCCTGAGATTTCAAGAACCCACACACCAACTAACGGTGTGTGGGGAGAAACTCAGCCCACTAGAGCAACCAGCAAGCGAGGGAATTACATTTTAGCAAGCTGGAACAGAAAACATGATAAACACTGCTGATCAAAAAATGAGCAAACAAAACTTAGCTTATCCTGGATGGACTGGGAGCAAGGTAGTCAGAAGGAATCTGAGTAGCACTGATTACATTGACAGCCGGCAACAAGTGAAAGAAAAACAGAGCTATATAGGAACCTCCCAGAGGATAACGAACCAGCTGATAGCCAGAGACCAGCAGGATAACAGACAAAGCCACCAGGGGGAGCCCAAAGCAAAAGTCACACCATACCACCAGTGACCACAAGAGGGAGCCTGAACACAGAGTTCACAACAGTACTCCCCCCTTGAGGAGGGGTCACCGAACCCTCATGAAAACCACCAGGGCGATCAGGATGAGCCACATGGAATGCACGAACCAAATCGGCTGCATGAACATCAGAGGCGACAACCCAAGAATTATCCTCCTGACCATAGCCCTTCCATTTAACCAAATACTGGAGCCTCCGTCTAGAAATACGAGAATCCAAGATCTTCTCCACCACGTATTCCAATTCTCCCTCAACCAGCACCGGGGCAGGAGGCTCAACCGGAGGAACCACAGGCACCACATACCTCCGCAACAACGAGCGATGGAACACATTATGAATAGCAAATGATGCTGGGAGGTCCAGACGAAATGACACAGGGCCAAGGACTTCCAGAATCTTATAAGGACCGATAAACCGAGGCTTGAACTTAGGAGAGGAGACCTTCATAGGAACGAAGCGAGAAGACAACCACACCAAGTCCCCAACGCGAAGTCGGGGACCCACACAGCGACGGCGGTTGGCAAAGAGCTGAGCCTTCTCTTGAGACAGCTTCAAATTGTCCACCACATGATTCCAAATCTGATACAACCTATCAACCACAACATCCACTCCAGGACAGTCAGAAGGCTCCACCTGACCCGAGGAAAAACGAGGATGAAACCCCGAATTACAAAAGAAAGGAGAAACCAAAGTAGCAGAACTAGCCCGATTATTAAGGGCAAACTCGGCCAACGGCAAAAAAGTAACCCAGTCGTCCTGATCAGCAGAAACAAAACATCTTAAATAAGTCTCCAAGGTCTGATTAGTTCGCTCGGTTTGGCCATTCGTCTGAGGATGGATGGCCGACGAAAAAGACAAATCAATGCCCAACTTAGCACAAAAGGTCCGCCAAAATCTAGACACAAACTGGGATCCTCTGTCAGAAACAACGTTCTCAGGAATCCCGTGCAAACGAACCACATTTTGAAAAAACAGTGGAACCAACTCGGAGGAGGAAGGCAACTTAGGCAAGGGCACCAAATGGACCATCTTAGAAAAACGATCACACACCACCCAGATGACAGACATTCTCTGAGAGACAGGGAGATCTGAAATAAAATCCATGGAAATGTGCGTCCAAGGCCTCTTCGGGACAGGCAAAGGTAACAGCAAACCACTGGCTCGAGAACAGCAAGGCTTAGCCCGAGCACAAATTCCACAAGACTGCACAAAGGAACGCACATCCCGCGACAAGGAAGGCCACCAAAAAAGACCTGGCCACCAAGTCTCTGGTACCAAATATTCCAGGATGGCCCGCCAACACCGAAGAATGAACCTCGGAGATGTGTTGTGAAATTGGATTCTGGGCTCCCCCGGTGGCCACTTGTGGAATTGAACTTGTGTGCATCATCCCCTCTGTTCACCTGCTCCTATCAGGATGTGGGAGTCGCTATATAACCTTGCTCCTCTGTCAGTTTCTTGCCGGTCAACAATGTAATCAGAAGCCTTCTGTGCTTGTTCCTGCTACTAGACAACTCCCAGCTAAGTTGGACTTTTGTCCTTGTGTGTTTTTGCATTTGGTTCCTGTTCACAGCTGCTGTTTCGTTACTGTGTCTGGAAAGCTCTTGTGATCGGAAATTGCCACTCTGGTGTTATGAGTTAATGCTAGAGTCTTAAAGGAATTTCTGGATGGTGTTTTGATAGGGTTTTCTGCTGGCCATGAAAGTGTCCTTTCTGTCTTCCTGCTATCTAGAAAGCGGACCTCGATTTTGCTAAACCTATTTTCATACTACGTTTGTCATTTCATCTAAAATCACCGCCAATATATGTGGGGGCCTCTGTCTGCCTTTTGGGAAAATTTCTCTAGAGGTGAGCCAGGACTGTCTTTTCCTCTGCTAGGATAAGGTAGTTCTCCGGCTGGCGCTGGGCATCTAGGGTTAAAAAACGTAGGCATGCTACCCGGCCACTTCTAGTTGTGCGGCAGGTTTAGTTCATGGTCAGTATAGTTTCCATCTTCCAAGAGCTAGTTCTCATATATGCTGGGCTATGTTCTCTCGCCATTGAGAATCATGACAGTTTGACCGGCCCAAAAAAGGGTTAAATTACTGGCTGAGAAAGGAGAGAAAAAAGAAGTCTGCTACAATTTTTTTTTTTTTTTTCCTCTAGTTCTGAGTGTGCTCTTAATTGAATCACTTGCTAGTCTGCCTATACTGCAGCCTTCATCTCTTTCTCTCCTTCTAATCCTTGAATGGCTCTGTGTTCACCTGTTTCAAATGGATCTTCAGAGTGTAGCTACAGGTTTGAATAATCTCGCCACAAAGGTACAAAATTTGCAAGATTTTGTTGTTCATGCACCTATGTCTGAGCCTAGAATTCCTTTGCCTGAATTCTTCTCGGGGAATAGATCTCACTTTCAAAATTTTAAAAATAATTGCAAATTGTTTTTGTCCCTGAAGTCTCGCTCTGCCGGAGACCCTGCACAGCAGGTCAGGATTGTAATTTCCTTGCTCCGGGGCGACCCTCAAGACTGGGCTTTTGCATTGGCACCAGGGGATCCTGCGTTGCTCAATGTGGATGCGTTTTTTCTGGCCTTGGGGTTGCTTTATGAGGAACCTCATTTGGAGCTTCAGGCGGAAAAGGCCTTGATGTCCTTGTCTCAGGGGCAAGATGAAGCTGAAATATACTGCCAAAAATTCCGCAAATGGTCTGTGCTTACTCAGTGGAATGAGTGCGCCCTGGCGGCGATTTTCAGAGAAGGTCTCTCTGATGCCATTAAGGATGTTATGGTGGGGTTCCCTGTGCCTGCGAGTCTGAATGAGTCCATGACGATGGCTATTCAGATCGATAGGCGTCTGCGGGAGCGCAAACCTGTGCACCATTTGGCGGTGTCTACTGAGAAAACGCCAGAAAATATGCAATGTGATAGAATTCTGTCCAGAAGCGAGCGGCAGAATTTTAGACGAAAAAATGGGTTGTGCTTCTATTGTGGTGATTCAACTCATGTTATATCAGCATGCTTTAAGCGTACTAAGAAGCCTGACAAGTCTGTTTCAATTAGCACTTTACAGTCTAAGTTTATTCTATCTGTGACCCTGATTTGTTCTTTGTCATCTATTACCGCGGACGCCTATGTCGACTCTGGCGCTGCTTTGAGTCTTATGGATTGGTCCTTTGCCAAACGCTGTGGGTATGATTTGGAGCCACTGGAGGCTCCGATACCTCTGAAAGGGATTGACTCCACCCCATTGGCTAGTAATAAACCACAATACTGGACACAAGTGACTATGCGTGTTAATCCGGATCACCAGGAGGTTATTCGCTTTCTGGTGCTGTATAATCTACATGATGTTTTGGTGCTGGGATTGCCATGGCTGCAATCTCATAACCCAGTCCTCGACTGGAGAGCTATGTCTGTGTTAAGCTGGGGATGTAAAGGAACTCATGGGGACGTACCTTTGGTTTCCATTTCATCATCTATTCCCTCTGAGATTCCTGAATTCTTGTCTGACTTTCGTGACGTTTTTGAAGAACCCAAGGTTGGTTCACTACCTCCGCACCGGGAGTGCGATTGTGCCATAGACTTGATTCCGGGTAGTAAATACCACAAGGGTCGTTTATTTAATCTGTCTGTGCCTGAACACGCTGCTATGCGAGAATATATAAAGGAGTCCTTGGAAAAGGGACATATTCGTCCTTCGTCATCTCCCTTAGGAGCCGGTTTTTTCTTTGTGTCTAAGAAAGACGGCTCTTTGAGGCCGTGTATTGATTATCGACTTTTGAATAAAATCACGGTTAAATATCAATATCCGTTACCACTGCTTACTGATTTGTTTGCTCGTATAAAGGGGGCCAAGTGGTTCTCTAAGATTGATCTCCGTGGGGCGTATAATTTGGTGCGAATCAAGCAGGGGGATGAGTGGAAAACCGCATTTAATACGCCCGAGGGCCATTTTGAGTATTTGGTGATGCCTTTTGGTCTTTCAAATGCCCCTTCAGTCTTCCAGTCCTTTATGCATGACATTTTCCGCGATTATTTGGATAAATTTATGATTGTGTATCTGGATGATATTCTGATTTTTTCGGATGACTGGGACTCTCATGTCCAGCAGGTCAGGAGGGTTTTTCAGGTTTTGCGGTCTAATTCCTTGTGTGTGAAGGGTTCTAAGTGTGTTTTTGGGGTTCAAAAGATTTCTTTCTTGGGATACATTTTTTCCCCCTCTTCCATCGAGATGGATCCTGTCAAGGTTCAGGCTATTGGTGATTGGACGCAACCCTCTTCTCTTAAGAGTCTTCAGAAATTTTTGGGCTTTGCTAACTTTTATCGTCGATTTTATTGCTGGTTTTTCTGATGTTGTAAAACCATTGACTGATTTGACTAAGAAGGGTGCTGATGTTGCTGATTGGTCCCCTGATGCTGTGGAGGCCTTTCGGGAGCTCAAGCGCCGCTTTTCTTCCGCCCCAGTGTTGCGTCAGCCTGATGTTGCTCTTCCTTTTCAGGTTGAGGTCGACGCTTCTGAAATCGGAGCTGGGGCGGTGTTGTCGCAGAGAAGTTCCGACTGCTCCGTGATGAGACCTTGTGCTTTTTTTTCCCGTAAATTTTCGCCCGCCGAGCGGAATTATGATATTGGGAATCGGGAGCTTTTGGCCATGAAGTGGGCTTTTGAGGAGTGGCGTCACTGGCTTGAGGGGGCCAGACATCAGGTGGTGGTATTGACTGACCACAAAAATTTAATTTACCTTGAGTCTGCCAGGCGCCTGAATCCTAGACAGGCGCGCTGGTCGTTGTTTTTCTCTCGGTTTAATTTTGTGGTGTCGTACCTACCGGGTTCTAAGAATGTTAAGGCGGATGCCCTTTCTAGGAGTTTTGAGCCTGACTCCCCTGGTAATTCTGAGCCCACAGGTATCCTTAAAGATGGAGTGATATTGTCTGCCGTTTCTCCAGACCTGCGGCGGGCCTTGCAGGAGTTTCAGGCGGATAGACCTGATCGTTGCCCACCTGGTAGACTGTTTGTTCCGGATGATTGGACCAGTAGAGTCATCTCTGAGGTTCATTCTTCTGCGTTGGCAGGTCATCCTGGAATCTTTGGTACCAGGGATTTGGTGGCAAGGTCCTTCTGGTGGCCTTCCCTGTCACGAGATGTGCGAGGCTTTGTGCAGTCTTGTGACGTTTGTGCTCGGGCCAAGCCTTGTTGTTCTCGGGCTAGTGGATTGTTGTTGCCCTTGCCTATCCCGAAGAGGCCTTGGACGCACATCTCGATGGATTTTATTTCGGATCCGCCTGTTTCTCAGAAGATGTCTGTCATCTGGGTGGTGTGTGACCGTTTCTCTAGGATGGTCCATCTGGTTCCCTTGCCTAAGTTGCCTTCTTCTTCCGAGTTGGTTCCTCTGTTTTTTCAAAATGTTGTTCGTTTGCATGGTATTCCTGAGAATATCGTTTCTGACAGAGGGACCCAATTCGTGTCTAGATTTTGGCGGGCATTCTGTGCTAGGATGGGCATAGATTTGTCTTTTTCGTCTGCTTTCCATCCTCAGACTAATGGCCAGACCGAGCGGACTAATCAGACCTTGGAGACATATTTGAGGTGTTTTGTGTCTGCGGATCAGGATGATTGGGTTGCTTTTTTGCCTTTGGCGGAGTTCGCCCTCAATAATCGGGCCAGCTCTGCCACCTTGGTGTCCCCGTTTTTCTGTAATTTGGGGTTTCATCCTCGATTTTCCTCCGGTCAAGTGGAATCTTCGGATTGTCCTGGAGTGGATGCTGTGGTGGAGAGGTTGCATCAGATTTGGGGGCAGGTGGTGGACAATTTGAAGTTGTCCCAGGAGAAGACTCAGCTTTTTGCCAACCGCCGTCGTCGTGTTGGTCCTCGGCTTTGTGTTGGGGACTTGGTGTGGTTGTCTTCTCGTTTTGTCCCTATGAGGGTTTCTTCTCCTAAGTTTAAGCCTCGGTTCATCGGCCCGTACAAGATATTGGAGATTCTTAACCCTGTGTCCTTCCGTTTGGACCTCCCTGCATCCTTTTCGATTCATAATGTTTTTCATCGGTCATTGTTGCGCAGGTATGAGGTACCGGTTGTGCCTTCCGTTGAGCCTCCTGCTCCGGTGTTGGTTGAGGGTGAGTTGGAGTACGTTGTGGAAAAGATCTTAGACTCTCGTGTTTCCAGACGGAGACTCCAGTATCTGGTCAAATGGAAGGGATACGGTCAGGAGGATAATTCTTGGGTCACTGCCTCTGATGTTCATGCCTCCGATCTTGTCCGTGCCTTTCATAGGGCTCATCCTGATCGCCCTGGTGGTTCTGGTGAGGGTTCGGTGCCCCCTCCTTGAGGGGGGGGTACTGTTGTGAAATTGGATTCTGGGCTCCCCCGGTGGCCACTTGTGGAATTGAACTTGTGTGCATCATCCCCTCTGTTCACCTGCTCCTATCAGGATGTGGGAGTCGCTATATAACCTTGCTCCTCTGTCAGTTTCTTGCCGGTCAACAATGTAATCAGAAGCCTTCTGTGCTTGTTCCTGCTACTAGACAACTCCCAGCTAAGTTGGACTTTTGTCCTTGTGTGTTTTTGCATTTGGTTCCTGTTCACAGCTGCTGTTTCGTTACTGTGTCTGGAAAGCTCTTGTGATCGGAAATTGCCACTCTGGTGTTATGAGTTAATGCTAGAGTCTTAAAGGAATTTCTGGATGGTGTTTTGATAGGGTTTTCTGCTGACCATGAAAGTGTCCTTTCTGTCTTCCTGCTATCTAGAAAGCGGACCTCGATTTTGCTAAACCTATTTTCATACTACGTTTGTCATTTCATCTAAAATCACCGCCAATATATGTGGGGGCCTCTGTCTGCCTTTTGGGAAAATTTCTCTAGAGGTGAGCCAGGACTGTCTTTTCCTCTGCTAGGATTAGGTAGTTCTCCGGCTGGCGCTGGGCATCTAGGGTTAAAAAACGTAGGCATGCTACCCGGCCACTTCTAGTTGTGCGGCAGGTTTAGTTCATGGTCAGTATAGTTTCCATCTTCCAAGAGCTAGTTCTCATATATGCTGGGCTATGTTCTCTCGCCATTGAGAATCATGACAGAGATGACTCTGTTGGTCCATCTATCCGGGACAAACAGTCTCTCCAGTGGACAGCGATCAGGTCTATCCGCCTGAAACTCTTGCAGCACACGTCGCAAATCTGGGGAGATGGCAGACAAAATCACCCCTTCTCTAAGAATACCAGCCGGCTCTGAATCTCCAGGAGAGTCAGGCACAAAACTCCTAGAAAGAGCATCAGCCTTCACATTCTTTGAACCAGGCAGGTACGAAACCACGAAATCAAAACGAGAGAAAAACAACGACCAACGAGCCTGTCTGGGATTCAGCCGCTTGGCCGACTCGAGATAGATCAAATTCTTGTGATCAGTCAAGACCACCACACGATGCTTAGCTCCCTCGAGCCAATGTCGCCACTCCTCAAATGCCCACTTCATAGCCAACAACTCCCGATTACCGACATCATAATTCCGCTCGGCAGGCGAAAACTTTCTTGAAAAGAAAGCACATGGCTTCATCACAGAGTCATCGGAGCTTCTCTGCGACAAAACAGCCCCCGCTCCAATCTCGGAAGCATCAACCTCCACCTGGAAGGGAAGTGAGACATCTGGCTGACATAAGACCGGAGCCGAAGAAAACCGGCGCTTCAGCTCCCGAAAGGCCTCCACAGCCGCAGAGGACCAATTAGTCACATCAGAACCTTTCTTGGTCAAATCCGTCAAAGGCTTAACAACACCAGAAAAATTAGCTATGAAGCGACGGTAAAAATTAGCAAAACCCAAGAACTTCTGAAGACTCTTAACCGATGTAGGCTGCGTCCAGTCATGAATAGCCTGAACCTTGACTGGGTCCATCTCAATAGTAGAAGGAGAAAAAATGAAACCCAAAAAAGAAATCTTCTGGACTCCAAAAAGACATTTTGAGCCCTTCACAAATAAAGCATTGTCACGCAGGACCTGAAAGACCATCCTGACCTGCTTAACATGAGACTCCCAATCATCCGAAAAAAACAGAATATCATCCAGATACACAATCATAAACGTATCCAGATATTCACGGAAGATGTCGTGCATAAAGGACTGAAAGACTGAAGGAGCATTAGAAAGTCCAAAAGGCATCACCAGGTACTCAAAATGGCCTTCAGGCGTATTAAATGCAGTTTTCCATTCATCACCCTGTTTTATACGCACAAGGTTATACGCACCACGAAGATCTATCTTGGTGAACCAACTAGACCCCCTAATGCGACCAAACAAATCAGTTAACAATGGCAAAGGATACTGAAATTTGACCGTGATTTTATTCAAAAGGCGATAATCAATACAAGATCTCAGGGAACCATCCTTCTTAGCCACAAAAAAGAATCCCGCACCAAGAGGGGAAGAGGACGGGCGAATATGTCCCTTCTCCAAAGACTCCTTTATATAACTCCGCATGGCAGCATGCTCCGGCACAGATAAATTGAAAAGTCGTCCCTTAGGAAACTTACTACCAGGAATCAAATTTATAGCACAATCACAGTCCCTATGAGGAGGTAGAGAATTGAGTTTGGGCTCCTCAAATACATCCTGGTAGTCTGACAAAAACGTAGGGACTTCAGAAGGAGTGGACGAAGCAATTGACACCACAGGAGCGTCACCATGAATTCCCTGACAACCCCAACTTGACACAGACATAGCTTTCCAATCCAGGACTGGATTATGAGTCTGCAACCATGGTAGACCCAACACGACAACATCATGCAAATTATGCAATACAAGAAAGCGAATCACCTCCTGATGAACAGGAGTCATGCACATGGTCACTTGTGTCCAGTACTGAGGTCTATTCGTGGCCAATGGCGTAGAGTCAATTCCCCTTAGTGGAATAGGGAATTTTAAAGGCTCCAAATCAAAACCACAGCGCCTGGCAAATGACCAATCCATCAGACTCAGGGCAGCACCTGAATCTACAAAGGCATTAACCGGGTAAGATGACAGGGAACAAATCAGGGTAACAGACAAAATGAACTTAGGCTGTAAAGCACCAATGGTGACAGATTTATCAACCTTTTTTTGCGCTTAGAGCATGCTGAGATAACATGAGCTGAGTCACCACAGTAAAAGCACAACCCATTTTGCCGTCTATAATTTTGCCGTTCACTTCTGGTCAGAATTCTGTCACATTGCATAGATTCAGGTGTCTGTTCAGAAGACACCGCCAAATGGTGCACAGGTTTGCGCTCCCGCAACCGCCGATCAATCTGAATGGCCAGAGTCATTGACTCATTCAGACCTGCAGGCGTAGGGAACCCCACCATGACATTCTTAATGGCTTCAGAAAGACCTTCTCTGAAATTTGCAGCCAGGGCACACTCATTCCACTGAGTAAGCACCGACCATTTCCGAAATTTCTGGCAGTACACCTCTGCTTCATCTTGCCCCTGCGAGAGGGCCAATAACGCTTTTTCAGCCTGGTTCTCAAGATTAGGTTCCTCATAGAGCAATCCAAGGGCCAGAAAAAACGCATCCACACTGAGCAATGCAGGATCCCCTGGCGCCAATGCGAAGGCCCAATCTTGAGGGTCACCACGCAAAAAGGAAATAATAATCCTAACTTGCTGAACGGCATCACACAGAGGAACGAGGTTTCAAAGAAAGAAACAACTTACAATTGTTTTTAAAATTCAGGAACCTAGATCTATCTCCAGAAAACAACTCCGGAATAGGTATCCTAGGCTCAGACATAGGACTGTGAACAACAAAATCCTGAATACTTTGAACTCTAGCAGCAAGATGATCCAGACTGGAAGCCAAGCTCTGGACATCCATGTCAGCAGCTGAACTCAGAGCCACACCAAGATTAAGAGGAGGAGAGAAGCTAGCCACAGCAGCTAGACACACGGCAACAACAAGAAAAAAAAAAAAAAATTCTCAAGGCTTCTTTTCTCCTGCTTCTGCCATGCAATTAACACTTTGCGGGCCGGCTGTACTGTTATGATCCCTAGTGGCTGAGGATCACAAATAGATAAGCAAGTGATTAAACTAAGGACGAGCTCTAGGGAGATGGTAACTGGACTGATCGCAAATCTGAACCTATCCAAAACAACTAGAGGTAGCCGGTGAACGTGCCTAAAAAATTCCTAGACGTCTCGAGCCAGCCTGAGGAACTAGCTACCCCTAAAGAGAAAGAAAGACCTCGCTTGCCTCCAGAGAAATAATCCCCAAAGATATAGAAGCCCCCAACAAATATTAACGGTGAAGTAAGAAGAAGGCACATACATAGGGATGAAATCAGATTCAGCAAAAGAGGCCCACTAGTACTAGAAAGCAGAAAATAGAGCAGGGGTCTATGCGATCAATAAAAAACCCTTACAAAATATCCATCCTGAGATTTCAAGAACCCACACACCAACTAACGGTGTGTGGGGAGAAACTCAGCCCACTAGAGCAACCAGCAAGCGAGGGAATTACATTTTAGCAAGCTGGAACAGAAAACATGATAAACACTGCTGATCAAAAAATGAGCAAACAAAACTTAGCTTATCCTGGATGGACTGGGAGCAAGGTAGTCAGAAGGAATCTGAGTAGCACTGATTACATTGACAGCCGGCAACAAGTGAAAGAAAAACAGAGCTATATAGGAACCTCCCAGAGGATAACGAACCAGCTGATAGCCAGAGACCAGCAGGATAACAAACAAAGCCACCAGGGGGAGCCCAAAGCAAAAGTCACACAATACCACCAGTGACCACAAGAGGGAGCCTGAACACAGAGTTCACAACACATGCCCAGGCCTTGTAGGGCGATCATACAGGTACGTGGATGCCACACACACTACTGAGCATCATGTCCTTGTCTTGAGACATTTCCACTGAAGTTGGATCAGCCTGTAACTTCATTTTCCACATCATTCCAACTCCAGACCTCCGTGGGATATTAGTTGTGGTTTACATTGATAATTTTTAGGTTTTATTGTTCTCAACACATTCCACTATGTAATGAATAAAGATTTACAACTGGAATATTTCATTCAGTGATATCTAGGATGTGGGATTTTAGTGTTCCCTTTGTTTTTTTGAGCAATATATATATATATATATATATATATATATATATATATATATATATATATATATATATATATATATATATGTCAGTGACACACATATTATTATTGTTATTCATTTATATAGCACCATTAATTCCATGGTGCTGTACATGAGAAAGGGGTTACATACAGAGTTATAGATATCGTTTACAGTAAACAAGTTTACAGTGACAGACTGGTACAGAGGGGAGAGGACCCTGTCCTTGCAGACTTACATTCTATGGGATAGTGGGGAAGAGGCAGAAGGTAAGGGGCGAGGCGGCGGCTCTGGCAATGGCGAGGCGGCGGCTCTGGCGAGGCGGCGGCTCTGGCGATGGCAAGGCGGCAGAATGGTTATTGCAGGCTGTAGGCTTTCTTGAAGAGATGGGTTTTCAGGTTCCGTCTGAAGGATCCGAGGGTGGTGGATAATCGGACGTGTTGAGGCATGGATATCCAGAGGATGGGGGATATTCAGGAGAAATCTTGGAGGCGGTTGGGTGAGGTACGAATAAGTGTGGTGGAGAGTAGGAGGTCTGGGGAGGATCGGAGATTACGTGAGGGAAGGTATTGGGAGATTAGTTCAGAGATATAGGGAGGGGACAGGTTGTGGATGGCTTTGTAGATCAGTGTTAGTATTTTGAACTGGATTCGTTGGGGGATTGGGAGCCAGTGGAGGGATTTGCAGAGGGGAGAAGCAGGGGAGTAGCGAGGAGAGAGATGGATTAGCCGGGCAGTAGAGTTGAGGACAGACTGGAGTGGTGCAAGAGAGTTAGCGGGGAGGCCGCAAAGGAGGGTATTGCAGTAATCAAGGTGGGAGATGATGAAGGCATGCACAAGAGTTTTGGTAGATTGTGGGCTGAAGAAGGAACGGATTCTGGCAATACATTTGAGTTGGAGGCGACAGAAGGTGGCAAGAGTTTGGACGTGCGGTTTGAAGGACAGGGCAGAGTCGAGAGTTACCCCGAGGCAGCGGATTTCAGGTGCGGGAGAGAACGTGATGCCGTTTACCATAATAGACAGATCAGGTAGGGGGGATACGCGAGCTGATGGAAAGATGATGAGTTCGGTTTTGTCTACATTGAATTTTAGGAAGCGAGAGATGAAGAAGGAGGATATGGCTGACAGACACTCCGGGATTTTGGACAGAAGAGAGGTGACATCTGGGTCAGAGAGGTAGATCTGAGTGTCGTCCGCATACAGGTGGTACTGGAAGATATGGGACTTTGAGTTGTCCTAGGCCAAGGGTATATATGGAAAAAAGTAGGGGCCCCAGGACAGAGCCTTGAGGGACTCCAACAGAGAGAGGGCTGGATGAGGAGGTAGTGTGGGAGTGGGAGACGCTAAATGTGCGGTCGGAAAGGTATGAGGAGATCCAGGACAGGGCAAGGCCTTTGATGCCAATTGAAGAAAGAATCTGTAGCAGTAGGCAGTGATCGACTGTGTCGAAAGCAGAGGACAGGTCAAGAAGGAGGAGGAAGGAGAACTGTCTGTTAGCTTTGGCTGTGAGTCATTAGTAATTTTTGTCAGGGCAGTTTCGGTGGAGTGGTGGGGGTGGAAGCCAGCCATATATATATCTTTATATTTCATAGAGAGTTAGATAGCAGAATAGCCGATAATTAATTTGTCGGCTTCTGTAAAATCATTGCAGAAGCCGGCAGGAGACATGGATTACATACAGTAATCCATTGCAGTTAGATTTATAGTTGTCAGTGTCTAATACTGTTAGTAGTTTGTGTGTGTCAAATTTGGGACCTGTATGTATTTAATAAAATAATTTTTTCACTAAAAAAAATGGAATTGGCTCTCGCGCAATTGTCTGCACCAGAGAGGGAAAGCCAGTGACTGAGGGCAGATATTAATAGCCTAGAGAGGGACCATGTTTATTACCCCCCTGGCTAAAAACATCTGCCCCGAGCCACCCCAGAAAAGGCACATCTGTAAAGGTACCGTCACACTCAGCAACTTTGCAAAGAGAACGACAACGATCCGTGACGTTGCAGCGTCCTGGATAGCGATCTCGTTGTGTTTGACACGCAGCAGCGATCTGGATCCCGCTGTGCCATCGCTGGTCGGAGCTAGAAGTCCAGAACTTTATTTCGTCGCCAGGTCGGCGTGTATCGTCATGTTTGACATCAAAAGCAACGACGCCAGCAACGAGCATCAACCAGCGAGAACGAGAAGTGAGTCGCCGTTATGTCACTGGATCGCTCCTGCATCGTTCTGGAGTTGCTGTGTTTGACATCTCTACAGCGACCTAAACAGCGACGCTCCAGTGATCTAGTTTAGGTCGGCTCGTTGTCTATATCGCCACAGCGTCGCTGAGTGTGACGGTACCTTAAGATACGCCTATTCTGGCACTTAGCAACTCTCTTCCCACTGCCCTGTAGCGGTGGCATGTGGGGTAATAAGGGGTTAATATCACCTTGCTATTGTAAGGTGACATTAAGCCGCCTTAGTAATGAAAAGGTGTCAATAACAAATATCCATTACTAATCCTAAAGTTTGTAAAGGGTTAAATAAACACACACACAGGCAGAATAAAGTGTTTTAATGAAATAAAACACTAAACACCGTTTAACCATTTTATTCTTACTGGTAATCCATGAAAAAATGATTTTATTAAATACATACAGATCCCAAATTTTACACACACACTACTAACAGTATTAGTCACTGACATCTATAATTCTAACGGTTCTGCAATGGTTTACTGTATGTAGTTCATGTCTCCTATCCTGTTGGCTTCTGCAACAATTTTGCAGAAGTCGACAAATGAATTATCGGCTATTCTGCTATCTATCTGTCTATGAAATATAAAGATATATATATATGTGTGTTTTACGGACATATATATATGCCGTATATATATATATATATATATATATATATATATATATATATATATATATACACCTATACTATGTGTATATATCTATTCTATCCTAACCTATTCTATACTGTACGCGGCATCTGCCGGCTTGTAACCAATCTATCATCTATCTAATATCTATCTATCATCTATTATCTATCTATCTATACATATATCTATCTATTATCTATCATCTATCTAATATCTATCATCTATTATCTATCTATTATGTATCATCTATCATCTATCTGTCTATTATCGATCTATCATCTATCTATCTATTATCTATCATCTATCTATCATCTATCTAATATCTATCATCTATCTATTATCTATCTATTATCTATCATCTATCTATCATCTATCTATTATCTATCATCTATCTATCATCTATCTAATATCTATCATCTATCTATCATCTATCTATTATCTATCATCTATCTATCATTTATCTATTATCTATCATCTATCTATTATCTATCATCTATCATCTGTCTATTACCTATCTATCATCTATCTATTTATCTATCTATCATCTATCTATTATCTATCATCTATCTAATATCTATCTATTATCTATCTATACATATATCTATCTATTATCGATCATCTATCTAATATCTATCTATTATCTATCATCTATCTATCATCTATTATCTATCTATTATTTATCATCTATTATCTATCTGTCTATTATCGATCTATCATCTATCTATCTATTATCTATCTATTATCTATCATCTATCTATCATCTATCTAATATCTATCTATCATCTATCTATCTATCTATCTATCTATCTATCTATCTATCTATCTATCTATCTATCATGTATTATCTATCTATCATCTATCTATCTATCTATCTATCTATCATGTATTATCTATCTATCATCTATCTATTATCTATCTATCTATCTATCTATCTATCTATCTATCTATCTATCTATCATCTATCTAATATCTATCTATCATCTATCTATCTATCATGTATTATCTATCTATCATCTATCTATCTATCTATCTATCTATCTATCATGTATTATCTATATTTCATCTATCTATACATCTATCTATTATCTATCTATTATCTATCTTCTATCTATCTTCTATCTATCATCTATCTATTATCTATCTATTTATCTATCTATCTATCTATCTATCTATCTATCTATCTATCTATCTATCTATCTATCTATCTATCTATCATACATACATATATGTTTTGAAGATTATTTGGTTTTTAAATGATGTGTACAGTTGTATTTTACAAAGCGATTTTAACATGAGCTTTTTCATAGAGAGAACTGCTGGATGTAAAACCTCATGTTAAAATCGCTTTGCATACTAATTGCATACACATCTCATACGAATGTTCCATGGAAAAATCACACGGAAATCGCATGACACTTGCATAGCACTCATCCGTTTTTTCAGTCTGGATATCAGGCCGGTTTTTTTCTCGCAAATGGGTATGAGCCCTTAGGCTGGGGTGCAATGCGAGAACCTCGCACAAGTCTCGCATCAATACCCGGCACTATAGAAATACATGTATCTGCACACTCCGGTCCTGAGTGCCGGCGGCAGTGCCAGGTATTGATGTGAGACTCGTGCGAGTTTCTCACGTTGCACTCGCAAGTGTGACCCCGGCATTATACTAATTGTGAGGCGGTGATCACAATAATATCAGTGTGGAGATCAATCAGTGCTTCCATCATTCTGTGAAGAGACAGGTGTGAATCCGGTGGCCCTTACCTAAGGGTGATGCCAGGACATGTCGTACATGCATTTCTCCTGGAAAGCCTGAGGAATATGGGGCGCCCAAGACATTGCTCAGAAGAACAGCAGTCTGTGATTAAAGAGTTGAATTGAGAGGTTAAAACGTATACAGAAGTGCAGACAATGATCGGCGGTTCAGTTACAATGATCACCAATGCTTTATAATGGAAACCAAACCAGAGAGACGAGGAAGAAAGCGGAAGAATACTATTCTAATGGATGAAAGAATGACCAGAATGGGAAAGGCTCTGCCAGTGATCGGCTCCAGGATGATCACAGTCTCACGTTACCAATGATCGGCTCCAGGATGATCACAGTCTCATGTTACCAATGATCTGCTCCAGGATGATCACAGTCTCATGTTACCAATGATCGGCTCCAGGATGATCACAGTCTCACGTTACCAATGATCGGCTCCAGGATGATCACACACAGTCTCACGTTACCAATGATCGGCTCCAGGATGATCACAGTCTCATGTTACCAATGATCGGCTCCAGGATGATCACAGTCTCACGTTACCAATGATCGGCTCCAGGATGATCACACACAGTCTCACGTTACCAATGATCGGCTCCAGGATGATCACAGTCACACGTCACCAATGATCGGCTCCAGGATG
Source organism: Ranitomeya variabilis (assembly GCF_051348905.1). Classification (NCBI taxonomy): domain Eukaryota; kingdom Metazoa; phylum Chordata; class Amphibia; order Anura; family Dendrobatidae; genus Ranitomeya; species Ranitomeya variabilis. The sequence goes on from NC_135234.1 coordinate 7,731,066, forward strand.
ATCACACACAGTCTCACGTTACCAATGATCGGCTCCAGGATGATCACAGTCTCACGTTACCAATGATCGGCTCCAGGATGATCACAGTCTCACGTTACCAATGATCGGCTCCAGGATGATCACAGACAGTCTCACATTACCAATGATCGGCTCCAGGATGATCACACACAGTCTCATGTTACCAATCATCAGCTCCAGGATGATCACACACAGTCTCATGTTACCAATCATCGGCTCCAGGATGATCACACACAGTCTCACGTTACCAATGATCGGCTCCAGGATGATCACAGTCTCATGTTGCCAATGATCGTCTCCAGGATGATCACAGAGTCTCACGTTACCAATGATCGGCTCCAGGATGATCACAGACAATCTCACGTTACCAATGATCGGCTCCAGGATGATCACAGACAGTCTCACATTACCAATGATCGGCTCCAGGATGATCACAGTCTCACGTTACCAATGATCGGCTCCAGGATGATCACAGACAGTCTCACGTTACCAATGATCGGCTCCAGGATGATCACAGTCTCACGTTACCAATGATCGGCTCCAGGATGATCACAGACAGTCTCACGTTACCAATGATCGGCTCCAGGATGATCACAGTCTCACGTTACCAATGATCGGCTCCAGGATGATCACAGACAGTCTCACATTACCAATGATCGGCTCCAGGATGATCACACACAGTCTCATGTTACCAATCATCAGCTCCAGGATGATCACACACAGTCTCATGTTACCAATCATCGGCTCCAGGATGATCACACACAGTCTCACGTTACCAATGATCGGCTCCAGGATGATCACAGTCTCATGTTGCCAATGATCGTCTCCAGGATGATCACAGAGTCTCACGTTACCAATGATCGGCTCCAGGATGATCACAGACAATCTCACGTTACCAATGATCGGCTCCAGGATGATCACAGACAGTCTCACATTACCAATGATCGGCTCCAGGATGATCACAGTCTCATGTTGCCAATGATCGTCTCCAGGATGATCACAGAGTCTCATGTTACCAATGATCGGCTCCAGGATGATCACAGACAGTCTCACGTTACCAATGATTGGCTCCAGGATGATCACACACAGTCTCATGTTACCAATGATCGGCTCCAGGATGATCACACACAGTCTCACGTTACCAATGATCGGCTGCAGGATGATCACAGACAGTCTCATGTCATGAGTGATCGGTTCCAGGATGATCACAGTCTCACGTTACCAATGATCGGCTCCAGGATGATCACAGACAGTCTCACGTTACCAATGATCGGCTCCAGGATGATCACACACAGTCTCACATTACCAGTGATCAGTTCCAGGATGTTCACACACAGTCTCATGTTACCAATGATCGGCTCCAGGATGATCAGTCTCACGTTACCAATGATCGGCTCCAGGATGATCACAGTCTCATGTTACCAATCATCGGCTCCAGGATGATCACAGACAGTCTCACGTTACCAATGATCGGCTCCAGGATGATCACAGACAGTCTCACGTTACCAGTGATCGGCTCCAGGATGATCACAGTCTCACATTACCAATGATCGGCTCCAGGATGATCACAGTCTCCAGTTACCCATGATCGGCTCCAGGATGATCACAGTCTCATGTTACCAATGATCGGCTCCAGGATGATCACAGTCTCACATTACCAATGATCGGCTCCAGGATGATCACAGACAGTCTCACGTTACCAGTGATCGGCTCCAGGATGATCACACACAGTCTCACGTTACCAATGATCGGCTCCAGGATGATCACAGTCTCACGTTACCAATGATCGGCTCCAGGATGATCACACACAGTCTCATGTTACCAATGATCGGCTCCAGGATGATCACAGACAGTCTCACGTTACCAATGATCGGCTCCAGGATGATCACAGACAGTCTCACGTTACCAATGATCGGCTCCAGGATGATCACACACAGTCTCATGTTACCAATGATCGGCTCCAGGATGATCACAGTCTCACATTACCAATGATCGGCTCCAGGATGATCACACACAGTCTCACGTTACCAGTGATCGGCTCCAGGATGATCACAGACAGTCTCACGTTACCAGTGATCGGCTCCAGGATGATCACACACAGTCTCACGTTACCAATGATCGGCTCCAGGATGATCACACACAGTCTCACGTTACCAGTGATCGGCTCCAGGATGATCACAGACAGTCTCATGTTACCAATGATCGGCTCCAGGATGATCACACACAGTCTCACGTTACCAGTGATCGGCTCCAGGATGATCACACACAGTCTCACGTTACCAATGATCGGCTCCAGGATGATCACACACAGTCTCACGTTACCAGTGATCGGCTCCAGGATGATCACAGACAGTCTCATGTTACCAATGATCGGCTCCAGGATGATCACAGTCTCACATTACCAATGATCGGCTCCAGGATGATCACAGACAGTCTCACGTTACCAGTGATCGGCTCCAGGATGATCACAGACAGTCTCACGTTACCAATGATCGGCTCCAGGATGATCACAGTCTCATGTTACCAATGATCGGCTCCAGGATGATCACAGACAGTCTCATGTTACCAATGATCGGCTCCAGGAGGATCACAGACAGTCTCATGTTACCAATGATCGGCTCCAGGATGATCACAGTCTCACATTACCAATGATCGGCTCCAGGATGATCACAGACAGTCTCACGTTACCAATGATCGGCTCCAGGATGATCACAGTCTCATGTTACCAATGATCGGCTCCAGGATGATCACAGTCTCATGTTACCAATGATCGGCTCCAGGAGGATCACTGACAGTCTCAAGACACCTGTGAGGACTGTGACAGAAGACGCCTGTGTGACGCTAATCTCTTACCATGAAGTCCCCACAAAGTCCCACTGTTATAAAAAGACATGTAGTGAAGCGGATACAATGTGCTAAAAAACACATCAACTGGAGTATATAGAAATGGAGAAACATTTTGTGGATCAATGAAAATTGTTCTTTTTGGGTCCAAGGGCCGCAGACAGTTTGTCAGATGACCCCCAAACTCTGCATTCGAACTACAGTACCCTCTGCGCACAGTGAAGCCTGGTGGTGAAGCATCATGATATGGGCAGGTTTCTCTTACTATGGTACCGGCCTATTTACCGCACACCAGGGATCATGGACCAGTTTGCAGATATGTATATTATAGTGTACAGATACTGTATATAATAACTATAAAACATCACACAGGAGGTATTATAGAGTGCAGGTGTATAATAAGCATATAATGTCATTCCTAGGTATTATACATCTGGTTATTACACTTCTCTGTCATATAACGGTTCACAGTTTAGTTTTGGTTTCACTTAGTGTTTGTGGTTTGCTATCAGCCTCCTATTCAGAATTTCCTGTCCTTCCTTCTACCGGAACTCGTCCGCATGATGATGGCGTTGAAGTTCAGTGCTGTGTTTCTCCTGCTGCTGAGCATCTTCTGGTGCCGGGGTGAGTGATGGAGTGAAACTGGGAAATGGGAAAGAGCGGGGACCAAGCCAGGGTAAAGGAGAGGAGAAGCGCAGGGACTGAACACGTGAGAGAGGAAGAAGACAGACCATGCCCAGGTGAGAGAGGGGATGAGTGGAGACCGAGCAGGGGTTGATAGGGGGAGAGCGGGAAACAAACGTGGAAAGGGTGAGGGTGGGACCGAGCCTGCGAGAGAAAGGGGAAGAGAAGGAAACTAGCCTGGGGAATAGTGGGGGTCGAACCCAAAGGAAAAATGAGAAGAGCGGGGACCAAGCCTTGTGCAGTGACAAGAATAATGAGGACCAAGTCTGGGGGAAAGAAGAGAAGACCGGGGACCAAGCTTTGGGCATTGACAAGAATAATGAGGACCAAGTCCGGGGGAAAGAAGAGAAGAGCAGGAACCAAGCCTTGGGCAGTGACAAGAATAATGGGGACCAAGTCTGGGGGATAGAAGAGAAGAGCAGGGACCAAGCCGTGGGCAGTGACAAGAATAATGAGGACCAAGTCTGGGAGAAAGAAGAGAAGAGCGGGGACCAAGCCTTGGGCAGTGACAAGAATAATGAGGACCAAGTCTGGGGGATAGAAGAGAAGAGCAGGGACCAAGCCGTGGGCAGTGACAAGAATAATGAGGACCAAGTCTGGGAGAAAGAAGAGAAGAGCGGGGACCAAGCTTTGGGCATTGACAAGAATAATGAGGACCAAGTCTGGGGGAAAGAAGAGAAGACCGGGGACCAAGCTTTGGGCAGTGACAAGAATAATGAGGACCAAGTCCGGGGGAAAGAAGAGAAGAGCAGGAACCAAGCCTTGGGCAGTGACAAGAATAATGGGGACCAAGTCTGGGGGAAAGAAGAGAAGAGTGGGGACCAAGCCTTGGGCAGTGACAAGAATAATGAGGACCAAGTCTGGGAGAAAGAAGAGAAGAGCGGGGACCAAGCCTTGGGCAGTGACAAGAATAATGAGGACCAAGTCTGGGGGATAGAAGAGAAGAGCAGGGACCAAGCCGTGGGCAGTGACAAGAATAATGAGGACCAAGTCTGGGAGAAAGAAGAGAAGAGCGGGGACCAAGCTTTGGGCATTGACAAGAATAATGAGGACCAAGTCCGGCGGAAAGAAGAGAAGAGCAGGTACCAAGTACAGGGGAAAGTGAAAGAGTAAAAACCAAGCCTATTGGACAGGAGGGAATAGCAGGAACCCAGCTCGGTAGGAGGGGAAGAGAGGAGACCGACCCCGATGGAGAGAGGGTAACAGTGTGACAGAACAGGAGAGAGAGGTGAAGAGTGGGGACCAAGCCGGGGGGAGCAAGGTGATGAGAGTTGACCAAACTCAGGGGAAATCATTTTCAAAATTTCTTGCTCTAGAGCTCAACCACATGATCCTGGGGATGAAGTTCAGGGAAGAGAGAGGAAAAGTGTAGACTTGATCCTGATGGAAATAGCGGAAAAACAAGGACCAAGCCTTGGTCACTGAGTGAAAGATGGGGACCAAGCACAGACTACAGAATAAAAGAGCAGGGACCGAGCCCAGGGTAGAGGGGAAAAGCAGCAACCGAGCCCAGTGGAGAGAGTGGAAGAGCGGGGACCAAGACTGATGGAGAGAGAGGGGAAGAGCAGAATGTAACTCAGGATTTGCACAGGATCAGTATTGTATGTACACAGTGACTGCACCAGCAGAATAGTGAGTGCAGCTCTGGGGTATAATACAGGATGTAACTCAGGACCAGTAATGTAATGTATGTACACAGTGACTGCACCAGCAGAATAGTGAGTGCAGCTCTGGAGTATAATACAGGATGTAACTCAGGATCAGTAATGTAATGTATGTGCACAGTGACTGCACCAGCAGAATAGTGAGTGCAGCTCTGGAGTATAATACAGGATGTAACTCAGGATCAGTAATGTATGTACACAGTGACTGCACCAGCAGAATAGTGAGTGCAGCTCTGGGGTATAATACAGGATGTAACTCAGGATCAGTAACATAATGTATGTACACAGTGACTGCACCAGCAGAATAGTGAGTGCAGCTCTGGGGTATAATACAGGATGTAACTCAGGATCAGTAATGTAATGTATGTACACAGTGACTGCACCAGCAGAATAGTGAGTGCAGCTCTGGGGTATAATACAGGATGTAACTCAGGATCAGTAATGTAATGTATGTACACAGTGACTGCACCAGCAGAATAGTGAGTGCAGCTCTGGAGTATAATACAGGATGTAACTCATGATCAGTAATGTAATGTATGTACACAGTGACTGCACCAGCAGAATAGTGAGTGTGCAGCTCTGGGGTATAATACAGGATGTAACTCAGGATCAGTAATGTATGTACACAGTGACTGCACCAGCAGAATAGTGAGTGCAGCTCTGGAGTATAATACAGGAGGTAACTCAGGATCAGTAATGTAATGTATGTACACAGTGACTGCACCAGCAGAATAGTGAGTGCAGCTCTGGAGTATAATACAGGATGTAACTCAGGATCAGTAATGTAATGTATGTACACAGTGACTGCACCAGCAGAATAGTGAGTGCAGCTCTGGGGTATAATACAGGATGTAACTCAGGATCAGTAATGTAATATATGTACACAGTGACTGCACCAGCAGAATAGTGAGTGTGCAGCTCTGGGGTATAATACAGGATGTAACTCAGGATCAGTAATGTAATGTATGTACACAGTGACTGCACCAGCAGAATAGTGAGTGCAGCTCTGGGGTATAATACAGGATGTAACTCAGGATCAGTAATGTAATATATGTACACAGTGACTGCACCAGCAGAATAGTGAGTGTGCAGCTCTGGGGTATAATACAGGATGTAACTCAGGATCAGTAATGTAATGTATGTACACAGTGACTGCACCAGCAGAATAGTGAGTGCAGCTCTGGGGTATAATACAGGATGTAACTCAGGATCAGTAATGTAATGTATGTACACAGTGACTGCACCAGCAGAATAGTGAGTGCAGCTCTGGAGTATAATACAGGATGTAACTCCGGGTCAGTAATGTAATGTATGTACACAGTGACTGCACCAGCAGAATAGTGAGTGCAGCTCTGGGGTATAATACAGGATGTAACTCAGGATCAGTAATGTAATGTATGTACACAGTGACTGCACCAGCAGAATAGTGAGTGCAGCTCTGGAGTATAATACAGGATGTAACTCCGGGTCAGTAATGTAATGTATGTACACAGTGACTGCACCAGCAGAATAGTGAGTGCAGCTCTGGGGTATAATACAGGATGTAACTCAGGATCAGTAATGTAATATATGTACACAATGACTGCACCAGCAGAATAGTGAGTGTGCAGCTCTGGGGTATAATACAGGATGTAACTCAGGATCAGTAATGTAATGTATGTACACAGTGACTGCACCAGCAGAATAGTGAGTGCAGCTCTGGGGTATAATACAGGATGTAACTCAGGATCAGTAATGTAATGTATGTACACAGTGACTGCACCAGCAGAATAGTGAGTGCAGCTCTGGAGTATAATACAGGATGTAACTCAGGATCAGTAATGTAATGTATGTACACAGTGACTGCACCAGCAGAATAGTGAGTGCAGCTCTGGAGTATAATACAGGATGTAACTCCGGGTCAGTAATGTAATGTATGTACACAGTGACTGCACCAGCAGAATAGTGAGTGCAGCTCTGGGGTATAATACAGGATGTAACTCAGGATCAGTAATGTAATGTATGTACACAGTGACTGCACCAGCAGAATAGTGAGTGCAGCTCTGGGGTATAATACAGGATGTAACTCAGGATCAGTAATGTAATGTATGTACACAGTGACTGCACCAGCAGAATAGTGAGTGCAGCTCTGGGGTATAATACAGGATGTAACTCAGGATCAGTAATGTAATGTATGTACACAGTGACTGCACCAGCATAATAGTGAGTGCAGCTCTGGAGTATAATACAGGAGGTAACTCAGGATCAGTAATGTAATGTATGTACACAGTGACTGCACCGGCAGAATAGTGAGTGCAGCTCTGGAGTATAATACAGGATGTAACTCAGGATCAGTAATGTAATGTATGCACACAGTAACTCCACAAGCAGAACAGTGAGTGCAGCTCTGGAGTATAATACAGGAGGTAACTCAGGATCAGTAATGTAATGTATGTACACAATGACTGCACCAGCAAAATAGTGAGTGCAGCTCTGGGGTATAATACAGGATGTAACTCAGGATCAGTAATGTAATGTATGTACACGGTGACTCCACGAGCAGAATAGTGAGTGCAGCTCTGGAGTATAATACAGGAGATAACTCAGGATCAGTAATGTATGTACACAGTGACTGCACCAGCAGAATAGTGAGTGCAGCTCTGGAGTATAATACGGGATGTAACTCAGGATCAGTAATGTACAGTATGTACACAGTGACTGCACCAGAAGAATAGTGAGTGCAGCTCTGGAGTATAATACAGGATGTAACTCAGGATCAGTAATGTATGTACACAGTGACTGCACTAGCAAAATAGTGAGTGCAGCTCTGGGGTATAATACAGGATGTAACTCAGGATCAGTAATGTAATGTATGTACACGGTGACTCCACGAGCAGAATAGTGAGTGCAGCTCTGGAGTATAATACAGGAGATAACTCAGGATCAGTAATGTATGTACACAGTGACTGCATCAGCAAAACAGTGAGTGCAGCTCTGGAGTATAATACAGGATGTAACTCAGGATCAGTAATGTAATGTATGTACACAGTGACTGCACCAGCAGAACAGTGAGTTCAGCTCTGGAGTATAATACAGGATGCAACTCAGGATCAGTAATGTACAGTATGTACACAGTGACTGCACCAGCAGAATAGTGAGTGCAGCTCTGGGGTATAATACAGGATGTAACTCAGGATCAGTAATGTAATGTATGTACACAGTGACTGCACCAGCAGAATAGTGAGTGCAGCTCTGGAGTATAATACAGGCTTAGCTCGGGATCTGTAGTGTCAGACACGTACAGTCTGGGCTCATTGTCATGACTGCTGCCGCTGCGCCCGCCCTGCCTCCCAATACTTACTGCTCTGTTCCCGCACCGCGGCATCCAACTGGTCGGGGGTCTCGGCGTGTCTCTCCTATCATGTCGGTCTCACGTCCGGCGGTGAATCTGCATATGCGCCTTAGGCCATGCGCTCTGTCGGCTCTTTAGCTTGCAGCATCTGACCCGGAACTATTGCTGTTCCTATCAGATGATGTCACTGGGTATATCAGGCCGCCCTCCCTTAGTGGAGGCGCCTGATTATTTTCTGTGTACCTGCTTAGTATGCTCACGCTTAGGCCTTCTCTGCATATATTCCCGTCCTTTTTTGTTACCATATCCATGCTGCAGTTTCCCGCAGTCTCAGGTTCGCTCACCCCGGGGAGGGTCTACTCTTGGAAGTTCGCCTCTCCTAGGTGTCACACTCATCGACGGTCGCTCGTCACTTTTTCTTTCAGGTCATATTGAGGTGTCTGTCACGATTCATGGGGAGGATATCTTTATCTTCCCTGCTGCTCACACCAATTTGTCATGAATTGGGGTTGTTTGGTTGCCCCTGGTTCTTTCTGAAGGGGATTTATATATATATCCCACTTCCCAGGTCCGGTTTGGAACTTGCAGCTCTCTGGTGCCCCCCTTACCCTCAGGTCAGACCGGGTACTGCACCTAAGATGATTAGTCGCCAGAAAGGCTGCCTTGCTTTATACTGGCTATTGGGCACACTGCAGCGAGGGCGGTATAACTACTCCCACTTAGGCGAGAACAATAATTATCAACTCCGCCAGTCGCTACAAAGCCTCCCAAATGCACAGGACAAATCCGCTGCCACCAGCTCCGATTTCTTACTTAGTAACAGGTCCGGAGCCAACCCAGATTAGTAGCGTAATTCACTTCAGAGGACGTGACAGTACATTATAGAGCAAGGAGAGACAAAGTTAGTAATTTTTTATATTTTATTCCAAAAAAAGTAGGCAGTGTTAACAGAAGTATAAAAAGGTGTTATAAAAGTAGACAAGTCGTATGTACAGTACAATTACAAATAAAATGGGATTAAAGTTGAAAAAACACTTACATTTCGTTCATATCATCTCATCTCATGGCAGACCACGTGCTGTGGGGGATGGGCATATATCCCAGTGCATCTCAGACGTGACTCTCAGCTCATTCCTTGGACAAAGGACACTGGAAGACTGCTGCTTCACTCACTTATTTCCCAGCCTAAAACCAAGGCACTGCCGCTGTGGTGACCTCACTCAGAAGCTGAATCCTCCCCTTTCTTAGAGCTGGGACAAACCATTTTTATACACAACTCGCTGTAAGAACCTCGTATATGAACGACATAATGATCAGGATGTGCACCACATCGGGGGGATTCTTTTAAGTGTAAACACGGCATAGTTACATGACCCGTTTATGGCGAAACACGCTCCTTACACTCATTGGGTTTAGCTCCTAGCGATTTCCGTGAGCTATATATCTCTCGATGGACATCCGGAATATATAATCCTTATATATCTAGCCCGTATCGGTGCCAATATACCTAACTTTCAAAGAACAATAGAGTCCCATGCTTTCTGGAACGGGCTGTACCAGTTTGGGCTGGTATTAGGTGGGAGGGGGGAATGAGGGATTTAGAGAGAGACAGCTTTCGCAGCACAGAACAATATAAATTACGCAGCGATCCCAGTGTTGGCATACTGGGCTCACATTACAATTATATAGCAGGGGGGAGAAAGAGTGGCTTAGAATTCCAGTCTTGTGCTGGCAGGCAGAGGAAACTGCAGCTGAGAGCTCTGTATGTGTAATTGAAGTAATCAGGACGTCTTCCTATTTTCTGACAGTGTCCATATACCTTTGATCCCTTGTTTCTTTTTCTCTTAGGAGAAGAGCAGATTACTAAAGTCACCGGCAGCAGTGTGACCTTCAGAGCGGGTGGAGATGTTCAGCCCTCGGAGATCACCTGGCTAAAGAATGAGATAAAGATCGTGGACCTGGAGGAGGGGAAGGAGCCGGACTTCTATGGGTTCTATAACATTAAGGACAGGGTTGATTTAAACCTGATGGAGAAGATCTTCATCCTCCAGGACCTGACTCCGGAGGACAGTGGGCTGTACAAGGCGGTGCTCCTGGTCGATGGCCAATTTCGGAACCTCTTCTTCAGCCTGCGGGTGCTCGGTGAGTGCGGGACCGGGGGATCGTTCCAGGCAGGAGCCAGTATTACACCAGCTGATTGTGGCACATATCCGGTCACAATGAGCGGTTAGTTGGCGACCGTCCTTCATTGGTGATTTAGACTCTACGGGGCGGGATGATTTTTACAGGTTTTTCCCATTTCATCCTCTCATGCCGGCAATTACAGAACAGCTGAGCTGCGCTGTCCTCATAGCAATTAGTGGGAGTCACAGACAGGGCAGCTCGGCCTTTCTCAACGTTTTCTGCATTTCAATCTCCCATGGTTGGAGCCTGGACGCAGGACCACCATCAGGGCATTACTGGCGTTTGGGGCCCGGCGAGCAGAGGGGGGCCCAGACCTTTTCTGCTTCTATTAAATAGTTCACAGGGACACTGATAAGACAAATAAAAGGCAATACATAGTGTGATATATCAGAACATGAATATCAAGGTTCATAAAGGTGGGATCCACGAGTGCCCCGGGAATGGGAGGTTTGGGTAAGGAAAAATTTCTACAATACACATCAGTATGTGATATCAGAGACTCGTGGAAACAGTAAAGCAAGTAAGGCAGCACACTGCAGAGCTGAAACATGCAAACATGAAACACGAAAATTGAACTACATTACTGCACTAGAAATATGAAAAATTAGAGCGTTTAGCTCATAAAAATGGCCAATTTTATGTGTACCCAACCGTCCCGGATCCCGCGGGACTGTCCTGATTTTGGCAGTCAGCCACGGGATCCCGGGAGGGACATTAGTTGTCCCGCACTACGTGCCTGGGGCGGGGACAATGCAGGGGGCGGCACCTGAGTAACTTAGGTTTGTGGCTGGTTTTTTTTTTTTTATAAAAGCTGGGTCACCTCCCCACCGCCCCCGCCCCCTGTGCGGCGCTGCGCTGCCTGCCACGCTGAGGGAGAGAGGCTGAGAGCCAGCAGCGATCAAGACGAGAGGTCAGCGACTCACTACCTCCTGTGTGTGCACGGAGCTCCGGCTTCTCCTGCTCTTAGCTGCTATCCTGGCAGAGAAGGAGAAATGGGGGAGGTGCCGGGACAGTGCAGAGCTGTGAGCAGCCGGAGAAACTGAAGAGCTGCACATGGACATCAGCCGCCCCTGCACCACAGAGGAGTGTGTGTGATGTGTGTGATGCTGCATGTGTGTGTGTGATGTGTGTGATGCTGCGTGTGTGTGTGTGAGATGCTGCGTGTGTGTGTGTCTGATGCTGTGTGTGTGTGTGTGATACTGCATGTGTGTGTGTGTGTCATGTGTGTATGAGGTATCTGGTGTGTATGTGATGGGTGGGTGCGTGTGTGTGATGGGTGCGTGTGTGTGATGGGTGCGTGTGTGTGTGTGTGATGGCTGGGTGTGTGTGTGATGGCTGCGTGTGTGTGATGGCTGCGTGTGTGTGTGTGTGTGATGGCTGCCTGTGTGATGCATTTGTGTTAAAGCTGCATGTGTTTGTGAGCTGCGTTTGTGATGCTGCGTGTGTATGTGTGATACTGCGTGTGTGTGTGTGATGCTGCGTGTGTGTGTATGATGCTGCATGTGTGTGAGGTGTGTGTGAGCCGTGTGTGTGAGCTGTGTGCGTGTGTGTGAGCTGCTTGCCTGTATGTCATTTTACAGTATGGAGAACTGTGGCCATTATACAGCATGGAGCATCATGTGCAGTCATTATACAGTATGGAGCATCATGTGCAGCCAGTATACAGTATGCAGCATCATGTGCGGCCATTATACAGTATGGAGCATCATGTGCAGCCAGTATACAGTATGCAGCATCATGTGCGGCCATTATACAGTATGGAGCATCATGTGCAGCCAGTATACAGTATGCAGCATCATGTGTGGCCATTATACAGTATGCAGCATCATGTGCGGTCATTATACAGTATGGAACATCATGTGCAGCCAGTATACAGTATGCAGCATCATGTGCGGTCATTATACAGTATGGAGCATCATGTGCGGCCAGTATACAGTATGGAGCATCATGTGCGGTCATTATACAGTATGGAGCATCATGTGCGGTCATTATACAGTATGCAGCCTCATGTGCGGTCATTATACAGTATGGAGCATCATGTGCGGCCATTATACAGTATGGGGCATCATGTGTGGCCATTATACAGTATGGAGCATCATGTGTGGCCATTATACAGTATGGAGCATCATGTGTGGTCATTATACAGTATGGAGCATCATGTGTGGCCATTATACAGTATGGAGCATCATGTGTGGTCATTATACAGTATGGGGCATCATGTGTGGCCATTATACAGTATGGAGCACTGTGTGGCCATTATACAGTATGGGGCATCATGTGTGGTCATTATACAGTATGGAGCACTGTGTGGCCATATTTTTTTGTTTATAATTATTGTATATGAAACAGTGTGATCAGCAGTGCTAAATGGGTGTGGTTGGGACGTGGATATGGGTGTGACTAATTATGAATGGGTGTGGTCAGAGGCGTGGCCTAAAATTTGCCGCGGCGCGCTTTACGCTCCTCAAACTTTGTCCCTCTTTCCCATCTTCAAAAGTTGGAAGGTATGCTGGTAGCCACTTTACGGCATCTCTCTCGTGGAAACAGTAAGTCTCACTGTGCAAATATTAGAATTTGAGCAGAATCACATCATACAGTTCACGTAAAGTGCTCAGAGGTATTACTGGTATAAATTAGGCTAGCATGTGGAAAAGAAGCAACGTATAAGCGAGCGTATCAAGTACACCTACCCATGATGTGAAGTGCTGGTGCACGGACCAAGAGGATTCCCGGGACCACCGCCGACACACGTTTCACGTAAGCTTTTTCTATGGGGGATGAGTGGCTGATGTCCCATCTGACCTTTTAACTCCTGCATTGTAATTAGCCGGTATACTTTGCGCATGTGGTGCGTTCCTCCTACCAAATGTCATTATCAGATGTCCGGGCCTCTCTGGGAGAGCGCACGTGAGGGAAATACTGAAGGTGTGACCGTGGCCTTAATGGAACACTATTCCTCTGTTTTCCGTATTTTTGGCCTGTGTAAATTCCCCTGAGTTGTGTCTGAGCTTCTAAGAGATCGGGCCCCAAGGAAGAAGAGTCTTTATGTGATGAGTGTAATCTGCAGATCTGGAGTTTTTAGTGCTCTTTAGATGAGCACCACTCAGTATGAGGACCCCCTCCTGACACAACAGGGGGTGGCGGTGCACCATCATGGACACTGGGTGAGATGACCTTACTATACGGTGTTCTAACCTCCTCTCTGTCACCATTATCCCCCAGTTAGTTAGTGGACGGCCTCCATTCTGTGGCCTCACCCCACTGTGGACAGGAGCTGTGGTGTGAGGTCTCACCTACCTATCTGACTACAGAGGAGACATGGCGGCAGGAGCGTGCACAATGGCTCCTCAGTGTGTGATGTAGTTGTCTATGTGGCATAATGCCACTATTCCCATAGACCTCCACGTTCGGCTTGCTGCCGCGTGCTCTGGTGTGGACATTATTGAGGCACATCTGCTGGTCGCAGTACATGGGGTTAGCAGGAGCTGATCCATTTCTTTCTTGTCTTCTACAGATCCAGTGTGTAAAGTCTCTGTACAGACCATGACTGTGCGGCACAACGTCACGCTGAGCTGCTCCTCGGATGGCGCTCGACCCTCGAAGTATGAGTGGCGAAACATCACTCACCGAGTGTCTGACCAGCAGAACCTCACCGTATCCATGGGGAAAGAGCCGCAGACTTTGTGGTGTGTCGTCAGTAATGAGGTCTCCCGTAGTAATGCCACCATCACTGTGCCCGGCCGAGGACCAGGTGAGTGTGTACGGGGGTCTACAGGAGCCTGACGGGAGGCTGGTGTATGCGGCTGTGTTCAGATGTGCCTCCTCTTTCATGTCTCCCTGCTTCTTTTTGCCTTAGGCTGGAAGTGCAGTGGGGCGGGGAAAGCAACTGGACTGCTGCTTCTCAGTGCATTGCCGCACTCCCAAGGCACTTCCAGCCTCATTTGCATACAGTTTCTACATTAAATTTCTAATGATTCGCCACTTAGATTTCTACGAGAAAAGTATCATTTCTATTGGCGTTTACACAGCTGTAAAGAAAAGAAAATGAAGAGTGGAAGAATTGTTTTTATTTTTAATCTCACCTCCCTAAGAAAATGTCATTATCGTAAGTGCAGAAAGCGGGATAAAAAAAAACCTCGTCTCACCACTGTGATGCAGCGGTATGACCAAACACAGTGAAACGGCAGTGACCCAAACAAGTTCAAACAAAACGTTCTTTTATTGTGTTACTGTACACAGTCAATATAGTATACGGCTTCTTCATACAGTCCATTAATAATGCATGGCTATATGACGCAGTCAATACACAGGCCGAACTTCTCTCTGTCCAGTTTCCCTGGGTGACCGCACGCCGGTAACAAGTCTCTGTACTCACTCAGCGCACTGCACTCTTTATCCTCTGGAGTGCAGCCGGGTACAACAAGTCTCTGTACTCACTCAGCGCACTGCACTCTTTATCCTCTGGAGTGCAGCCGGGTACACGTAAGACAGCCCAAGACGCAGGGTGTCAGTCTCTCTGGTTCCTTTAGCCTCTGTGCTGCTCCACACTGAGAGAGCTCTGCAGACAACTGCCCTGTCTGCTTCCAAGAACACACTGACACACCTCCCCCACTACTACAGGGCTTTTTAATCAGTCACTGCTTCACTATTCTAATTACAGCCACACCTGTGTCTGTAGTACGCCCTCATGGCCTCACTACGCTTCCATGCACATTCTGCAGAGCACATACAGCGCCCCCTAGCTGTATCAGGGGTCACTGCCTCACACCACGAAAACAAGGGAAAATAACATGATCTGGAAGGTACATACAATGGAGGTGTCCTCGGTGTCGCCGTCCCCTTCTGACCGGGCAAACACCTTACCGCCAATGAACAATGTAACAACGGATCCCGAGGAACAATGGCCGAACTGCGGGTTTTATCATTTCACCATATTTTCAGTGTTTTTGTGATAAGATGAATGGAGTCAGTGAAAACAACGACTCGCCCCATAAAAAACAATCCTGATACGGCGATGGGGGAAGACTAAAAAGACGCGATGACTCTTGAAAGAAGGCAGAGCAAATGAACGGAGCACAGAAACCTCCCTTGTTGTTAAAGGGTTAAACAGCCTCAGGCCTAAGAGCTGTGGAGTGTGGGCGCTCGGCACGGCACTGTGTATAGGGCAGGGCGGCACTGCACACTTCACATATATCGAATGTGGGATCCCAGCAGTGCCCAGCACACCGTGATTACATGGTGATGGATGTGGGGGGTGACGCCGGCATTACTGGATGGTTAGTGACACACCCATGATGGTGACGTAGAGCGAGGCGGCAGATGGCGTCACAGGTAGCTCGGTGCTTCTACCTCCGGGTATTGCAATATACAGTCTACATCTCCCCCGAAGCCAAGGATAAAGATGAGCTTCAGTGGAGGACCAAGATGGTGGCACAGGGGCCCCTGTTGTCATAGTAACCCATTGGCGCCCTGTGGAGACACAGCATTATATCTTAATTAAATAGATGTCTATTTTTAGCAAACCAAGAAGAATAGACTGTTACCTGTATGTTGACTTTTCAATTTAAGCCAATTCATCAGGCCCCATCATGAGGGACACGGATCTACCATTCTACAGGAAACAACTTAGGGGACCGAGGCCCTGGTTGGAAGAATACAGATCTGCTCCATTAATCATCGCTGAACCATGGATATGTTTGGAGAAAGCCAGGAATGGGACCAGACGGTCGCCTGGTTCCATTAAGATGTTTGGAGAAGCCAGGTTGTGACCCTCTGGTCACCTGGCCTTGTATCTCAGTGGACTGTCATCTTCCTATGCTTGTTATTACCTCCTCTCTCTGCGTGTCACAGGTAGGGTAGTCGGCCCTGGGAGCTCTGAAGTTACAGCTGCCAATATCCCGGCGAATCAGCGGAAGGGTGAGATTCTGTAATGTGCACCATCTTGGGTATTTTGCTGGGACTGTTGTACATGTTATTTGCCTGTTTTGTGGTTCAATAAAGCAATGCCACACTGCTTTACCTTCACCCTGTGTTGTGTGAGTAGTATTATGCCCACGGGAAAAGGAGAGCGGGCGTTCGGCGAGACGATCCCTGGTCCATGCGGTTTCAGCTAGCAGACCTGTGCGCCCGCCGACCCCCTTGTCCCCAGACACCCCTGCAATCGTGTTGGTGCACACTCACACTGACTGATACTAGCTGCGTGTGAAGGGATCTCGGCTTATAGCCCCCACATGCAGTCACTCCAACATGGTCGTACAGTTATACCTGTATTTGTGGAGGGATCTTGGCTCATAGCCCCCACATACGTTCACCCCAGCACGATCGTACAGTTACACCCATATTTGTGGAGGGACCTCGGCTCATAGCCCCCACATGCGGTCACCCCAGCACGGTCGGTTTTTGTATCATGCACCACCAGCCACCATCTTGGTCTTCCTGGGAATGTCACAGTTTGGGCTTCATTGGAGGCTGCGCTTTACACTATGTCCTTTGCTAAAAAAAAAAGTTTTCTAAAATGAAAAATGAATTCACCCCATATAAAAATGAACCTATTTGGGATCACACCATCCATAAAAGTCTGATCTATCAAAGCAGAATATTAACACCTTCAGTAAGAACTGTAAGAATTTTCTTTTTCCTGATCCTTTTACTTCCCTCCAAAAAATGGATCCAAACATTATATGTACCCAGAATGCTATCAATGTAGACGGAGAGAGATAAAGTTATGGCTTGTGGAAGAAGAAGAGAAAAACGGAACACACAGAGGTGAGAATTGTCCGGGAGGAAGGGTTCAGGGAACACTTTGTTCTGTCAATTAGGGTGCATGGTTATGAACAGACATCGAATAGTACAAGAATGAGAAGGTTGAGGACATCTGAGGTCGGTTCTCCATGTTGGACTGGAGGTTACACTGACTATGGATGACTAATGGATGGATAGACTGAAGTGCGCGCAGGAATGATATTTGAGGGTCTGTACGATACATAATAGGTCATCGACGTGGAGTCAATGTACAGTGCTGATGGCTAATTTTTTTTCTTCTCTTTTTATCCATGTTGGCTTGTAGGGTTATGGTCAGAAATCCCATCACCGGGACATACAGCTGGGTGGACAATGGAGTCCTCTGGCTTTTGCCAATGGCAGATAAGAAGGAGCAGAGAGCGTTCGGTGAACCTTCCATCCTTGCAGTAGGTTCGCAGGAAAGAGAAAATTTCGGAACGCTTATCCCCAATTTTTGGAAAGTGAAAAGACCCCCCCAAGTTGTCTTCAAGCTGCTATGAAGTCAGAAGTCAAGAAAGAAGAGGTTGTTGGGATTCTCGCTCTTGGCTAGCCACTTGGAACACAATGCCACAGGGATCTTATTTCAAAACAGAATGATGTTTATTTCCACAGGTTGCACAGCACCAAAAACAAAACCATAAACATAAATCCCAGCATTATCCAGGTGCTAACTAAACAGACCAGACCCTGGCTACTCAGACATGGCTGAGCTAGCCACAGCCCGGTCACACAAAACGGCCATTGTCCATAGCAACCAGTGATACTTGCAGTTTGGTGC
The DNA here is from genome assembly GCF_051348905.1 of Ranitomeya variabilis. Classification (NCBI taxonomy): domain Eukaryota; kingdom Metazoa; phylum Chordata; class Amphibia; order Anura; family Dendrobatidae; genus Ranitomeya; species Ranitomeya variabilis. The sequence continues at coordinate 7,749,349 of NC_135234.1, forward strand.
CCACGGCCTGTGCAGACTCTTCTCAAAGAGATTCTGACTTGTCTCTCTCCAGGTCTATAAACCAAAAAGACAAGGATCCCTAAGATGTAACTTTTAATAGAACCAGTAAAAAACTCTATTTAACATGAATAATTGAGTAAAAAAGTTAGAAAATATTAAATGTACCTAAAAAAACCCTAGGTCACACTACAATGAGTACTGCCTGGCAGTGGAGGTTGGCACCCTACTTTTTCTCGGTTGGCGCCCCCACTCCTCGACGGCTCACCCTCTTATTCCCTAGAAAATACCTACAATAAGGAAAACTGGTGAACCCTAAAGTCATGTACCTATACTATCGCCTGCCTGGCAGTGGAGGTAGACACCCTGATTTACTGCGGTAGGTGCCCCCACTCAACGATGACTGCCCCTAGGGTCCCTCACAATCCCTACAGTTACAGATAGACAAAGGATAATGTCCCATAAATACCTCTGATACCCATAAGAGAAAAAAAAGGAAAATAAGGAAAAAATTAATCAGAAAAAATCAACAAAACCAAAAATAATTAGTATACGTACAATTCAATATTAGTACCCATAAGGGACTACCATCAAGTTCAATGACTTTGAGTTATAAGAATAAACGGGTACACAGAGTGCAAAAAAGATGTATGTTTGTCCAGATACAGCTTTTATAACAGCACCAAAGTGCCTACAAAAATACAAATATCAGATATTGAACAAGCACTCCTGCATTCAAAAAGTGAGTACCATCTTGTCTTGCTATAACATGTCTTATGATATAAGAGTGCTAAATATAAGAGGTTAGTTATTCAATAATAACCAGATAATGCACCCACATGTTCACTGTGATCTAATAATCAACAGAAATCGGCAACTGTTTTGCCACTACAAGATGTGAACAGACCATTACACAGATTTTCTGGGTAGCAAGGACGTAATTACAGCCAGTCATAGGTAAATAAAGGAGAATTTTATAACCCAGCAAAAACAGGGGGGGACACAGTCGTCCTACTAATGCAGATGAACAAGGAGTATATATAATATGCCACCGCAATACTCATCTATTTGCTGGAGTTTCCCAACCCTTTTCGTCCAGCTAAACCCAGAGGTGCAGATCATTCAATGAGGATGTACGTGATCAACATCTATTAGAAGATCCCCAGACCATGCCCGACGTGTTTCCCCCCCATTGGGAATAACGGGAGTTCATCAGGGGTAAAGCAGCCACATCAACGATACAAGAGCTGTAGAGATACTCTCTCCAGGTCCACATGACCCACTCTTCCCTCTCCCCCAGCTGACTGACGAGTGATCACACAGCCTGGTTCTGGTCATGGCTGTCCAGGTGCACCTACTCAGGACCTGTTGTGATAGGATTTACCCCTAGCCTACCTACTGTTGCTGGAGCCTTCACATCCAGGACTTGCATCACCGAGGCCAGCCACCACAGTGACACCTATCTCCCATCTAGGACTTTTCCTCCTGCTTTCCTACAAGGCTTTATATGATGACTATAATCTGCAGATCTGGGTCTGCAGTTTTCAGTGCTGAAAGAGCGCTCTTTTTGTAGGCTAGTTCCACACGGGATGAGGACCTTTCTTGTGACACAGTGGAGAGTCCCCCACTGATTGTGTAGGGGTGCATCATCATGGACACCGGGTGAGATGAACCTGTTGGATGATATCCTAACCTCTGCTCTACCACCGATAACCTCCAGTAAGATAGTGGTCTGCCTCCATTCTGTGGACTCACCCCCCCTCGAAATTCCAGGGACAAGAACCGTGGCACATGGTCTTACCAAATTATTTGACTATAGAGGAGACATGGAGGCAGGAGCGTGCACAATGGCTCCTCAGTGTGTGATGTTGTCACCTGTGTTCTGCACGAAACATAATCGCACCTCCTCTATACGGCAGTATCAGGTGTGGATATTATTGCAGCACACCCGTCGGCTGCGGTACATGGGGTTAGCAGGAGCTGATCCATTTCTTTTTTGTCTTCTACAGATCCGGTGTGTAAAGTCTCTGTACAGAACACGACTGTGGGGCACAACGTCACGCTGAGCTGCTCCTGCTCCTCAGATGGCGCTCAACCCTTGCAGTATAAATGGCGAAACGTCACTCACCAGGTGTCCGGCCAGCAGAACCTCACCATATCCGACCAGCAGAACCTCACCGTATCCATGGGGAAAGAGCCGCAGACTTTGTGGTGTGTCGCCAGTAATGAGGTCTCCAGTAGTAAAGCCACCATCACAGTGCCCCCCCGAGTACCAGGTGAGTGTGTACGGCGCTCTACAGGCGCCTGATGGGAGGCTGGTGTATGCGGCTGTGTTCAGATGTGCCTGGTCTTCTCTCCTTTGCCTCCTCTTTTGCTCCTCCTCATTGCCTCTTCTATCTGGGTCTCATCACTTTAATTTTTGAGACCTGTGGTGTGATGTCAGGAGGAGGAGAAGTACTGGCACCAATCCAGTGACCGGAGCCATTGTGTCTGCTCCAGGCTGGATCACTGTAAATCTCCTCCCAACCAGTTGTCCCATCTTGCCCAGTGGGTCCTGATATGGAGAGATCCTAGGCAGAGATTACTGTATATATCACCTTCTGTGACAGTGATAGAGCGATGTCTGTCACCTCCTGTGATAGCGAGACGTCCGACAATTCCTGTGATAGCGAGACGTCCATCACCTCCTGTGTCAGCGAGACGTCCATCATCTCCTGTGATATCGAGATGTCTGTCACCTCCTGTGATAGCGAGACGTCCGTCACCTCCTGTGTCAGCGAGACGTCCATCATCTCCTGTGATATCGAGATGTCTGTCACCTCCTGTGATAGCGAGACGTCCGTCACCTCCTGTGGCAGCGAGACATCCGTCACCTCCTGTGATAGCAAGACGTCCGTCACCTCCTGTGATACTGAGACGTCCGTCATCTCCTGTTATATCGAGATGTCTGTCACCTCCTGTGATAGTGAGACATCCGTCACCTCCTGTGATAGCGAGACGTCCGTCACCTCCTGTTACAGCGAGATGTCCGTCACCTCCTGTGACAGCGAGACGTCTGTCACCTCCTGTGATACTGAGACGTCCGTCATCTCCTGTTATATCGAGATGTCCGTCACCTCCTGTGATAGCGAGACATCCGTCACGTCCTGTTATTGCGAGACGTCCGTCACCTCCTGTGATAGCGAGACATCCATCACCTCCTGTGTCAGTGAGACGTCCATCATCTCGTGTGATATCGAGACGTTCATCACCTCCTGTGATAGCGAGACATCCGTCACGTCCTGTGATAGCGAGACGTCCATCACCTCCTGTGATAGCGAGACGTCCGTCACCTCCTGTGACAGCGAGGTGTCCGTCACCTCCTGTGATAGCGAGGTGTCCGTCACCTCCTGTGATAGCGAGACATCCGTCACGTCCTGTGATAGCGAGACATCCGTCACCTCCTGTGATAGCGAGACGTCCGTCACCTCCTGTGACAGCGAGACATCCGTCACCTCCTGTGATAGCGAGGTGTCCGTCACCTCCTGTGATAGCGAGACATCCGTCACGTCCTGTTATTGCGAGACGTCCGTCACCTCCTGTGATAGCGAGACGTTCATCACCTCCTGTGATAGAGCGACGTCTGTCACCTCCTGTGATAGCGAGATGTCCATCACCTCCTATGACAGCGTGACGTCCGTCACTTCCTGTGATAGCGAGACGTCCGTCACGTCCTGTGATAGCGAAACGTCCATCACCTTCTGTGATAGTGAGACGTCCGTCACCTCCTGTGATAGCGAGACGTCCGTCACCTCCTGTGATAGTGAGACATCCGTCACCTTCTGTGACAGCGAGATGTCAGTCACCTCCTGTGACAGCGAGATGTCCGTCACCTCCTGTGACAGCGAGACGTCCGTCATTTCCTGTGATAGTGAGACGTTCGTCACGTCCTGTGACAGCGAGACGTACGTCACTTCCTGTGATACTGAGACGTCCGTCATCTCCTGTGACAGCGAGATGTTTGTCACCTCCTGTGACAGCGACACATCCGTCACCTCCTGTGACAGCGAGACGTCCGTCACCTCCTGTGACAGCAAGACATCCGTCAACTCCTGTGATAGCGAGATGTCCGTCACCTCCTGTGACAGCGAAACGTCTGTCACCTCCTGTGACAGCGAGACATCCGTCACCTCCTGTGACAGCGAGATGTCCGTCACCTCCTGTGACAGCGAGACATCCGTCACCTCCTGAGATAGCTAGATGTCCGTAACCTCCTATTACAGCTAGACGTCTGTGACCTCCTGTGATAGCTATACATCCGTCACCTCCTGTGATAGCGAGACGTCGTCACGTCCTGTGATAGCGAGATGTCCGTCACCTCCTGTGACAGCGAGACATCCGTCACCTCCTGTGTCAGCAAGACGTCCATCATCATGTGTGATATCGAGACGTCCGTCACCTCCTGTGATAGCGAGATGTTCATCACCTCCTGTGATAGAGCGACGTCTGTCACCTCCTGTGATAGCGAGATGTCCGTCACCTCCTGTGATAGCGAGATGTCCGTCACCTCCTGTGACAGCGTGATGTCCGTCACTTCCTGTGATAGCGAGACGTCCGTCACGTCCTGTGATAGCGAAACGTCCATCACCTCCTGTGACAGCGAGATGTCCGTCACCTCCTGTGACAGCAAGATGTCCGTCACCTCCTGTGACAGCGAGACGTCCGTCATTTCCTGTGATAGCGAGACGTTCGTCACCGCCTGTGATAGCGAGACGTCCGTCACCTCCTGTGACAGCGAGGTGTCCGTCACCTCCTATGATAGCGAGACATCCGTCACATCCTGTGATAGCGAGACATCCGTCACCTCCTGTGATAGCGAGACGTCCGTCACCTCCTGTGACAGCGAGACACCCGTCACCTCCTGTGATAGCGAGGTGTCCGTCACCTCCTATGATAGTGAGACATCCGTCACGTCCTGTTATTGCGAGACGTCCGTCACCTCCTGTGATAGCGAGACGTTCATCACCTCCTGTGATAGAGCGACGTCTGTCACCTCCTGTGATAGCGAGATGTCCGTCACCTCCTGTGATAGCTAGATGTCCGTCACCTCCTGTAATAGCGAGATGTCCGTCACCTCCTGTGACAGCAAGAAGTCCGTCACCTCCTGTGACAGCGAGACGTCCGTCACCTCCTGTGACAGCGAGACGTCCGTCACCTCCTGTGATAGTGAGATGTCCGTCACCTCCTGTGACAGCGAAACGTCCGTCACATCCTGTGATAGCGAGACGTCCATCACCTCCTGTGTCAGTGAGACGTCCATCATCTCGTGTGATATCGAGACGTTCATCACCTCCTGTGATAGCGAGACGTTCATCACCTCCTGTGATAGAGCGACGTCTGTCACCTGCTGTGATAGCGAGATGTCCGTCACCTCCTGTGGTAGCGAGATGTCCGTCACCTCCTGTGACAGCGTGACTTCCGTCACTTCCTGTGATAGCGAGACGTCCGTCACGTCCTGTGATAGCGAAACGTCCATCACGTCCTGTGACAGCGAAATGTCCGTCACCTCCTGTGACAGCGAGATGTCAGTCACCTCCTGTGACAGCGAGACGTCCGTCATTTCCTGTGATAGTGAGACGTTCGTCACCTCCTGTGACAGCGAGACATCCATCACCTCCTGTAACAGCGAGACGTCTGTTACCTCCTGTGACAGCGAGACATCCGTCACCTCCTGTGATAGCGAGATGTCCGTAACCTCCTATTACAGCTAGACGTCCGTGACCTCCTGTGATAGCTATACGTCCGTCACCTCCTGTGATAGCGAGACGTCCGTCATGTCCTGTGATAGCAAGATGTCCGTTACCTCCTGTGTCAGCAAGATGTCCATCATCTCGTGTGATATCGAGACGTCCGTCACCTCCTGTGATAGCGAGATGTTCATCACCTCCTGTGACAAAGCGACGTCTGTCACCTCCTGTGATAGCGAGATGTCCGTCACCTCCTGTGACAGCGAGATGTCCGTCGCCTCCTGTGACAGCGAGACATCCGTCACCTCCTGTGATAGCGAGATGTCCGTAACCTCCTATTACAGCTAGACGACCGTGACCTCCTGTGATAGCTATACGTCCGTCACCTCCTGTGATAGCGAGACGTCCGTCATGTCCTGTGATAGCGAGATGTCCGTCACCTCCTGTGACAGCGAGACGTCCGTCATCTCGTGTGATATCGAGACGTCTGTCACCTCCTGTGATAGCGAGATGT